>NW_020455615.1:394517-399988 GCF_003342845.1 Nothoprocta perdicaria
AAAGGAAAGGAAAGGAAAGGAAAGGAAAGGAAAGGAAAGGAAAGGAAAGGAAAGGAAAGGAAAGGAAAGGAAAGGAAAGGAAAGGAAAGGAAAGGCTTACAATTTTACACACATTTTAATTGAATATCCTGATATAGTCTGCCTATCTAGGCTTCATAGAAAAGCAAGACAGAAATGACTGAGTATAGCTCATGATCAAAATGCTACTGCTGCTGCCACTGTTGACTTCATAAAAGCTATTAGCACTACATTCTTCAGTGTTAGAGACACTGCAAACAATGGGTCAAGGTGTGTGCTGCGGATATTTACGTGCTAAGATAAAGAAGATCAATTTTATTTCTCAGGAGATATATCTACAAATGMAGAGGGTCACCGATTGTGATATCAGCAGTTGCTTGATTGTACCGGAGCTCTAAAAGTGAATTATAAAACAGCTTATCCCCCAAAAAAGCATGGTATGACTCAATCCATGTATTATAAGAAACATCAGCAGGATACCAATACAGAATCTGGCTGCTAGGGCAGAGCTAAAATAGTGTACTTAGTCACTTGGAAGCAGTCAGATTCTGTATTGATATCCCACAGACATTAGTGACAGCGGTGCGATTTATCATGGCCATTGTTTCACAAGTAGAAGCAAGCACAATTAGACTAAAAGTAAGTTAAACACTTTGCTTTTTATTATTTTATCAAAATGAGCTCTTTGGAGAAATTTTATAGTAGTGCAAAAAGCTCTATAGGCAKGAAAAAATACTGAGAAAAATAATGGGACCAAATGATCCTATTTTCTGTTCACTTTCTTAAGTATTACCATTAAAATCCTTGCTCTTTCTGTTTTTTTTTTTTTTTTTTTTCTGATTATCACAGTCACCTGAATAATTTCTCCAAAGTACAGTGCAAGGCAGGCTCCATGAACCAGTGTGTATTTCTGTAATATCCAGCAACTCAGCTCCTGACACCAACTGGCAAAACTGACATTATCCTGGCAAAAGTCCTACTGTGCCGCACACCCTTCCAGCTGTGTCCATGTGGGCAGCCTGAGGTGKATCTCAAGCCTCAGTGACATTTGATCTTGCCTGCTCTCTGTGCTATTTGTAAGCACCACAAACTCAGCCTGAGCACTGGTGSACTCCTAAAAAGCCAAGTCTAGCTTCAGAGCTGTGCCCAAAGACAAACCTAAATTTCATGAGTATTTGTCTTTTCTTATATTTTGTATACAGACACCATAAAAAACATTCTACACCATGTGCAGAAACACAAGTCAAATGATGAAAATAATGATTTAGAAAGGATTATACGTGGTCACATTTGCTCTGTAATTCACAGAAGATCCATCTCTAGCCCCAATTCGCTGTCTACCAAATGTTAAAGGTTTGTAGCAAACAACAGAAATCTCCCATCCTTTGAATAAAAATGACTGATACATGGATAATGAAATAACTAGCTTTATAATAAAAAGGAAAACTTTCAGGTTGGAAATAAGAAAAACTCCATGTTCGATAAAACTGCATTAAAAGGTTATGATGTTCAAACTGAGATTAAAGCATGGAACTACTGCTGCAAAACATAATTTTAAAAAGCTGACAATATTTTATGCAACTGTTTGCAAAACAATCACTGCATGCAAAATTTTATTCATCATGTTCAGCTCTGTGAGAGCTGCAGTGCTGCAAAAATTTATTTTGGAATGCCACCGTACAACAGAGGCATGAATACGGAGGATGATTCTGTACTTCAGTATCCATGGGATACTGTAGGAGACACATATAATATTTGAAGACTAAAATTAGACTAGGTTTTTCTGTATATTGTCCCCCATAATTTATTTAAGGAGAAAAAAAAAACAGAAAAGAAAAAAAAAGAGGTAAAGGTCAAATAAAACCTTATTTGGAGACATTGGAGGTAGCATTTAAAATACTAATATTACCAAGGTTGACTGCTTAGATTTATCCGATTTTTTTCCAGTCTTATTTGGATGTAAACATCATCCGATGTTCTCATCCATGAAAACTTATTTTAAAAAAGGTCTTATTCTAGTATTCAGGCACAGTGTCTAYCTTGTCTACCCTGCTCAGAGAAGTAATCTTTTCAAAATGCTTGCATCCAGCTATTGCTGAAAATCAAATAGATATTCAGTTTCAACCACAGCAGAATAGAGCCCTCGTAACAGTGCAAAGATATTTTTTATTTGGCAGTGATGTCTCCAAAAGCTAAAAAGAAGTGGAATAACTATTTCAGAATATGCATTGATGGATTGTTGAATTGAATAACAATGCTTACAAAGATGTAACAAACTGCAATGAATTTTTATACTGGATATTAGAGTATTGCTATAATTGCAAGAAATTATGTTTTTCTACTAATATCTTTTGCTAAAAGCAAATCATTGAAGATAATCTGATTAACCAAGAGGAATTCTGGTTAATCATGAGCGATATAATAGTGATTAAATCTTGCTCTCCCCTTTTAATCGAATGTGCCCTCCAGGTAAAAATGGCAAAATAACTTTTTTCATATTCCTTTTTTTTTTTTTTCAAATGAGTAACAAATACAGAAAAAAAAAAAATGTTTGTCCCTAAGCAAGAAAGACTTGTTATTGGCAATAAGATGCAGTAATAGTCTGGTAAGAGTTTTCAGTGTACCCGTATCTCTGTGAACACCGCTGAATTCCTAAATGCAGGCAACTGATAAATGTTGTGTGTCAATATAACACTAGCAGTAATCCAAGTAATTTGTTTAAGCAGTTATTCCTTAGAGAAATGTTGATAACAAATCTTGTGTAGATTTTCTTAAATGCAATAGAAATGCCATATAATTGAATGAAATTTCATGGAACTAGAAGAAAGATGTGTGAGGACAAAGCAGGAGCTCACAGCCCTCCTCGGTCGTTGATGGAATTTGTCCCTATTTCAAAAGTTACTGGTTGATAAAATGGTTTAAAGGATACTGCAGCTGATGCAGAAAAGTAAAATATCTAAGTAAAAGAAAGTGATTCACAGATATATTAGGAGAATTTCTAGATGACTCTCTTCATTGAAGAAACTGGAAGAATTTAGCACATTTTAATCTTCCTAATTTTKCAACCACATGGAAAACAAGAAGCCTGACTCTCATTTGGTGGCCCCAATTTAAATYCAATTGTGGGTTTTACTTCTATCAGAAATGATGCCTGACGTGACGGCTACTGACTGCTCCTGCGGCCTGCAGAGCAATTCGCCTCTTGACATTGCATCCCCCTGCTGGCTGCAGGGAACCCAACACGGTTCTGCAATATCTGTGTGTGCTCCTAAACTGTTCACTAGCAGAAGAATGTCATCATGGTCAAAGAGACATGGCACTTCAATCCAGATTGCAGCAAAAGGAAATTACATCTTTAAAATCACTGCAGGATTCATACATTCACAGTAGTCAGYAGTTACTTCTGCAGAGAAAGGCTGGAGAAGAAAGTTTAATATAGCAATGTATAAAAGACATGTTTTGGGAAAACCAAAATYGGTAGTCTGCAAGGTTTTTCACCCTTTCAGTCTAGAAAGCATAGCAAACCTAGAAAGTAATGTCTTCTGTTACAAATATTTACACAGTTGCAGACTGTACCCAACTCACTAGAATCAAAGTTTTTTTATGACTGTAAACAGTTTTGAGACCAAAGTCTCATAAATGACTTTCAAAATCTTGCGTGTATCAGTGCACATGTAATGACACTCCAGTATAATGACTAATAATGAGATGGAGAGCAAGATTTGAGATTTCTATAGGAAAAGCAGTCTTCAAGAAAAAAAAAAAAAAAAAAACTCGTGACTGATCTAAATCATGCACATCTATGTAAAGGGCTGTGGGAGTGACAAGTAGTAAAATGAACAGAAAATAATCTAGAAAAAATAAAGTATATACAGATGACAGAAAGTGCTGAGCTGCCCTCATGGATTTCAGTGCGTCCTGAAGTTTGCATGTGTGTGCTGAGCACAAGATCTTGCAGCCCATCAGCAGCTCCTGACATGAGTGTCCTTCTCCACCTTCTGTGAAACCAGTATCTCTTTGTCCTCTGGTGGTGGAAAGGGGTTCAAAGGAATAAAATGAATGCTTGAAGGTTATTCCTGAGGTGATATGCTCCCTATTATATTAAAATATGCTCCTATATTATATTAAAAATGTCCTTATTTCTTATTTCTATACAGTTAAGCACATYATAAATGTATGTAATGCAATAGTGGAAAGGACAGATCTTAGTGAAAAGTAAATAAATTTTTATACTAAAATATTCTAGTTTAAGTACATGGACAGGGCTGGCTTGCCTTTATTCTACCTTTCAATGGTTATTTTCTCACCAGACTGAGAGGAACAGGATGTAGCGRGGCGAGAGAGAGAGCGAGAGCAAGAGAGAAAGAGAGAGAATTCATMCACAGACTGCTCTGGTTTTGCAGCTGAATATTCAACACTTAGTTCTGATGCTCCTAAAGAAAAAATATATATATATATATCCTAAACCCATTTTTTTTTCCCATCTCATTTTCCTCAGGATTGCTTTAGCCTTTTCTGGAAGAGAACAGAGCCTCTCTAGAGAAATCGGCTTCACAGTTTGAGAAACACTGCTTTGGAGAGGGAGAAAATACATGACTTTAAAAAGAGAAATGCTGTCAGACCAACAAGAGTAGGCCTTCAACACAGTGGTAACTTTACGTGATGTAGTCATAGCAATTATTTTGACAAAGCAATAGCAGTAAGCAGAGAGTACATAGAAATGAGGTTTTCTTTTTCTTTTTTTGTTTTTAAGAACAAAATCCTAAGCTATAGATGTGGGAGTTCTTTCACTGTTCGGATTTGATTTAAGAACAGAAACGTGTTTCCTTTGCTATTTCTCATTAATTTAAATGATACCTCTGAGGTTGTAATACAAAATACAGACTACTTATTTTGTTTGAAGCAGTAAGGTGGTGATGAAGATGTTCTATCTGCTTATCTGAATGAATCCAGGAAATAATATTGAAAATATGTAATGCRACAATTAAAAATATTAAGTAAAATAGATTTCTACATTGTTAATATTTATCTGTAGACCTTTAGATCATACCAGAAAGATCTCCCGTTATCTCCTATCTTGAATTTTAGTCTAAGTTCAGTTTTAATCTACTATTTCTCCCCTAGCAGTTTGCTATTTCTAAAAATGGCACTGCTGTGTTTTGTGTTTGAAGTACATCAACAGTCAAAACAATATTTTGTTTTTATGTCTGTTTTTGCTAGGTATAACCTATTACAATTAGCAAACTGCTCTACAGAGAAGCTCACCTTCCCGGAAAGTGCTAAAGACTGTGCTGCCTGTCTGGGGGAAGGGTAATTGCTATTATAGTGTTGTTTCTGGGGAATTGGCACCTTTAAATGACTCCACACTAATTTCTCTTTGTCTCTGAGGCACAGTGGACAGGAAAGATTTCTCCTTCCCCACTGTTTTCCAAAATGCTCAGATGCATGAGTAC
>NW_020455615.1:401252-405947 GCF_003342845.1 Nothoprocta perdicaria
AAAAAAAAAAACCCTAGGGGAAATAAATAAATTAATAAATAGGGATGGTGGGAGGATGTGAGGCGGCTTGGGAGGGTTAGGGGATCCTCGCGGAGCCCGGAGGAAGGCAGGAGGGAGCCGCGGCGCGCGGTGGCCGCGGAAGGGCGCCGGTYTGCGGGCTGCCCCCCGCCCGCAGCCCCTCTCGCCCACGCGCGCCCGCTCACCCCCCTCCCCGCGCGCAAAAGCGCGCGGCTGATGAGCGGCGAAGTGAAAAATGGTGAAGTTGCTGTCCCCAGCGACGAGGCAAGTGGCGGGGCTGAGGCCAGCACCGAAGTTGTGTAACCCAATTCTCCACCGTCAGCCCCTCATCTCTCCTCCTTCCACCGCTGGTTTTCGGGGACAGCCCGGCCGGGGCTAGGAGATGCCCCGTGCGCCAGACACAAGGGAGCCTTGTCCTCTCTTCCCCATCACCGCTCCGGCGCGGGCAGCACCGGCCCCGCATCTGCGCATCGCCTCCTGCGCGGGCAGCGCGGCCGGCTGCGGGCAGGCAGGGGCGGTTCCGCGCAGTCCCCCGCTCCGCGCTGCCCCAGAACAGGGGCTGCGCAGGAGGAGGGCAGAGCCAAACTTGCCGGCGCGGGGACTGTCCCTCGCCCGGCGGCGAGCTCCGCTCCCGCGCGCCGGCAGGGAGCAGTTCGCAAACTCCGCTGCGCTGCCCGCGAGGCTCCATGCGCGCAGTCCGGCTCGGAGCATCGCAGCAGTCCCTACCCAACTCCTCCGGGGCGGCTGCCTGGCGGGGATGGAGCCCCCGGCACCGCCGGCGTGCGCGGGGAGCCGCCGGGAGGCAGCCGGGCTCGGGCAGCCTGCGGTTCCCTTGCGCAGAGCGCGCGCGAACCCGCTCCAGAGCCCAGTGCGAGAAAGCCAAATCTTACCCTGAGCAGCTGCAGCGAGGAGCCCCGCGCAGAGAACCAGCAGAGCCTTGAATCTCCTCCACGCACTCATGCCCGCGGTTATTCCACGCGCGCACACGCGCTCGCAGCGAAGCTCCGGGCGACGGCGAGCGCGTCCTGCGGGCGGCAGCGGCGCTAACGGGGCGGGCGCCGGGTGGTCGCGGAGGGGCGAGGAGCGGCGGCGGGGAGCGCTCCGCGTGCCGAGCGCCGCGCAGCGCCCGGCGCCTCCTGCAGGTCTGCGCGCGCCGCTCCTCGCATCGCAGCCGCGCAGCGCCCGCGGAGCCCCGGCCCGCCGCCCGCCCAGGGGAGGGGAGGCAAGCGCGGCACGGCACGGCGCGGCACGGCACGGCACGGCACGCCCGGCGCCGCGGGCAGCCCCGGCCGAGCCGCGCGGGCAGCGCAGCGAGCCGGGCGGTGTGAGGAAGAGGAGGAGGAGGTGGAGGAGGAGGAGGAGGAGGAGGCGAGAGGGAGGGATCGCGGCGCAGGGAGCGCAGCGCGCAGGAGGATGCTGCTGCTGCTGCTGCTGCTGCTGCTGCTGCTGCCAGGCGCCCGAGCCGCCCGAGCCACCGGACTCAACCATCACTTTCCAGCGAGAGGGGAAGCTCCGCACCCGCTCCGCGCTCACACCCGGCTCCTCACCCGCGCCAGACGCCTCGCCCGGCCGCGCACCAGGCCACCCTGCGGCCTCCCGGGGATCGAGGTGTCCCTTCTCCCCTGGGGGCTCCCTCAGGCCCACCCTGCTTTGGGGCTCCTGCCCAGCCCCTGTGCCCAGCTCTGCCCGCATCCCACTTCTCTCACACAGGTGTTGGGTGCATCCCTAGCACAGGTGCAACTCTGCACCGTTCTGGTCTCAGGTCTGAGGAAGGGTCTCAAGCTTTAGATGTGCCCTGCCGATGCCTTCCAACCTGCTCACCACAACAAATTGAGCTTCCTAAGGGGAAATGGAGGAGCTGAAGCTTCCTTGAGAAAGGCCCATTGGCCTTCACGCCTGCCTTCCTCATGGCTCCCGTTGCCAGGAGCAATTGCTGCCATTAGCAAAGCTTCCCGGCACATGTGTGGCAAGGGCTTCCCCAGAAGCACTCTGCAAACAAGTGGATTTGGTCCCCCAGCCCAAAGGAAAGGACGTGGTAGCCTAGTGCTCATCCCACAGTCCTATGGCTCTGCAAGGTGATGCCTTCTATGAACAGCAGTTTCTGGGCTAGGCCTGCCTGCAAACAGGGGTGTCCAAGAAAAGGCCCAAATCTGACTTTTGATCCAGCAAGCATTGTAAAGAGTGCCACCACCAATACTGCACACCAGGCCTAAGTCCATTATATGTAATTAAAATACAGAGGCTCAGAGAAAGGGAAAATGAAACCTGGACACCTCTAGAAAGGTAGTTTCAAGGTTGTAATTATTCATTTATGATGAGTTTTCTTTCCTGGTGAAATATGCAAAGCTCTTTTCTCATTGTAAGTTGCAAGAAGGTGGTGAATGGGTACTGAACGAGGTAGGCTGATTTTGTAATAAGCTTGTATTTATGTAGAAGTGTTGTTGCGGTTCTCAGTCAAAAATTCCAAGGCCAGGCAATGTGCCGAGAAAGACGTGGCATTGCTGCCATCTCGTGGCAAGCATTTCCTCCCTGCCGTACTTCGTCTTCATTACCTTTCTGCCTTTCCCCACTCATTTCCCCACATTTTAACTCTCACGCTGACTGTTCTCTTGGTGCTGGAGGCTGGAAATGCCGAGCATTTGCAGAGGASTCATGCAATCTTAGCATTCATCCATATTTTAAAAATGCCTCCGGGACTCATTTTTGCATTCGTGAAAGTGAAATGATGCTAATACTTGTTAGTACCAGGCATCATGTAGCCCAGATGCTGTGCAGAATTCCCAGGTCAGCATTGCTCTGGCTCCTTGCGTACTCTCGTCCGTCTACTCCATGTCAGCAGACCCGGGGGGAATTCACTAGTCACTGTGAGAGAGACAAAAATCATCACTAAGCTTAAAGTGAAGCTCTGCCAGCTCTTTCCAGCCCATGTTAATCAGAGGGTTAGATTTCCAAAGAGAGTTTTTTTCGCTATAAAAAAAAAAAAAATTCTAGTGTCTGGCCCAGTGGATCACATTTATTTTTAGTTTTCTTTCATTGGCTGTTGTGTTAAAAGAGTTAAAAAGTTCATAATCTCCATTTTTGGCTGTCAGAATCTGCTTAAAAATGGCAATCTTCATGTTATTTTTTTCTCTGTCCTTTAAGTAAACTCTCTGAGAATTTAGGAAGTTGCTAGTGCTGGAGTTGCTCAGTAAAGCTGTGCTTGTAGCAGATTCTGCAGCAGCTTCAGTACAACGCAATATGTGCTTTCTTGGTCTACTTGCCCTTGTAGATCTTCTCTTTCTTGAGTCTTGAAGAACTTTTCAGATATTTCTGAGCTCTGCGGAGCTGTTGGGGCTTGTCTCCTCAAATGTGTTAAAGATGTGGTAGCTTCTTCCCTTCATTGCCCCTAGAAAAGGCGAAATAACTGTGCACTGTAATCACCGTCACTGTAATAGATGCCTTCTCTCCTTTCTTCCTGTAAACCAGTCTTGGATCTTCAGCATGTTATCACCTGTCACTTACTGAGATAAATGGGGCAYATTTGACCCCTCAGTTACCATTACAGGTTCTCTATAGACTCTAGTAGATATGACTGTGACTCTTAGAAAATCCATATGACTGAAAAGTTTTGCCAGACTCCCAAAGGGGCAGAAGATTATTGTCAAAATAAAACTTGGCATTCAGGAAACGTCATCTTTGAGGAGCTGTTAAAATCTTACCAACCTGATTTGAGCTCAGCTTGCAACTATGGTACCTAAAAACGTTAATTACAGAAGATCATCTAACCTAATGACTGTAATCTCTCTTGTATTTTAAGCGCTTGATATGCTACCATAAAATTCCCAAATTTATGAGTTTGAGAAGAGGCAATATTTCTCTCTATTCCCTATAGGGGATATGGGRGAGTGTATATGTCAGGAATGTTTGTACTAATCAGAGTGATTTAAAGGTAACTTGTCAGGGATTTATTTTTAATTGAGAGCTTGTCCTTTTCCTTCCCTATGCCATATTAAAAAAAAAAAAAAAAAAAAGCCTAAAAGATTAGATTTTCCCTTTTCTGTTTGATTTGCAGGTTGTTAGATGCTAAAATTTTGAATCTGCTGTTCTATGTTACTGTTTTCTGAGAGAAAGAAGCTTCTTTATGTAAGATATAGGAATATCTGCAAACCCTGACAAATCATACCGATTCAGAACATATCTGAAAAAGTTCTACGTACTCACAGAAAAGGGATGTTTGGGGGGACACATAACTAGAATGAATACTTGCCAGTTGGGTTGAAAGGCAGCAGCTCTCTGCCAGAAGAGGAAGTTATTTTAAAGTCCCAAGTTTAAAATCTTAAAAGTTTAAAATTCAAAAMGGTATATTGAAAGAAAAAAACTGTAAGAAATGAGTCTTCAGATGAGTCTTCAGTGGAACACAGATTTGGAGTTAGGAAGTCAGAACGTAGATGTTGTTTTTATGTACAGTTTCATCAAGATGTTTTCTGTTACACATATTCCTTATCTCTTAGCATAGAGTTCTGAATACTCTTAGGCAACACATCTTCTTTTCAGTTGCTCAGTTTTTAGACTTGAAATATTTTATGATTTTTTCAGTCATAGTAGAATGTTCCAGGTTAGACCAATGAGCAATTTTTGTATGGTTAGGTTGTTCCTAACCCTAACTTTTATACTATAAAGAATTTAAAAAAAAAAAAA
>NW_020455615.1:406021-408033 GCF_003342845.1 Nothoprocta perdicaria
ATTTTGTTCCTAAGAATTAGGCTTGATTCTGCTTTCTTTTGGTGCTAGCCGTCTGTCCAAACTAAATTTTTCCCTGGAAGATTGATGATAATGTTCACTATGGCACCAAAGAGCTTTTGTTGAACACTTAGATGTCATCGTTCTGTGTACTACTCCAGCACAGACCAATAAAGCTAAACATCAAAAGTCTTCTAATCTGGAAGATAGAAAAAGGACATAATAGGATATAAGAGAAGGCAAAAGTGCATTATATGTTGGCAGGTGGGACACTTCCAGGAAATACTGGTCAAGAGAGTAAGAGAGGATGTWATTCCACACAGTTGTTCAAGAGGGCCCTTTGGAGCTATAATAACGGATCTTCTATACTATATTCCCTCTGGAGTACTCCGTTTAGGGTGAAGAGTTAGCAAGGCTGCAGAGGTAGAAGAAGTATGTAGTCTGCTTTCAAGTAGCCTGAAGTATTATTTCACTCCTCAGGGAAAGGCTCCAGCACACTGTTTCTCTTCTAAGCACCTACACTGATCCCATCTGTCCTTGAGATGACATCAATAATTGATGTTAGGAAGACAWGACTCCTGAAAGACTTTTCTACTTTCAGGAGAAGGTAGGATCTGTAGGTAGTAACTCTCAAGGTGCCTACAGGAAAAAAACACACCTAAGTTATTCTCCTTAGCTATGGCTGCCCAGAGGATTAACCATTTTGGATTGGGAAAAGTGTAACAGAGGAAATATGGTATTTTAACCTATTCAGGGAGAGCAGCTATGTTATTTTATTTTATGTTTTGTTTTGTTTTCACGAGGAGATCCTACAAAGCATGATGTCTGTGGCGTGATAAAGCTTGAAGCAGCCTATTAACGACTGGGTAACAGTACCTAGCATTATGGTCCAAGTAAAGAAGCAAGTCACTATCTTGGTAGTGAATAAAATATGATAGAGTGTCAATAAGCTTTGAGAGTGAAAAGTATCAATTCCTATCAGCTGGGAGAGAGATAGAAGAACCAGTGAAGGGAGGCAAAGAGTGTCTCAAAAAGCAATCTTTCCAGCAGCAACTCAACTGAATATGGGAAAGGCAAGACTTCATTTGTCAAAGCTGTCACTATGACATTCAGCTACAAGATGACTTTGATTACACCTTTCATGATGGCCCTATACCTGCATTTATTTTGTGTTTGATTAGGGACTCCTACACTCAAGTTGGCCTTGTATGAGAGTGTCCAAAGTGCAGAAATGTCCTGCAGCTGTGCAGAGCAGTTCAAGTCTAAACCCATGCTGACTGTATTAGCTGAGTACTTGGAGTCATACTTCAATCCACTTTTCCTGCCGTTCCTTCTAATGGACAATAAATTTAGCTTAGCCTTACAACTCACATTGATTGAAATTAGAGATTTTTGTATATGGAAAGGACTTAAGTTAGAAACTTGACTTATGTTTAGAGCTAACTGACTGAGAAAGGGTCTGGTATATGAAAACAATAGGCTGTCTGTTTTATTCATGATGAGTTTGAGCTGATGGCTACATACCCATGAGGAGATGTCAGAGAGGCAAGCTGAGATTTCAGTTTGGACATAAGGAGATTAGTCTGAAGTAGACTGGTATATCTGTGAGTCATTAGCAAACAGATGGTAGTTGAATTTGTATTTGCTGATGAGATCACACAGAAACAAGGTGTAGAGAGAAGGAAACCAAGGACAGAAAGCCCACACAATGATTTGGAGAGAAGATGCGAAGAATGTTCACAAATATATCACCTTGGTAATCAGGTAGAGAGTTGTTGAAGTCATGGGCGCACAATACTGCTGGATTTGTGTGTCAGGTCAAAGTGGCTGAAAATGGTAAGCTTATGAAAGTTAGAAATATAGTCTTCAGTTATTTTGAGATAATTATTTCATATATTCATATAATTATTTCATATATAATTATTTCATATACATTGACGTGGAGCTTCTCGAGAGGGTCCAGAGAAGGGCAACCAGGATGATTAAGGGAATGGAACATCTCTCGTATGAAGAGA
>NW_020455615.1:408248-422543 GCF_003342845.1 Nothoprocta perdicaria
GCCCAGGGAGGTTGTGGAGTCTCCTTCTCTGGAGGTCTTCAAAACCCGCCTGGATGCCACCCTGTGCCACATGCTCTAGGTGTGTCTGCTTGAGCCGGAAGGTTGGACTAGATGATCTGTAGAGGTCCCTTCCAACCTTAACTATTCTGTGATTCTGTGATATAGGTCTGAAAAGGTTTGAAAAATCGGTGGGGTGAGTTCCTGAGATTTTTAAAATAAGAATATTTAAGAGGGATAAACTGATTGGTGGAAATGAAAGTGAAATAGTGAAGGTGAAATCATGCCTTCTTTAACTTGGCAAAGAAAATTCATGAATAAATTGATGGGTAAATTATCAGAAGAGAGAAAATAGGTCAGAGATAATAATATAAGGTCATAAGAGAAATAATTTGAACAATTGTGAGAGAAATCATAAATAACTAAGGTATTCAAAGGAGTCAAGCAAACAAAATTTATGAATCTGTGACAAAAAAAAAAAAAGAAGGAAAGGAGAGAGTTTGTTAATGGTGAAAAAGAAAGAAATGCTAAAAATTGATAATTTGGAACAGTTCTTGAAAATTCTCTGTGAACATCCTTGGAACTAATTTGCTTAGGATTTTTATTTCTTATTCAATATTGTTCTCATTTAGGGATTTGACCATTATTTTGGTGGCGGAAGCTTCATTTATAGAGAAGAAGATGTATTATAATAAAAATTTAAACATATTGACAAGAACAGTTAGTCAGATGTCTTATATCATACCTTGAGATTGCTTGGTTGTATTTAAATTGTGCCAGAATGCCAGATGAAACAAGTTCCAAAGATAGAATCAGTCCTTCTATCTTGACATTGAATTTTCTGACTTTTAGCTTTTAATAGCAGGGAATTCTCAAGAAGTGTTAACAGTTATGATAGGAAAAAGGGGAGAACATTCAGATAACCAGACACACAATCATCAGTGCTTTAAAAATAGTCACTAGCAACAACTTAGACTTAGACTTGAAGAGGCCTTGACTGAAGTGACTTAATCAGTACAGATATATTCACTTTTGCTGTTACTCCARGCAATGAGTATTTGTGATTTATGCCAACTAAGTATTTTGGGTATGTTTCACCTAGTCACAAGAAAGCACTGTAATAAAGTCAAAGACAATTGTGAAGTTTCTGTTAGAAGGATTTTGCTGCAGTTTTCTGTGCTTCAGTGGTGGACTTATTGGGTGTGCTAATCTGGAAAGTAGGCACAGTGCTCATTCCAGTAAAGCATTCTGGGATATGAGTGATTTTGTGAAGCTCTATATGTATATATAATATATATTCTCAGAAGACATTGCTGAAATAAATTTCACCATATCTCAAAATATTTCTTTAAAGTTGATGAATTTCACCCACATATCTTAATCACCCACTTTATAGCTTCCTAGATTTCAGGTATTCTATGAAGTACGGCAGCTAAAATTTCTTCCCCATGTACATATTCAAACCCTCCATAAGAGGAAAGCTGGTGTATTCCACTTCCATTCAAAGCTTACTGCAAAGTAAGAGAGCACACATGAATCTGCAGTTATCTAGATAAACTAGATACTCAGCGTATCCTTCATGTACAGGGAATCTGAAATAAAATGGCAGAGCATTTCCATTGATCTCAGTGGGGACTGAATCATGTCCTCTTACAAGCAAAAAGACTAGAATCTTGACTGAATGAAAGGAAATACCCAGTTAATAAAGTATCAGTTGCTACGTTGCATCGAACATCTCATACCATCTCTCCTAATGAGTGTGTATAAATATAGAACAAAAACAATGTATGTTTGGAATTTGCACTATAAAAGAGGTTTTTCTTCCTGTAGTGGCCCACTGTCAAGTCAATCAAATTTCCTTGCGCAGGAAAACTCAAAGGGCCCATCACCAAAAGACAGTAGTTAGACAGTGATTATAATGGTTTTGTTTCTCTACTCACATATTGACCAGACCAGATAGGGGGAAACTAAATTTTTGAAATATGAACATTGCTGGAGTTGATCTGTCTATAACCTCAATTATCTTCCCAAATATTGAGTGACCTGACACTGGGCAGTAATTGGCTTGTCTAATATCATGCAATGATGGGATTTTGAGCAAGAGCCCAACTGCTGCTTAAGTAAAGATGGCAAAATGCCCTTCTGAAGAGAGGCATTAATGATYTTCATTAAGGCTTACATGTCTCCCCACCTGCTTTAACTGACCATCAGTTTTTCATTTGGAAAATCTGGAAGAACTCAGGACCGTGTTCTACTCTTCATGTATCAAACTAAGGRAGCTCTGTTGCTTTCACCGAATSWTTTTTTTTTTCTTTTTTTGCCATCCTCCCTTCTTGAAGAGAATTTTAGCTAGAATTTCTAAAAGAATGAGTTCCAAGCAGTTCTTGCAATACTTTCAAGCAATACTTTYTCCCCAGTCCTTTAAAGTTTATGTACTTGCTAAGCTGCCATTGCTTTTCCCGTCCCACCTTCTCCTAATTCCTTTCTGTCTGAAAAAGAGTCAGAAGGAAAGGCTTTCTTATTGAAGACATCAATAAGCCAGTCTGCCTGAATGTACTAAAAAGACAACTTACTGCAGAAATTACCTGCTTCTCAGATTCACCTTTCCCCTGCCCATTAGTTTTCATTTCTTTCTTTGTAGGGAGCAGAACTCCTGGAGTGCCAGTCTGAAAGAATCAGATGCAAATGTACCATCATTGTAATTTTTTTTCCTTGTGGACCTATTTCTGATTATATTAGCTATCATCATTTCTTTGCAGTACATACAGGACATGATTAGCCAGCATTGTCCAAATTTCTGTATTTTGACCATTCCATAAGACAGTGGAACAATGGAGTGAATGAAAAGCAAGAATTTTCTCAAGAATCTATTCTAAACATTCAATAACTTCATGTCTTTTTATGTCTTTTAAAGGAGTGACTAGGTAATTGAGCAAATTGATTTTTTTTTTTTAATTTTAAGTGATTTTTGTTAGAAAAAAAAAAAAAGAAGCAGACAGAAAATCTAGAAATGGAATTCTTCCAGAAAAGGAATACTTCCTTGTGGGGACACAGATATTTCTCTTTCAGCCAGTGTAACTGTTCTTTGAAGATTTTGTGAAGGAAATCAAAATGCATTTGATTTTCAAAATACACCTTCCCATGGCAGCATACTGGAATCACTGTGGAAAAACACGAGTGCCTGGAATTGAACCAATACATCATAGGGCTTCTTGAGCCATGAGATTGAACTGGGTCACTTCATTAAAAGCAGATATAAAAAAGGTCATTAAAAGGTAACAGAGTAGAGTCAATTTGGTATTTATTAGAGGTTTTGAGATGATAGATTCTCCCAATCTGTAAAGACATTCATGAAACATCTGTGGTACAATTATCAGTTCTCTTTCTACAGAACCTTGGTCCTCAACCATTTTTTTTTAATTGTGTGGGTTTRTAACATACAGGTTATTTATTGGACTAGAACCATATGTAAGAAATCATTTCAGAGACTGTTCTTATGTGTTGCATTATACAGAAGTGGGTAACAAAGGTGTTAATATGTTCTTAATTCATAGTATACAAAGGAGGGATTCATGCTTTTTTTGGACTATTAATTCAGAATCTGAGCTGACTATACAGTCAATAGAGAGGTGTAGGAACTAAGACCCATTTAACCTAATTTCAGGCACCTAGTTGAGAGAGAGAACAAGAGCTCCGATAATACCTGGATCACTTCCTAAGGGGATTCTTCTGCATTTGCTGATAGGTAGCCTGTAAAAAATACATGCCTAATATTACGTGGATGACATAGGGGCTTTCTGTTAAGTGAACACCTGACTCTGTGCAGTCATCACTCAACAGTKGTCGTGTATGCTTCTTTACCTTACCTGATCTGCCGTATTTTCTAGAGAGAAAGAAAGGCAGGCTGTAGGATCCTTGACATGCCTGTGTTGGCTGGTATGGGAAGGATTTGTGCTGCATCTGTGTTCAATGTCAGTGAGAGAAACTAACCTTTTTTTTTTTTTTTTTTTTTTTTTTTTTTTTTTTTTTTTTTTTTTTTTTTTTTTTTTTTTTCATCATGCTCACAAAAGGGTCTGTCAATCATAGACTTATTCTGTTGGCTTTAAAGCACAGTCTATGGCAAAATAAGAAATTGTTGTGTTCTTTAATCATATAGGTAGTTTGGTTAAGGTTTGCATTGAAAACAAGAATGCATAAAACAGCACTGAGTTGACTTGTTATACTTAAAGCTTCTGGGGGAGATTTTCAAAGGTACATGATGGAGTTAGGAACCCACCTCCTTTTGGAATTCAGTGGATGTTCAGCATCTATCTGCCTATTTTGGCTTTTGAAATATTTCCTTGTAGCAGTAAGTGGTCGAATTGTAAAGAATAAATCCATAAAAAAAAAAAAATGGAGGGGGTCTGTCTTTTTTTTTCTGACTATTAAAATGACACTGCTTTGAAGAACAAAGTTCTTAAAACAGAAAGAGAAATGTCAGTGGATATCTGCTCACTGTGGGCTTTATTCATGCCTTGAAGCACATGTAGAGCCTTCATTAATGTTAAGAAGAGATATTCAGACATATAAAAGGCATGGAATTGCCAATATATTCTTGCTGTTGCTTAGAATAGGTCTCTGTGAGAGTCAGGCTGTAGGTGGGGTTTCCATATGTTACACCTTTAATCATAAGGCTCAGCTTTTTAAGGAGAATCCTGTTTATTTTGAGAGTGTCATCCTTTTTTTTTTTTTCTGTAGGTGCTTGTTGTAAGCTGAAATCTCCCCTGTGCCGTGCTACACACCAGCCTTCTACACAGGCAACAACAGCAAAGCAGCACATGCTCTCGTCTCTATTTTCCTCCCAAAAAGCCACACTGTCCCCAGCCTAGTCTTTAAAGGACAGCTGCTGTTTCMCCATCATTATCACCAAACAGGAACTACAACAGCATTACCAGAGGTAAACCATGTGAACTGTTGTATTCAGATTTAATAGTCAGAGCAAGCCTCAAGGGAGGAAACCAGACCAATAAAACACAACTCACAACCTCATGGGCCAGATACTAAGATACACTTCCCTTTGATGCTAGCAAGGTGATACATACAGGATTAGTCATGCATGCAGGATAGCAGCATATCAGTTCTGCAAACCTGATGCTGAGCAGACAGGGTGCCTGCACTGCTCAGCGGGGTTTGCTGCAGTCTTGCATGTCCAATTGAAGAGACATCTCCACCTGTGCTATGGTCAATTTTGAGGATTCTCTATATGTTTAATGCCTGCAACTGCTATTCAAAAATAATTGCTTTTTCCACATTCTGTTTTCTTTAATTTCATTCTGTTGAATTTGGGATTCTGTTTTCTTTAATTTCATTAACACATCAATTCTGTGGACTGTCTTTAATATATCTTTTCTCAGATTCACCTTGTTATGCAGAGGGACATCTATTCTCAGGATGTGTGATCATCTTTGGATTACATATTTTTCTTATAACTTGGTTATCTGTGGACTAACCCACGGGTTATCTTTTTCCTCAAAAATAGATTAACATTCTTCTAAGGCATTGTACCTTACTGATGTTTTTCCAAGCCTTATTCAAGTATACATTCTTACTTTAGGCTTGCCAGATATCTTAGAGTTCCTAGAAATTGAAGTTACCTAATAATAGTAAGATAATCTATATTTAGACAACACCTCTCTTTGCTACTAGCAATTAACATCTTAAAATCTATACAATTATGGTAACGCTAATTACAGCTATCAAACTTGCTCACTTAAATTTGTCCAATTCTCTTCAATTCACAGTGGAACCCATTTATAAAAAATCTGTTCTGGAGATACCACACATACTTGGAAAATACGGTGACTTCCCATAGGAATCTATCTGCCTGGGAACTGTGATGTTTCTTGTACAGTATCAGCTGTATTGGGCAGAGGTGTGAGTCTAAGTACATTTATTTCCAGCATGAGAGAAACTACAGTTGTTTGATGCTGTTCAGTTCTGTAGCAGACCTGATGTTTACTCTGATATCATGAAGCTCTCTACAAGGCTTCAGCAATGTTTTGCTAAAAGCTTGGCTGTCAAGGCATGATAGTCAAGGCACTCAGGTGGATCCTTGCTTTTTATATTTATTCCTGAATATCTTAAATCCAAAGGAAAAAAAGAAAATAGTACACAAATCAGCATGAAATTAGCTTGCCATTTATATTTGATCCTTGTTTGCTTCTTGTAAAATCTTTCTTTTGCCTGCACATCTCCTGAATTCTCTTATATGAAGAAAAAAGTGTTACTATTTTTGAGTCACATAAATACTTTCTGGATTCTTATTCTTTTAGTGATTATAAATTAAGACTAATTGACCTACATCTTCTTGTCTTTAACAACTTTTTCCATCCTAAGTGTAATTTACTAGAATTTTTGTTTGTTTGGTTGTTTTTTTCTTAGGAGACCTTATCATGATTAAGTGTCATTTACTCTGCAAGGCAGATCTAGAGGCAATCTAGAGGCAGAGGTCCAGAGAACATAGAATAGGACTGGAGGGTAGCTCAACCTATTCAAGTGAAATTCAACTATAGTATTTGTGTGATTTCCACAAGTCACTACCAGGTCCTCAGATTCAGTTTTGATGTCTKCTTTATATGTACAAATATGTAAATACTGCTTTTATGAGGTCCACAGCTTTCAACTGTTTACATTCTGAGGAAGTTTCGTGCAGGCAGATTAGTGCCTTTAAAATTGCAGTTACATTTTGTATATTATTTTGCAGTCCTTTTGTTTAGGATGGCATCCTGACTAAAAAGTATATAATAGACTGACCTTCTTACAACCCCCCTTACTAATCAATATGAATGTGGTGATGTAGACTTTTTCTGGCATAGAATAATGCAGAGAACCCATCTGGAGAACAGGAGATGATTTGTATCCTATAAACGCAGCAGTTGCTTTAAATGCGTGTGATGCAATATGCAGTCAAGAACAGAGTTTTATCCACCTTGAGGATCTGAAACTGAATTTGTTCTTTTTTTTCACAGCCATCTTTCAACCTATCAGCATATTTACCCATGACTGCAAAAGTCATCATGCATCATGCAGAATACTTCTGTGGCAGAAGAACTCTGACCTCTTTTGAAATACTGTATTTTTAAATGTTCAAATTGCGTGCCTAAATTATTGTTAGTATTATGTGGCTAAAGTTTCTGTGGACTTTACTGCTATCCCCATGAGGTCTGTGTGCAGATCAGAAGCAGTAAATGCTTTAATGCTTTGATCATCAAGATGCTATGATGCTTCTAGTATGCTATCTTCTGGTAAATATGTAGGACAATACAGTTTAAGTAGTGGAGCTGTGACCATTTAGTCTCTAGAGAATTTATTTCTTATCCTTTTTAGCTAAGGTACAGCAAGAAAACATCTCAGGTTTTAAATGCTTAATTTCCCCAATTCTCTAACTCTATGAAAAATCAGTATGCATTTTGATATAATTTTGCTTCCAGATTTGCTTCTGTGATCAACAGAAGGACCAGAATTTTAGCGGATGGAAATTCACATGGCTTCATGGAATTTTAAGGAACAATACTCATTTACATGGCTTTCCTATCTTGTCCAAAAATACATAGATTAGAGTAGTTTTTCCTATCCCCTGACAGTGGCTCTGTACATGAATGCCTCATTGTATTGCTGTCATTTACTTCCTATTCTCATAAATGTAGTATGATACAAAACATTTATTTCTTTTACTCAAAGAGAATCAGCTTTTTTATATCTGGATCTGGCTGCCCTTGAAAAGAGATGCTCACCAGGTCTCCATTCTTGAAAGCACTTAAGCACTTGCTTATTTTTCCTGAAGTGCCATTGAAGATGCTTTCATAATAGCACTGAAGTATCTGCAAGAATGGAGCTAAGGGGAATCTGCAAGATAAAGTGTAAAAGATGAAAAAGAGATTGGGAGAAGACAGGGAACTCAAATAGCTGCCTGTTCCAGAATTATAGTTCTGATATACTTACTCCAAAAGCATCTCTCTCCTTAGAAATGAAGAAAATATTSCAGCGTAAAATCACTTTGCTTGTGGAACAGCGTTCCCCATGAAGGAATTATTTGGTACAATTAAGTCATGTTGAAACAGTAACAGAAGTCAGTTTCCTCAGTGAGAATGAGGTCTTAGAAAAATTGTCTGCATGCATAAAACATGTTAAAATATTCATTTGGGTTTAACTCCCTTCAGTACAGAAAGTGTTCAGGCTTGAAGCTCCACTGCTCTGGGGCAGACTTTGTCAGTTCATGCATTACAAGGTCCCCAAAAGCTATTCTGACCATCTGTTTGACCTGCTGTGTAACACCTGAATTAATCCTTGCTTAGTTACTGTAATCGCTAAATCTAACTGGTATTTTTGCTTAGTCTGATTAGTACTCTTGCTTATATTTTGAAAAGAGAAGGAAAGGAAAGGAAAGGAAAGGAAAGGAAAGGAAAGGAAAGGAAAGGAAAGGAAAGGAAAGGAAAGGAAAGGAAAGGAAAGGAAAGGAAAGGAAAGNGAAAGGAAAGGAAAGGAAAGGAAAGGAAAGGAAAGGAAAGGAAAGGAAAGGAAAGGAAAGGAAAGGAAAGGAAAGGAAAGGAAAGGAAAGGAAAGATCTAAATTGATTAAATTTCTTTATTTGTGCGCTCCAAGTCAGTGCTTTAAATTATGTGCTAACATAATTAAATCTTGATGTCCCTCTTCGTAGCTCGACTGTGCAGAGAGGCTCAGAAGCACCTATTGCTGCTCAA
This sequence comes from Nothoprocta perdicaria, assembly GCF_003342845.1. Lineage (NCBI taxonomy): Eukaryota > Metazoa > Chordata > Aves > Tinamiformes > Tinamidae > Nothoprocta > Nothoprocta perdicaria. The sequence continues at coordinate 416,984 of NW_020455615.1, forward strand.
CTCGTTCCCCTCACCCTGCCTCTTTCACCTTTGCATGCAGACAGATGTGTGAGGATGGACGTGCTGCTGGAGAGGTACCGCTGCAGACTGTATCACTGACAGGACTAGGTCATGATTTTATAACTGGGGTTGAAGACTTTTGCCCTAGACACAACCGGATTGTGTGACACTTATACAACACAAATAAGGTAAACCACTGTCTTTCTCACCTCACAGTTTTCCTAAACCATCCTCACAGTGAATTCTGTGGATGTGTATTAATTTGCAGTAGCGTAAATGAGAGTTTGCTAAGCATTAAGCCTCTCAAGTTCATGTATTAGCTACATGTTCTGTATTTTATCAAACACACTAGATCTTGGAGATTTTTTTCCCCCCTAAATTAATATTTTGGGGCTCCTCCCCATCCAGTACAAAACAGTACAAACCTCTTTTTATCTCTTCTGTTARATTTTAGTCCTTTCTTTTGGATAATTGCAAATATGAATCTGAACTGGGCTATTTTACCTTGTATGATATTAAATTCATATTACTTTGACTCGTTATTATAAGAAAGTCACTAACGGATATACAACTGTAATAACTCATGCAAATTTTCTATGATTTTTCTTTGCAAATGAAGGACTGAAACAAATTATATTGCAATTACTTTCTTTTTTTTTTTTTTTTTTTTTTTTTTGGTTTTCCTAAAATTGAAGGTATATTGTTTGTTCACTTTTTAAGTCCTGTGTCATTCCTGTGCTTGTGAAACACCTGAGAGGTGATGAATACAGAACCGTTACTGTGTAATACACACATTTCTTGTTTATAATCTTGGTCAAATTGCAGTTAAGGTTGCTATAGTGACTAATACCTTATARAAACTCATGACAAGAACAAAGCACTGAAAATACCCTAAGTGCTAGAAAACATAAAAAGAGTCAGTCAGGGTGTGGTAACCTTTGTATGAGAGATTTGAGAGTCCTGAGAGAGGTTCTTGCCACTGGGGCTTAGAAGATGGAGGAGCTGAGACTCTGCTGGGGAATTTGATACGCAGCTGTAGAGACACCTATTTTGTCAACAGCCTCGTTCCCTTCTTGCAATACCTTCTGCTTTATTTTTTGAGACTTACACGTGATGACATTTCTCTGTTTGTGTTTGCCTACAAATAGAAAGAGTTGTAGGCACCCATAAACAGCCTCCAGCATGACACGGCCCCCAATCACATCTTTGMCATCATCCTAAACGAGCTTGGCATCATGAAAGATATATGTTGCAGAGAAAAACCAAGATAACAATAATGCTGAGATGGGTGGAACAGGAGAACTAAGGGGAAAATAATGAAGTTATATAAAGCGCTGGGGAAGAGGAGAATGGGAGGGCTTGGAGCAAGAAGAAAGGGAAACAGGAAAGAAGTAAAAGGTACGAGTTCATAAATTACAGAAATGAGGAGAGTGAGGAGAAAAGGGAGAAAGTAGAGCATATATATTGAAAAGGAGGAAACAAACAAATCTTTTGGCTTGAAAAAGGCAGCGGATGCTTCTGTTGCAAGGAGAAGGACTTGATGGGCACTAGAGTACCTAGGAGGAGCAAAAGTGTTCAGTGAGCTTCTAAAATGAAGGAAGGGAAAAAGGGCATTCACATTCCAGAGAGGAAGGGCACACTGACAACAATCCTCAGTGTGCTTGGTCTGTACAAGCAGCAAACCGAATGATTCTTCAGTCTCCAGAAATGAATATTTACATAATCATCATGGTTTTCTATTAGGAAAGATCTTTTCAGTTCTGGGCTTTGGAAAGATTCACTTCACCACTTTCAATGGCCCAGGTAGAAGTTCTCTCTTTCATGTCTCTCTCTGAGACACAGATTTCAGCCATGTATGTTCCAGGGTACAGGTCCCACCCCACAATTTCACTGTGTGAAAACAGCTTTCTTGTGCCTAGCTCATCTCCCACTGCCTCCTTCTTTATTCTCTCCTACATTTTTTAAGTGTTTCTTCTCTTTTCTATCCAGGTCAGCTACACCACTTCCTCCGCTATTTTTTTTTCCTGAAGTCTGTGAAAGGCAATATTAGCCTTTTTGTACCCTAAAGGTTCCATCAGCATGCCCATCAAAAAGTCTGCAAGTGTGCTACTGGAAAAAAAAGTCTGTCCCAAAGGAAGAGCCATTAAGAGCTGTCAAAATGTGCTTTTTCACAGAACCTGAGCTGCTCTGGATAGTAACCTATTCGAAAAGTCTTGTGTATTTTCTTTCTATGAGCTCATCGGCTTACTTCTCAGTGCCTTGAATTTGGAAAGAACAGAAATTCTGCCATCAGAATTGTTTATTTCAYACTTAAAGAGAAACATTTTTGAGAAAAAAAAAAAAGACCGGTTAGTATTTTCTATCTGTCAGTTTCATGGAATAAAGACAATAGGTAAATTCTGATAATTTTTAATAATTATCTTGCATATCAGCTTTGGTTAAGATTTAATCTTAAATCTTAATCTATCTGAAATTCAAAGCTTTAAAACACCTCCTTGTATGAGAGAGGAAAAAAAAGGAAAAAAAAAGATAAACACTTAAGATATACTTTTTGGAAATGAACAGTGCTAAATATATATATATATAAAAAATCAGGGTTATGATCTTCATTAACATAATTGAATCACCCTTAACACTTCTAGTCCAAAACATAATCAATTAAATGAAAACTTGCTATTGACTGAACTCAATCTTGGGTCAATMTTTGACTGCAAATGTGTACATTGAACATGACCAATAACATCTACTAAACTATATTAACAAAGGAGAAAAACAGCTCTGAAATAGTAGAAGTGAGGAGCGGGTGTATTCTGAATTGCTTATATTTAGAAAGTTAGAAAAAGGTGACTTGGTATGTTTTCTAGTTCCTCTGATGTGCCACTAAAACCTTTAAGCTACTATACTTGAGTGGCTTTGATTGAGATGGATCAAAGAAAGCTATCAATATACTCTAGATCTAAAAGTCTTTATTTCTTAATAAGAAATCCTTAAGGCTTACTTTTTCTTATTTGCAAAGGATCAAGCATCCAAGTGTATGTTCTTTTTCCTTTTTCCTCCTCTTCCCCTCAACACATGGGCAGTTATTCCATGGAGCAAATGGGATAAGTTCGCTCTTTCCTCAAGCATCATATCAACTACAACCGTATTGGGTAAAGAAAAGGTTGAAAATATTGTACTAGTCTCAACTCTCATGCCTAAAAGACATTTTGTGCTAAAGGAAGCTGTATGTCGGAGTACACTGAAATACAAACACCATTGCAGCTCATTTTCTGCCTTCGGTTTTCTTGGTATGTTTCTTTATTCAAAAGATGTTTATTTTCTGGCATACAATTTATATGAGTTCAGACAAGAGAGGATCATGCCAACACCATTTATCTTCCTCAGAATCATTCTGAAATGAATGGAAACTAAAGAAAATTTGTGTTTCATTCAGTGTACAACCTGTACAATCACATTTCTCAATGGTATGAGGGTAATAATTTAACTTCCCTAAAAAGCAGTCCCCTGATTCCCTCTTATTCTCCCTTTCTCTCTAAGATTGTACATGACAGAATGTTGATACAAGGTTAAAATATTTCATCTTAGCTACTTGTTTAAAATATTTCTTTTCTAAATCCCTTCCTATTACCCTGGAGAAACACTGTAGGGTGGCTGTACTGACTCTACAATAGCATTGCAGTAGGGATAATGTGTTTCTATAAAATACGTGTTAAGTTTTCTATTTAAATTCAGAAATGTGGAGGGGACAGCTTTTACTGAGATGGAATAAAACATGATTAACATCCTGAAACTTTGGAAACCTATTTTTAATTTTCTTAAGGCCACTTAAGAATCATCACTAAAGATCATGTGATCTTTTTGTCTCTTTTGGCCTCCATTCTGCTGACGTCAAGTGGAGACAGTAGCCTTTTCTTGGCATATGGGAAAGGTAAGTTTAAGATAGTGGGTCTAGCTCTACAGATGAGCAGAGGCAGATGTGAGCTCACTCTCTGAAGACTGATCTGGCTGCACATGAGCCAGCAGAAGCCACACAGCTGCATCAATTTAGTGCTGTCCCAGAGCTAAGAAACTGTTATAAGACTCAGACTGCACAACCTTGGCACAGAAGTGTTCTGGAATGGCAAAATAATGTATCAACTGGAGCTGACCAGCAGAAGTTAAAGTACAGAAACTCTCCCCATACTGCCTCCCCTCTATAGGAGCACCTTGAAGGCACTACTGTAATGGGCAACGTAAATATCTGCAGCCTTCCCTCTAATGGGACCATGGGGGCTGATATATCCCTTTGCGCAGGTCTCCCTAAGTTATGCCTCTGCTTCTGTGAGACTTTGCAGGGAATCAGAATTACTGGTTTGGCCTTTATGTAGCTAGCTTCTATCTCCACTTTATATTTTCCTTATATCCCTAGGTGTCTAGGAAAGTTTCCCCTGTCTTTTGCCGCATTTGATTTTAGTCCATACTTTTACAACAGAAATGTAGGATGACTTTGGAAATTAATCTTGGCCATATTCCTTTGGGTAGCTACTTCATAAGAGTATTGGATTGGAATAGATCTTGTTTATTAGCTGATCAAGCTCCATAGAAAAATTAGTGGGACATTTTTGCCCTCACTAGCCTGCTCAAAATGCTATCCCAGGATTTTGTCCCTTGATAGTTAGATATTTTATTTTGTAGCCAAAATTTGTCCCTGATCTGTTTTTCTCCCTTTGAGGATTAGACCATGGGGTCATTAGGATGATCAGCTCTTCCTATATGTTACTGCAGTGTCTATCATTGATCTTTTCTGTGATCTCCAGATTTCACACACTTCTACTTTTTGTGCTAGGGTCATAGATAAAAATTTTAAACAAAATTAGCTACAAGACTGATATTTAGGTCCCTGAGGTCTCACTCAGGACTGGTAGTGACAGCTCAGATCCCAATATTTTACGTGTGAGGCCAAGATTTTTCTCCCCAGGTAGGTACATCCCTTGCCATTTACTGACCTTACTTCATTTCATTTGCCATTTTATCACCACTCACTCAGTTTCATAAGGCTATTTGTCATTTCTTCATGGAATTCATATCTCAGCTTTAATACCCCGATTAACTTAGCAACATCAGCAAACTTTATCAACTCATTTTGCACAAGAGTTTTCGGACTGAGTGGCCCACAGATCACAGCATGGACCTCTGAGAYGGCCCAGAGGTGGCCTCCCTCCAATGCAAGGACTGAGTATTAATTCCTTTTCTCTCTTTCCTATCTTTTAGCCAGCTATTTACCCATTTAAAGACCTACCATTTTGATTGCTTGGCTTCTGTAAGAGACTTTGAAACAGACTTTTCTAATGTTTTCTTGAAATTCAAGTAGAATAGATCAACCAAATCTCCCTCATCAGCTTTGCTACTAAAACCTCCAAAGAGCTCTGACATTTTGAGACCGAGAACTTGCATTTGCCTTTCGGTCAAATTGCTCCCCTTTCATCCAAATCCGTTTTTCTCTCATACTGTTTCCTAAGAGCTATTATAGGAACCCTTATTTCAAAAAAAAAAAAAAAAAAAAAAAAAAAAAAAAAAAACA
>NW_020455615.1:422734-487975 GCF_003342845.1 Nothoprocta perdicaria
TACTTTTTTTTTTTTAGCAAATAATCATGCTAAGTATTCTTATTTCTAAAAGAGGAAATATTTGAGTAAATGTACCTTATAATTCAAAAATAAAAGGTCATTCTTCAAATAGCATTCTCCCTTTACCTTATGCATTCACTATCATTGCACTGACAGCAGTAGCATGTTCTTCTATATTTGACTGTTTTTTGTGACTTGAGGCTGTTCTTGTGACTTGAGGCTTATGTACTAATAGATCTTAGGGAAGATCTAGAGAAGATCTAAGATCTTCTTCTTGAGAAGGTTGAGAGGGTATCTCATCAACACATACAAATACCTGAGGGGAGAATGCAAGCAGGAAGGGCCAAGCTCTTCTCAGTGGTGGCCAACGATAGGACAAGGGGTAATGGGTGTAAGGTGAAATACAGGAAGCTCCATCTCCATATGAGGCAGAACTTCTTCACTGTGAGGGTGACAGAGCCCTGGAACAGGCTGCCTGGGAAGGTTGTGGAGTCTCCTTCTCTGGAGGTCTTCAGAACCCACTACCCTGTGCCACATGCTCTGGGCATCCCTTCTGGAGATGATCTCTAGAGGTCCCTTCCAACCTTAACCATTCTGTGGTTCTGTGATTCTGTGATCTTACTGTTTTCTCCATACAAAAAATGTCTTTCAGTGGAAACTATTAACTCTTAAAATGTACTACACTGTTAGTCATCTATGTTAATTACCCATGGTCTAACCTGTCCTCCCTGAAGAGTTTGTAACTGGTTGTAAATCAGTTCTACATTGTTCCATGTACTCAGTTTTCAGAGATATCCTTGTTCTTCTTAATTGATATGTGTTTTATTCTGATCAGTTTTACTTCTAAATTTCCTGAGTTAGCATTTTGACATTTATAGCTTTTATCCTTCACAGTAAGAGCTATAGAAATAGCTAGCAGAACCTAGCTTACTGTGAGGAATGCACTAACAAAGGCAAAAAAAGTTTTACTGTATTTATTCAGTAACTTTCATGATGATGCCCATTTCATACTTACAAGTGTGCAAAATGAAGAGAAAGAAAGCAGGCTCAGTGTGGATGTACTATTTAGTTGGTTCACTCTCTCTTTAGCTCCAGGACTAAATCCCATTCACATCACATGCAGTTTGCTTTGCTCCTGGGCCCCAGTCTAGAGCCAAGCAATTTTCTTGCTAAGGAAATTTATTCATGGGAAAGAAAATAGTTTGCTTCAGGCTTTGAATTTTAGGGATAGTACAGACAGTGAACCGGGCTAAACTGCTTGGTCAGGAGTGATTCCCTGATGACAGTCGCAAAGACTCAAAGACAATGCAGATGTGCCAATGAAAAAAAAAAAAGTGCATAGAATAGATGCATGGATGCATATGGTAACAGAAAGTGTGGAGTATAAGGTAAATATAAAGTATAACACTTAATTAATCCTACCTGATCAGGCTTAATCTAAAAATAGGTTGCATATGCAGAGTCTTCTTTTCAAATCATTCATATCTCATATTACTACTGAGTTGTAACAAGCTCTATCTAGTAGAAACAGAAAGAATGGTCATTTTCAAGAAAACAGAGTTCATATAGTTTGGGTTACATCTTTTTTTTTTAATTTTGAAGTGATATTCTTAATTCAATCTCCTTACTGAAAGAAATAACTTTCAAAATACTGCAGAGTTAAAAGGCCTATATTGTTCCTGCCTCTAGGACAGTTAGTGATTCCTCATCGTATACTCAGATGACTGAATCTGACAGTGTTAGAGGTGTAAGAGTTGTTTAGTATTGATAGAGTGAGGAAAAGACACGTGTCTTATAAAAAGTGAGTTTGTTGCACTGGATGTGGAACAGGATGAGTTCATGTAATCTGGGAAGAAATGGTTAAGCAGCACCACAACCAAAGAAAGGTTTTGTAATTGCAAAAGAAGATAGTTTGAGCTTGCAAATAGGTTTGTGCTATCTTTCTCTCTCTTTCTTTCTTTCTTTGCCTTTCTATTTTTCTACTTGTATTTGTTTTTCTTTCTCTTTCTTCTCTTTCTCTTTCTTTCTTCTCTTCTTTCTTTCTTTTTCTTTCTTTCTTTCTTTCTTTCTTTCTTTCTTTCTTTCTTTCTTTCTTTCTTTCTTTCTTTCTTTCTTTCTTTCTTTCTTTCTTTCTTTCTTTCCTTCTTTCTTTCTTTCTTTCTTTCTCTCTCTCTCTCTCTCTCTCTCTCTTTCTCTCTTTCTCTCTCTCTTTCTCTCTTTCTCTCTTTCTCTCTTTCTCTCTTTCTCTCTTTCTCTCTCTCTTTCTCTCTTTCTCTCTTTCTCTCTTTCTCTTTCTCTCTTCTCTCTCTTTCTCTTTCTCTCTCTCTCTTTCTTCTCTTTCTTCTCTTTCTTCTCTTTCTTCTCTTTCTTTCTTCTAAATGGAAATTCATCCACTTAACTTCACTTGTGCTCCTGAGACCATTTTGCTATTCAGCTGCAGTGACTTAAGGGAAGTTAATAAGTGATACAAAACTGAAGCATCATATCATCTAATTTTGGACTTCACAGAATCATTGAATCATTATGGTTGGAAAAGACCTTCAAGATTTTCCAGTACAATTGTAAACCCACCACCACCATGCCTGCTAAATCATCTACTTGAGTGCCTCATCTACATGTTTCTTGAACACAGCTATCAAAGTTTCTGCAGTTAATGAAGAGAAAGGTATATAGAGGAACAGCTTATGTCTGAGCCACAAGACGTGAATCACTCTCAGATGATGCCTCTTTCCAGACTTTGATTTTAAAGTGAAATGAGATGACTAGCTTTTCTAAACTAGTGTGTAATGGGTACACAACATGCTAGGGATATTAGCAAGCCTATGATGCATCTGTGGATGGCTGCAAACCTGAGTATGTACAMGAACACTGAGGTAACACTGCCACATTGAAAATGCTTAGTTTGAGCTTTCAAATTGTCGTAGACCTTTATTAAACCTACCTAGACTTCCCTTTTAATTTGGCCCTAAGTCAGTTATGACTAGTAGCTTGTGAATGAAATGAAGAGCAGCTGTGCCTTCATAAAATAAATCTCTTAGACAGGGGAAATCATTCAATCAAGTTAGTGAGAAAATTAGCATCTTTACTTTTCATTTTCTCTCTTGTCTCTCAAATGAGTTTCATTAGGACTGACAGAACTGATGATAGTGTATTTTGCAGTCCAGGGATTTGCSGTAGTTGGCATTGAATATGGTCTACCATTCAGTGGATTATTTTGGGTTTTCTCTGAGTGGTGTGACAGGGATTAACCTAGGCAATACATTACTATCTATCTACCTTGCTCATAGGCTGGTCAGTGACCCCTTTCTGCCTCAAGCAGTTATCTACAAACCTTTAAATTTAGAGTCTTATTATCAGTCTCTGAGGCCTGAGAATCCCAAGCGTTTGTTTCCTGTTTCTAAAATATGGTGCCATAGAATCTCATCCTCAAGGTAGATATTGACATTTCTCTGTACAGCAGATCATCCTTTACAGAGGATTTTTAACATCCTCCAGCGCTCTGGAAACCTCATTGTGACTGGATAAAAACTGACCGTAGGGTTAGTAGTAATATTGCTGCTGTTGCCWTTTTCACCTAAGCTTATAGACTAGGGTCCTTACATTGTGAATCTTACATGTTCCCATTATCTGGGAAGAGAACGTTTCATATTCATATTAGTTATTTATAGGCTATAAAACACACTTGCACATATTGTAGAATGATTTTACATTAGAAAAAAAATAATTTGAAATTTCCTCATGTCCTTTCAAAGTGTGAAATGAAATGAATTTAATATGCATACTAATAAGATTCTGCTTGCTTTCTTTAGAGAAAGTATGTATGTTTAAAATGATCTCTCTAATATTCATTTTTTCCACCCACTAGGTCATTCCCTTCATTAACAGTGATTAAAACTAAGCTTCTAAGCTTATATGCTTGCCCTTTGTGCATGAACACTAATGTCTTACTAATGATATTAGTTTAAAGTACCCTATAGGGAAAACTTGGCCTTCTAAAAAATGGATTCATAGATGGACAGATAGAAGGAGAAGTGACAAATATTACTTATCTTCATCTCCAAAACCATGGATATTCACAGCCCTTTTACTATTCAAGAGTGAATGCCCTAAGGCAAAAATAGATATGTGTTTGCATTTTGGTGTTTTTTCATACTAACAAGACATTCTGATTTATCAAAAAAATATAGCATATTTATGTGATAGTGYCAGCAAGCAGCTCATATCTTTTGGCTGCAGTAATGGTCCATATGTTGGACATCCTTTATGTAACCCGGTGATACATCATTAATTGTAGCTTCATGCCAGGGCAATTGGCAGGCTCTGAGGACAGTGACAACAACTACTGCCTCCTAAAATTCTTTGATAAACTGTGGGGAAATTTCCATCTGTCCTTGTAATCTAGACAAAAATATATAACTTTCAGGGAGTACAGCACGCTTATGCTTTAGAATGGCTTCCCCCACAGGCTTGCTGTGGGGGAGAAAATTTGCTTTATAGATAGCAGAAAAAAAGGATAAAGAAACATGCCTCTTTAGAACTTGAGAATCATTTTCCTGTGATAAGTGTTTTTAAAAAATTTTGCTATTAATTTAAAGTTCAGCCTTCAGCTACTGATTTGCAATATGCTCTGGATAATTTTTTGGCAATAGTAACATTCATGGAAAAAAAAATAATTTCCCAGATCCTGAGTTCCCACACACTCTTGAAAATTCTTAATATTGAAAAAGATTTGATATTATTACCTATGCAACAAAGCAATGAAATCTCTTAGATACTGTCTGAGCAGTTAATACATTCAAGGTCCACAGAACCAAGGATTTTCTAAGGTATATGATGTCTCARGAATTTTTTTTTTCTTTTCTTTTTTGTGTACTCCGAACATTCCAAAAACTTGAATACAATTGCAAGTTTGTAAGAAAGAGTCACCAGGCTTAGTGACAAATTGAAAAGAGCATTTTTTGGAGGCAAATGGAAGCTGGAGTCAGGTTTATTGTTTTTCTCTTAAAAATGATTTTTTCCTGCTAAAGTTCATACTTGCATGCATGCTTGCCTGATAGCTACAGTTGAGATAATGACTGAAATTATGCCAGTTTATACCAAATGGAGATTTTTCTCACAATTTCCTGATATTTGTTCCATCTGTGACATTGAGTATCAACAGTCAGTCTGATGGTTGGGCCCTCATTACAGAATCACAGAACTACAGGACAGCTGAGGTCAGACAGGGCGTCCGTGAACATCATCTAGTCAAACCCCTTGTTTAAGCAAGGTCAGCTAGAGTAGGCTGTCCAATGTAATATCCAGATGGTTTTTGAATATCTGCAAGGATGGTGTCTTAGCAATCTCTCTGGGCGGTTTGTTCTAGTGTTCAACCATTTTGACAGTGAAAAAATGTTTTCCTTTGTTCAATAGGAATTTCCTTCATTTCAGTTTGTGCTAATGTATCTCATTCTGTCACTGAATACTATTCAGAAGAGCCTGACCCTGTCCTCTTTACTCCCTCCCAGCAGATATTTAGACACAAGATGCCCTGTCAGCCTGTTCTTCTCCAAACTGAACACTCCCAGCTCTCTCAACCTTTACTAATATAATAGTTGCTCCAGCTCTTTCACCATCTTTGTGACTGGACTTGATCCAGTAATCTGTATCTGTCTTGTACTGAGGGACCCAGAACTGGGCTCAGTTTTCCAGATACGGCTGCTAGTTCTCTGCTTTCCATTAGTTTGATTTTATGACCTTGATTTACTATTAAGAGAAAAAAAATGGTGCTAGTCACATAGACTTAGCATGACCATAAGGACACATCAATTCAGCGCTAATTACACTAGCACTAATGCTTGATCTGTCTAGATCTGTAGTTACATGTTGGACAAATGCTGTAGGATTTCCAGGTGGGTTCATTAATTTACTAACCTATTATGATAACATGAAAAGTAAAGAAAATAAACTATTTTAGGCTTATTTATGGCAGTGAATCCAGAAAATACATCTCTGTTCTTTTATTGAGTGGCTGTGGGCTGAAATGTGGCATACCTTTGGGAAAAACAAATCAAGGATTATTTAAGTAGTTGTTTACTTCAAGAAATGTAAAACATGCTGGTTGAGAAGCTGAATCATTAAAACAATTGCAATGGGACATAGTGCTTTTCACACTGAGATGAAAATCTTTACATAGATTATCTAATCTGTTTATACTCTATTTTCCACCATGTAATCAGATCATTAAGGTACTGAACTTAAAAATTATCATAAAAGTTGTCAGTCAGAGTGACCCACAGCTAGCTTCTTCATAAGCTTTTACCAAGAGATTTCATCTTAAATTATTCATAATACTATGCTTTTGTGTTTACACCCCCATCTTTCCTAGAACTGGGTGTATAAAGGAAGAGATTTTTGTTTACTTGCAATACTTCATTTTGTTATGCAAGGATAAATTTTGTAATTTGCATTGAAGATGGGTGAGCATCATGGTTGTTTCCCATCCTCCTGTGGAAGAGTGCTCCAAAACTCCTTCTGTCAACATGACTGCTTGCCTGGCTGACAGCTCCACTGCCCTGGAGGAGCAGATCTTTCCAGGAAGACCTTTATCATAGAGAGAAATTGCTTTTCCTGAAGGAACCTGAATTTAACCAGTTCACAGCTTTGAAAATTAAGATTAGGAAATGGAATATGATTCAGTATTCACTGAAGAGCCAATGTAGTATTCACAACACTGGGATAATGTCTCCAAATTGTCTTATTTTGCTTAGCAAGCAGAGTGATACATTTTGGTTAGCTGCCCATTGAAGGCTATCATTGGCATTCCCTGCACAGAATCTAGTAACTGTGGAGCCTGGAAGCCATGGATATGTGCAAAGCCATTGCCAAGTCAGCATCTGAAAGCATGTTCATAGGAACAGCCTGCTGGCTCATCATGGATGGAAGAATTTATTTCTAACAGATTTCATACTTGGGAGGATGTCAGCTAACCCTGGGACTGTGAACTCTGCTGCTGATTGGAAAGAGGCTCCTTTGTTTGGGGACAATGTCACGGCTTTGACAAATTCTTCTGACAGGGACTTCTSACTTGGTTTAATGTTGTCTCTGTCTCGCTCAGGTTCAATTTCAGCCATCTGAAATGATGGGCTCAATTCAGGAGCCCATCTCCTGCAGACATTGAGGCAGATAGGAAGTAGTGTTGCTARGATCTGATGCAAAAGACAGTTTGAACTGAGAGCCACTTACATACTGTTCGCTGTGGTGGTTCAAAAATATCTCCTGGTGGACTTAGATGTATGCCTGCCAGAGTAAAACAGAAGACTAGAGAAGCTCATCCGCAAGGATTCCAGTTAAGAGGCAGGGGTACCAGTCACAAATCTTTTGGCTCATTCTCGGTTGAGTGATTTGATCAGACTTTGTGGGGTTTTCCCTTTACTGAGGGAAGCTTCATGTGAGGGCTAGTCCAGCAAACACAGCTGAAAAATCCAAYGGTACAAGAATGAGGATTTTAGACAGCCTGTGATTAGCATGTTGCAAGTATGAAAACAGGCAGATTTTTTCCTTCTCACTCTTTCTCTCTTAAATATGGTTTTAACCTCATTAGCAAAYAATATAATGGCTGTTTTGTATGGGATTAGCTAATCATCCTTTGTCACTTTCCTCTGAGTGTGAATTACAAAAAAGGAAAAGTATTAATATCAGATGCAAAAAAAGTTTTGCCATTTTTTTAATTCTGTATATTACAGACATCTATTTAAAGATATTAAATTTGTTAAAGTATTCATTTCTTCGTCTATTTACATTTCAAATAAGTATTGAATAATCTGACACTGACAATAACAACAAATTGATCAAAATGCACAGGAAAGGATGCCTTAAAATAACAGATTTATTTATAGATAGTGAAGTTTCTGTCCATGCAGACTGACAAGTCAAGAATAAATTGGATGGGACAGAATTTTATAAATATGTGAAGTTAAGAAATTGCTTTCTCGGAGTGCTAGTCTTTTCATTTCTGCATCTAAAACAATCGCTGAAGAACTGTTGATTTTAAAAAAGTAAGGAACACACAACCTCACACTTAAGTGTCATATCTTCTACAGGAAAAAAAAAGAGTTATAGAGATATACATGCAGAAAGAGTCCATGTTTTAGATACAAAACCATACATCATGTTTTCAAGAAAGATGTTTAGATATTTTTGTGAGGGAGGAGATTGCTTGGCAAGACAGATCCTTACAGAGATGAGGGATCCTATGAAATAATATCCTTATGCTATAGACCTGCTATAGTCTCACCCATGGATAACTACATGTTGCTATTGTTCCCTGATGTTGAAAATTGAAAATTTATTAGATGACAGAGGTGTCTACGAAATTCAGCAATGGGATAAGAATATATGCATTTGCTGCATTTCAAGCAAACAGTGATTCATCTAAGGGATATTCAGATAAGGTCTGAAATTGTTAGGGTTAGTAAACATGTAAATTTGATGTGAGTTTAGAAAATTCCACTGAATTATCTCATCAGTCTCAAAGGTCTGAAAAAAGACCYGGGAAAAAGAAATGAATATGCTTATCTGTAAAGCAGATACGGTCAAGAGTATTTTTAAGCGTCCCTGAAGTTGGAGATGCCAAAAAGTCTTTGCGGGCTTGTTCTGCCATGATAAACACTGTCACTACAAAAGCTTATGTGAGTTATAATACACGTCTATGGGCACTGCTCTCCACTGATTTTGCCTAGTGAGTCCAAATAATTATGGATTTATTATTGGTGCTTCTGTTTTGTGTCCAGTGAGTGTGATTAAATCCTGTGAAGCAACAAGAAATTATGGTTACTGTATGACTCATGTTTTACCAAGACTAAGCGTATGTCTATCTGAAAAAGTGCATAATTTTGGAAAAAAAAAAAAAAAAGAAAGAAAAAAGATGTCCCATACAACAGCTCACTCTAGAGCTGTGCACTGAACAATACTCAGTAGAATTTCATCCACTCAGCAAGGAAAACATTTCTCAGATTAATAATTGAGAGCAAAGGTTACATTGCCGAAGTGCTGGAAGATCAAGTCAAGGCTCCAAGAATGAAAATGGATAACAGAGTTTACAGAGGCACCCTCACATGAGAGAATTACATATAGACTACAAAATAACTATAATAAATTTGAAGAGATCTGAGGAAAATTCTGGGGATTTATCAAACCTTGAAAATAGGTCATCTATGTGAGTACAAAAGTTTAATACACTACACACCTGGTCTCTGCTTCTCTTTTCTTCCTTTCTGGCATTATGCTTTGGCAGACAAGTAGAAAAAAAATAGATGTAAAGGTAAAGTTTGAATGGTCATTTTCAATATGAATAGGTAAAGTAAATAGCAATCTTCATAGTACTTCTGTGTAGAGATAATACTCACTGTTATAAAAAACAGACTTGAATTTATTACTGCTTCCTATCATCATTTTTTTCTCTTTTTCTTTCTGTATCTGGTAGTATTAAATTAATTAAAATTTGGCATTAAGAAATAATACCCCAATTGCTTGGGGGTTGTATGGGCATAGCTTTCATCATGGTAGGGCATGTGTGGGGAAGTGCACATTGCAGAGTACTTCCAAAAGYTTCTGGGAATCAGTTGCTGTTCTGGGAGGAATAGGTACATATATGGATATATGTCTACATGTCACACAAAGCTGGTCACTCAGGTGCCACATAAAGTCTTTGTCATACTATTTGGATCCGACTGATTCCCAAACAGAGCAGAGTGCAAGCAGCAGTGTAGACACATGCAGGATGTTAGACAGTACAAAGGTGGACCTGGCAGCAGTCTCAGAAGATCTGGCTCAGATCCAGTCCACCTAAATTTAGTATTGATCTATTCACTTGAAATATCTCTATCTGCTACAAAAGAAACCTGGGACACCTCAAATTCAAATTCAGTTATGTCCCAGCTATTAGTTTTTTTGAATCCTGTCTTTATCTCAGAACAGCTAAATAAAATGGCTGTATGGATGAAGATACATAGATGGAATATACATTTTGTGTAAAAGAAGAGATGTGCTAGGAAGAAAAACACAACAAATTGCTGAAGAAATACCAGGCAGAAAGAGCAGCAGTGTCACACAAGGCAGTTGCTCCAGTTGGACACATACTGAGAAGGTTGATCAAATGTCTCTTAGTTTTCAAAGAGATTGAGAATTTGGAATACTTGATTGAGAGACAAGGTGCTTTTTTACAGTCCATTCAAAGGTGGTGATACATATACCATTATTAAACACAGTACATATTCTTAGGTGCAAACATATTTCTTGCAAAAAAAAAAAAAAAAAGATTTTTTTTATACATCAATTCCGCTGTGGAAGATATCAGTTATAACTAAATGCTTTAAAAAATATAAGACTTAAATGTAACTGAGATGCTTACATGTAAAAATAACCATTCATCTGCTGCTTAATCTTGGCTTGTTCCTAACCACTGTATCTCTCTCTTCAGCTCTCCATTTTCCCCTTACCTGGAGTAGTACTCTTGTAGAGACAAGGCCAAGTGTCTTGAACTTCTAAGCTTAAGTGGAATCAGAAAGTGACTAGGATCTCTGAAAGCATCTATACATTTTACTGGAGCACAAAGTTCCTTGAGCAAGCAGTCTTTAAAAAAACCACAATGACTGTAGTTCCTATATTAATCAACTGTTTATTAGTCAACTACTATATTAGTTACTCAGAAAGGGACAAACTTGTGTGTAATTGATTCTTCAGCCTGAGAAAATTCAAATTACTGGTTCAACTACTGGTTTTGTGTGCAGTTCTGGGGTCCCCAGTATATTCTTCTAGAAGCTTCTAGAGAGGGTCCAGTGGAGAGCGACAAGGATGATTAAGGGACTGGAACATCTCTCGCATGAGAAAAGACTAAGCGAGCTGGGCCTGCTTAGCCTGGGGAAGAGAAGGGAGGAAGAGGACAAGCTCTTCTCAGTGGTGGCCAGTGACAGGACATGGAGAAATGGATATAAGTTGAMACACAGGAAGTTCCATCTCCAGGTGAGGAGAAACTTCTTTCCTGTGAAGGTGACAGGGCCCTGGAACAGGCTGCCCAGGGAGGTTGTGGAGTCTCCTTYTCTGGAGCTCTTCAAAACCCGCCTTCATGTGACTCTGTGCCACATGCTCTATGTGTCCCTGCTTGAGCAGGAAGGTTGGACTAGATGATCTCGAGAGGCCCCTTCCAACCTTGAACATTCTGTGATTCTGTGAAATGAATGTCCTGAGCACTGAGCTTTCATTCAGGACAGATGTAGGAAAGTGCAAGTAGAGTTAAAGGTGAGAGGAGACTTTTCCTGTTGGAGCTGTCCATGAAGCCCTGAATTTCTAAGTAAGATATGACTTCYAGCACCACAATTACAGAAGAATTACACCATGCCCTTCTCCCATGAATGCCTTTAAAACTCTGGATAAACTTTTCAAAGACCCAAATGATTACTCTAGACTTTATGCTACAGATTAGCATAAAATCTAATCTTTTTTCCCTTCTCCCTAATTTAATTCCATTAACTTAAGTGAAGTATGTACATGAATTTGATGGGCTACTGCAAGTTTTATTACCTTACAATGGCATCGACTACATGCTATATGATAAATCTGAAGAGGAGAAAAAATGCTATTAAGGAGCAGCAAATAATACTGAGTGYGGGAAAAAAACAGTCTTGCTTTAAGACAGAGTGACATCTCAGACTCCAGGGGAAATGGACCTTTTAAGATCAGTTAGATGGGAAATCACCGTATGGAAAAAATTACTCTAAATAACCACAGAATTATATAATTTAGGTTGAAAAGGATCTGCAGTACAACTCCTTATCCYTCAAATCAATACTAACTTCAAGATGCTCAAATATAGTCCAGTTGTGTTTTGAAAATTTTAGAGGATATATATTCCACTGCTTCTCTGAGCAGCCTCTTCTACTGCTTAACTATTCTCTGGTGAACAGTGTTTTTTAATGTATCTCTCCTGTTCTGGAATTTCCTTCACTTGTAACCACAGCTTCTGGTTACAAGCTTCTATAACTGCACTTCTGTGGACAGTTTGTCTCTATCCTCTTTAAAAACCCTCTTTAGTCAGTGGATGACTGCAATTAAATCCTCCCTTCTCCTCCTTGTCTCCAGACTGTACAAATTAAAAAAAAAGAGAATGGTCATTTTGGTATGTTGAAAAATAATCAATGAAAATATACATTTCTTAGACAAATGTATATACATGTTGATTCTGGGGGAATGAAGGTGTTTTTTTTCCAGAGCAGCACTAACATTTCTTTGATTTCACCTCAGCTTAGAGTTGCATTTTATCMATGTTTCTGTTCATATATTAGCTTAGACTGTTCCTGACCTTTCCTTTGATTTGTCTGTTTCTATATAATCACACACATCATATTACATACTTCATATTACAACTCATCTACTACTAAGAGATCCTCTCTAAATTCATAGCAGAAGATAGAAGTATTTTCTCCAGTATCAGAAAGATGAGATTTCAGGATCTCATCCTCAAAAGCAGCACTGGAAATTACAGTCAATTCTTTGTCTGAARAAAAGACAAGACTTTTAGATCAGATTGGCTCATATAGATAGTCAGGTCTGGATTTTGATACCAATTTCTTGAGAAATCTGAAAGACAAATTTCCATTAAATTCACAAATGYAAATTTTCATTTTGTGTTATTTTAGGCACTGTGTCATATTTGACTTTCAGTCCCTGTTCAGAAAGATGTGGACCTTCGGCTTACTCCATGGTATGTCTTTCAGCTCACTGTAATCATCTTAGATACACTGAGCATTCAGCACTGGATATCTGCTCCAATGATTAAATCAAGTTTCAGGCTCCACTAACTTTGTTGAGCACATGGCCTACCGAGAAAATGGAAGTCTAGTTGTAAACAATGGAATTTACCTGCAGATTAAGACATGTTTTAAGACATGTTTAACACATGCAGATTGAGTGTTTACACTCAATGTAGATAAGTGTTTACAAGCAGAAATTTAATTTTGTGTTAAGTTTATATTTCCAATGGAGATTAGGGCCTTAGTCCATTTAGAAGYTTACCTAATGTAATTTTTGAGTATTTGAGCAGTTTGTGTCATCACTAGGTGCACATCTAGAAATATGCTACTCTTCAATAAATCTTGTGAAATACCTAATTATTCTATACTGCTGTCTTATCTCTGTTAAGACCAGACCACAGATATTTCAATAAACGAAGCCGAAAGAACTATTCGACTCATTGCAAATTGGACATCTATACTCACAGGCTTTCTTGGGAGAATCTCACCATTAAAGTTAGATGAATTGAAACTTGCTAGTTATGTCATGAATACARACCAAATGGCATTTCTTGGTACTGGCCACAGAGCACTTCATGTGCACAAAACTGTGCTGTGCATTATTAAGGTACCTTCCTAATCCTTCTGGATAATATTTTGCATAGAATCTACTTCATAGAGTTTTACTCTTTCAGATATAACAGTATAGCTCTTTTTTACATTTTTTCYTGCTCTTTTTAGTCCAAGCAGAAAGCTTGTTTTTTTTAAAAAAAATATATACTGACCTGTATTTCCCTATTTCAAGTGAGACGCCTTTTCTATCCCTGCCGTGTGTTCTTTTGCATGCACCCTCTTTTGAGAATGTTTGCTCTTTTTAAACCCAAACAGGGTACTTCCACTTCTAGTTCCAATGCAAATTCCCATATATAGACTCTTTTATTTCATGCTTCTTCCCTGTATCAGAGTATTGACTCAGAATTTTTGGGTGAAATGATGTATAATATGCAATGTCCGATTTAATACATATTCTGTTTTAGTGAGGATGAGTTTTCCTCTTACCACAGTAAGTCTAGAGCCTCAAGAATTTATCTTCTATTAAAYGTTTTTCTTACAGCAGTGTTATTGCCATTGCTTCTGGAAAGACATTGGTTTGTACATCCATATCAATAGCCTGTGTCCTGTTTGATGTTTATGGTGTTATAGTTATGCAAATCAGTGTTGCCCATTATTTCTCCAGAGATTTCTGCTGAACTAGAAGAGATATCATCAACTCTTGTACATGCAGTTCATCTTTTACTGATGCCTGAAAACTCATGCTATGAAATATAATCCTTTCCCATCCAGTTCTGTCTTCTGTGTTCCCTTTGGGGACTTTGAAGGGCTCTGTTTTTCTAGGGAAGGAGATGCAAAGTTTTTTAGATTAAAGCATCACTTTAAAAGTGATCCTAAGGTGAGCAGTTTAGATGTTTATCTTTTTAATATGTATGTTTGGCTGAGACAAATCACATTCTACATATCTTGCTGAAATTAATAGAGAGCATCTCTATAGGAATATCTCCATAGGATAATTCAGTTTACCTGTTCTGGACGTTCTTTTAGGATGATTTCAGTGGCTCTTTGGAGTGAATCCCACTGATATCCTCAGAAATAATTTCAAAAAATAACTAGAAGTCATAGTCAGAGAAACTTATGTCCTCTGTTTGTCTACAGTTTCTTTGGTACAATACTGATRTAGCCATTACCAAGTGCTATATAGATGGGTTTACTGTACAAAAATCTGCATGATGTAGATGTAAATTCAGTGCTTTCATAAATAAATAATTAGATTGAGAACTCTGCAACGTAACTGCACAATTATAGCATCTGTCCTTAACGATAAATCTGTATCTCTTCTGCATACATGGAGTTCTCTATCCCAGTATGTTTGTAATGCAGCTGTAATGAGGTGTGTGTGTCAGAACGTCAAATGCTCTTGCTCAAAATAAAACCCAAGCAGCACATCAACATCAGCATATTTGATAAATAGAGAATAGTTCCTAGTATTATTAACCCCTCATGTAAGAATAGAAAAAAAAAAAAAAAAAAAAAAAAGAAAGCAGATGATTTCTGCTAAAGGATATTAGAAACACATTTTGCCCAAAAAGGAATCTTTTAAATATTCAAGATGTCTGTATTTCACATTTTTCTGTAGCAATTATTATATTTGCTCTGGGCAAGTGACTAGCTGAGAGTAACTACTGAAGTATACTATGTATCTATACATCCAACTTGAGTGATGACTGTGGCATCTATGACTGGAGCTGTTAACATCTTAGTCATGTCACTCCTCTTGGTGTGAAATTGAAAAAGAAAAAAAGAAAAAGAAGCTAAAATAAATCTGAATATCACAAAATATACACATAATATTTTTTAAATCTTAATGAAGACATAAATCTCTACACAAGAACATGAAGTTATTTAAGATAAAAAAAAAAAAAAGCTGAATGTGTTATATGCCATACACAGTGATTGCAGATATTAAAATTGAGTGTTTTATAATTGTTCGGGGGTTCCACTGGAGATGATTCACCAGTATTGTTCACACAAAATATAGCTGTTTAGCAATAGTCAAAAGTTYCCAGAAATGTAAGGTAATCTGTGAATGTTTATCAATTATTTTACTGCCATAGGGAATGTGTAATCACAGCTTACATTATTCTGATCTCTTCAGAAAAAGTCCAAAAATATCTTGCAAAAACAATGTTGGTCTGTTTGCATTCTTGGTTAATTACTATATTCACTTGCGTAGCAACAAAATTAACCATCAGACTGACAAATTCTAACAATGCAAACGAGCTGAAGATCTGCCAACAATCTTCCAGTAAATCTCAAACAGAATTCCAATATCCAAAGTCTGTTTACTTAGAAAAGAGTCAGATTTTAAAATCACTTTTTTTGTAACATATCTTAACCACAATTATTTTACACAATCAAAACTGTATATAATTAGCTAGCATTTCTTAAACTCTTTTCCAAGCAAAGCTATGTAGCATATAATTTTTTTTTTTTTTTAAGTAAATACGGCTTTAATTGACGTTTAGTTAGAAATATTGGAAAGACTAGATTTGGCTAACTCTTCATAAGAAGACAAAGTTTCTATTATCTTGCTGCTTATTTTCATTCACCGAATTAAGATATCAACCCAAGTAACACTGAGTCATTGAAAAACATGTCAGACTCTGGCCTAGAAATGAAGAATGWACAGGAAGGAGAAACACAAATGAAATTATAATGCAACTGTATGTTTAGCAAATATTTTGCTGCCAAAACAAATTGACCAGCAATAGTATGTTGATCCCAATTCTCAGCTGGCTTGCTTCTGCTGAGTTCCTAACAGACTAGTGTAATACATATATTTACAGTGCAAATGTTGGCATGAACAAATATGAATTATGCTCTGGCAGAAAATAAATGTTAGCTGAGAAATTGACCTGTTTTTTGTGTGTCACATTAGGATAAAAAAAAATGAACCATTTTAAAAAATTTCTTTTAAAATGAATTTGTAAATCCTCTCAAGTTGACCTCTCTTTTACAAAATAAGGTCATTAGTAAATGGAAAAGTACATACTCCTGAAAGCTCTTTCAAAAAGGTAGGCTATTTTCTCTGCTTGTATTACCACAATTTGTTTTAGTTCCAGCGGTATATTAAAAATACGATATTGATGAATTAATGTTACTAATATATCCTGTGAATATAAATTAAGTCCAGGGGTTTAATAGGCACCCATTTAAAAGTATTTTAAAATGTAGTTGCCTATATTTTCAGAGAACTCGGGATTGATAAATTAGAAGTCTGTTCACCACTATAAAGTCTATAAGAGGTCTTGTTTCTAGGAATCCTGACTACATTGACAGATAGGTATTCAAAAGAATCTTGAAGAAGTACATTAGGTCATTAGCTAGCACAGATGCTATCCCGGGCTACTTCAGAAAATGTTTGCCTTTGTGATTTACCTAACCTGGCAATTATCAAGCAGATGGGCTGAAGTCAATGCAACAGTTTATGAATTGTAAATTGCTACAAATGTAGGTTTAAACTCAACTGGTGCTTTCGCTTGTTGCAATGATAATTATTTTCAGGGAACTTTATTCCACTATATTTAGGCAGTGGAGATAAATGCAGTTCTATTACCAACTAGCTATTCRTAATCTTGTCTATCAATATTAAGCAATCTTATGCTGAACTTTCTTTTAAGCAGGTTATTTGCTAAACCTGAAGTGCCTATATATTAATTACTCATAATACAGATCTATAACTTCTGTCTATAACATCCATCTGTATTTTCAGCACATTAGAAAATGGCCATATATTTTAATAACTCATTCAACAAATTCAAGCTACACAAGGTCCAACACACATGTAGGTTAGTCCAAAATCATGCTGAGTCCACCTGATGTCCATCACTGTAAGTATCTTCAGTCAACAGCACACTTCATTGTAACATTATTGAGTGTCTTAATTTATTATCTTCTATTTAGGAATGATTGAAGGTATCTCATATGGAAATTTCTTAGTATTTTCTATGCCTATGTGATGTGATGTGGAGACACCACTTCAGAGAATGAAAGTCTGTATGCCAAGTAAAGTCTGGTGTTTAGGTCAAAATTATGCTGTGTCTACAAAAGATTAAAATAAGGAAGAAGAACAGCAGAACTGATGCTTCAGACACAAAATTTTAGCATCATCATAAAACATTTTTACTTCAAAAAAGTAAACAGGGCTACAGCACTTATTTTTGTGCTGTTAATCTGAGAATATTGTTTATTTAGCTTCGCTTAGTACAAATCTGTTCTGCTGAAATGCTAAATTGAGGTTTACAGAAGTGGCTGGGAAATTAGATGTCATTATCTTCAGGTCTTGCTCTTTCTGCTCTGCAAGTGCAACCATCTGCAAACAACAGCTCTCTAACAAAGACTTTGATGATGCACACAAACAAGATAGATTGAAAAGTTTGAATGAGTGGATTCTAATCTTTCCTCCCTCAGTAGATCATGAACTGTGTGATCTAATTTTAGCGTAAAGGAATCTTCAGATAGTGATAGCAAAATGAGTCATCCACGAAATCACCATATGGTAGTCCACTTATGCAGTTCTTTTTTTCCTTTTTTTTTTCCTTTTTCTTTCTTTTCTTTTTTTTTATTTTCTTTTTTCTTTCTTTCTTTTTTTAGAAGTCATTAAATACTAGAGCAATTGAGATGTCTCTACAAATCTACAAACACTGCACAAACTTGTGCAGTCTTGTGTCTGTTTTTGCTATAGTGGTGTGGTAAAAGATCTCAGCAGAATTACAGTGCTGTTACTGATTAGCTATCTAGTTACACAAGGATATAGGTTAGAGTAATACTATTAGATTATTACATCACAAGCACCAGTATGGCAGCCACTGTCCCCCCACCAGGCCCAGTAACCTAGTGTCTGGGCMACTCAGAGAGGCTGAACTCTCTCAAGCACACAACTGTTACTGCTCCAGAGAAAGATGTGCTAAGAGGCAGCGAGGTTTCCTGGCTGGGTATCAGCAGCTCTTACAAATGCAGAGTCCCAGGGCCATAGAAGGGAAATCTGGAGTACATTTTGGTTACCCTACTTCCTGCTCCAAGGACAATTTATATGTATAAATTACCTAGTTATTGTTTAATATAAAAGAATCCCCTGCAGGCCATGCTTTCAAGAAAAGATTAGCTGCCAGGGTTAAGCCTGCTCTGCTCTTGGATGGAGTTACTCAGAGTCCTTAAATGAAATGATACAGTTTCTAKATCGCAGATGAGCTTATGCCTGAAATAACTTATAGCTGTTCAGATATASTAAGATGAGATGAGATGAATATGTAGAACTTTTGGATGTTAAGGGAAATCTAAAAAGAGAAGTGTCTCTTCTTCAAGTCTCTCCAAATTGAGGATAGAGCTGCATAGAGATTTTCAGGTGAACAGTTTGGCACCAGACACCTAAATTTGATTTAAATCTCACTTTGGGCATAGCATTCATTATTTATCTTTCCAGTGGTGTTAATAATGTATCTCATTAGTTATCTAGAAGCTATTCCTTCCAATATTTTCCAGCACTTGAGAATAAGGAGACACTTAGAAAACATTTTGGCATTTTCCACCATAGGACAACATTCCATTAGGCACATAGGCACATGWCCATTATTTATCTGTATCTTTTTCTCAGTAGTATAAATACTTTTTTCTCCATACAATGTTAATAAATATACTAATATAAMAATTATAGTATAATAATTATGTAGGCAGTTTATTTTATCCCATCTTTCAGTACATCATGGACACATGACTATAGCATAAGTTTATCATTTATGACTTACTGTAACTTCATGAAGTTTTTTTTAATATATGGAGTTCTTAGGGATAGTTCTGCATTGTTTTCTCTTTCATATAATAAATTTACTGTGGTAGGTTTATAATTAAGATAGGAAAAATTGTCAAATTTGTGAATTTCATTGATACTTGAGGTGGAGGAAGCAGTTTATTTTGATCCATATTAGTACATTTAGCAACTTTGGAAGACCAAGTTGTATATCCATCAGAGAAGTGTTGTGTTTCATATAATAAKTTTTTTTGTTTTCATAAGTTACCATCCTCATCATTCATAAATATAAAATTGAACATTGATCACTGTTGCTATCTGTCATAAATGACTAACAGTTGAAAGATAAGCTTAATTTGTCTGATAAATAAAACATTTTGTTAGACGCAGCTGAATCCAATGGGCTTTGGTTCTTCCTTCTAATCCCCTTGCTAGAAATCCTCCTAGTTCAGTGCTCCAGGGACAGGATGCTGGGGTTCCTTATCCTATGGTTTACCCACAGCTGGGCTGAGCACTTTTTCTCCACACATGTAAAAATGCACAACAAATGCACACAATACACAGTCACAACACACAGACTGATATGGACAGAACACCTGAAAYATAAACACAACTTACATAAACATGGACACAGTTGGCCTAGTCCTGTTCCCATCTTCAATAGATCAGTGCTAAAGCATGCTAGTGGAGCATACACTTACTTTCACTATCATGACTTATTTATGGATCTCTTGAATGATCCTGTGGACTAGAAGTCTGTCCAGTCCACATATGGACTGGAGGGCCTTGTCTGGGTTTTGAATTTTTGCAGATACTGGTCTCATCCTACATGAATCTCCTCCAACTGCTGGCTCCCTGATCTCTAGGCCCCTCAGTTTTGCAGCTTCTCATATTGCTGGCTGGCCCTCAAACCTCTTACCCTATTTGCCAGCTAGTCTGTTTTGATGTTCACTAGTGTTCACCCAGGCTCAGAATAGGGAACACACTTGCACAGAAGATAAGATACAATAGAAGTATAAAGAATAGATTACAGTAATCAAGTGCAGGGTTCAGCTTTCTCTTTCCACTCATCCAGCCCCTTGTATCCTGTTTTCCCTCTGATTTCCTGTACTTGTGCCTATCCAGCTCACCTTGAGGTCTGGAGGACCTCTGGAGGAAAGGAGGGCCCTTTCCCCACCTTTGGTCCTTGCCCTGTACATCCRGTAAGTTTCACACAGTCTCCAAATTCTCTTCACCCAGAATCCACAATAAACTCCCTATCCATTCAAGTATTAAACTCTTATGCCTGGATGGCATCCAGGAGAGAATCTTTGAGTCATTTTGGTTTCACATGAAAGACAATGGCCTAATCATCCTCTCATGATCTTACGAACAGCCAATTCAGTATGCTTCATTTTCACGTACTAGCTTATTATGGCTTCTCTGCCTATTATCATTGACCTAATGGTTGAAACGTTGTGCTTAATTTAATTAACCTTTAGTCAGATAACTTAACTTTTTTCCTGTTGCTTAGTGAATTTCTACAAGACTTTAGGAACAGGGAAGTTTGCTTTTACCCTTTTTTTTTTTTTTTCAATTCTAAAGAGTATGTAGAATTTCTATCATCTCTCCTGTGTTGCCATGCTAAGGCTAATTCCACTGCACTGAAGCTGAAGCTGCACTACTGTTGAAACAAACAGGCACTCATGGTAATAGTTCAATTGCAAATGTAGAGCTGCTTAGCCTCATTGATCAAGCTGTGCTGTGTATCCTAAGTAGCACCATTTATTCACCACTGAGATCTTTACGCTTCTGTTTCTGTCTTCCCTTGGACAAATATTTTCAGTTCTTCCACTTTGCATACAGTAATTAAATTATGTATGAACAATATGAACAAGCTTTTTCTTTTTTTCTTTTCTTTCTTTTTTTTTTTTTTTTTTACAGCTGCCAACTAGGTTGTCTCTAAATGCAGACAATTGATTGATGCCTATACTGTACTTTATTTAGCTTTTGACACTGTTTGAGGGGGATTAACCTGGCAGTGTGAAAAGCCAGGTCTAGGATTTTGGTTATCTGTACTGTTACACTGTGTAGCCCCAAGTTCTTACTCAGCTACAGAAACACTGGGTATTTAAGAACTTCCTTTAAAACATATTGACAAGGTAGAGTGACACAGACATGAGACCCTCAAGCTGATGCAGGATGGTAGTCCTTTCTGCACTACATTAATCTTCTAGTTCTCTAGGTACCTGCTCATGTAGGAATGTATTTCAAGGCTMAATAGAGAAATGTAAGATCATTACRTGGAAATCTTCATACTAGATACTTCCTAYGATTTAGTATTGTGCAAACCTAATTTGTGACATTAATTTAATTGATATTAAACATATAAAGTGGCTATCAGATAAATTTTGAAGGACATGTTGAAGATGTTGAAGATGTTGAAGTGAGAGCTTTTTTTTTTTTTTTTTTGATAGTCATATTCTGATCTTTGTTACTTCAGTGGACTTCTGATATGATTCTATTCACTTCCAATCTGCCAATCTACCAAAACAAGTAACAAACTTAGTAAGATTTCAAGAATTTGATTCTCTAAAACAGGATTGGTGTTTTTGTTAGATCCCTGGGAGGAAAAGAAGAAAAACTCTTGAAAACTCTTAGTTAGGTATAGCTAAAGTACTCCCTTATGCAAGCAATATATTTTTGTGCAGGAACTAATTCACTTCATGAACTGACATATAGAAAGATACAATCTTATTCTCACTTATCTAATCTAATAATAATCTAATATCTTATCTAAGATCATTTAGAAACCACCATTAATAAAATACTACACCAACGGATGGAAAGGCCATTTACTGAGCGAGACAAGGAAAAAACTAAGAAATATAAGAAAATGATGTGAAAACATAAGGAGGAAATTAATTGTCACCTTTTCTCTCAAAAGCTGCCAAATATCCAACTTGATTTCTAAGTTTGTTGACTCTTGAGAACTTCTGAATGGTTATTTTTTGTCTGTAGTTCACATTGCAAATAAAAACTGTTTATTATATCCTTAACTGTATGTTAACCCTCATGTGACAAAGGTAAATATGCAATTAAAGCTGCTGTCAGGATTTTTCTTAGTCTCATCTTTGTAATAATAGAATTTTATGGTTTCAAAGCCATGTAGATCTGTCTGAATCTTCATATCTTCTTTGTGAGGCAAGAATTATGATCCTGATATCACTGATAAGATACTTGAGAAGGATTCTGACTCACTTGAGGCCCAGATTCTGCTTTTATGTTTTTTAAGCTGTGACATATTTTCTTGATATATGGTATTTAATGGCATGATTGAGGATAGGATCTGGCACATGAGTCATTGATAAGGCTGGGAGTAGCATGCACACTTCTTGTTCTGACTCCTCTTCTACTCAGCATTACACTAATTTCATTCTACATATCCCAAAGTCTAACAAACAAAACATTGCAATACAGCATCACTACTTCTCTTCACCTAGTGAATGCTCAACCATGACAATGAAAAATATGGTGGTGTAGTACAATTTGCATGGATTTAAAAAACAAAAACAAAGAAAAAAAAAGAGTGTTCAGAAGATTAAAAAAAAAAAGTTTAGATTCTTTAGGCAATTAAGCAGCCTCAGTCAACAAAAGCACAAGTGCACCTGGCAAATCTGTGTTGTTCTTAGTTTTATTCTACTTAAGCACAGTGCACACAGCTGCATTGGACTTTTGGCTTTAACCATTAAAGCCTTGAGTGCGTCAGCCTTTCGTGGCTCTTTGCACCTTGGCAAATCTCTAGTACAGGAGCTTGCTTCTCTTCAGCACCTGTGCTTTGAACAAGCCAAAAGAGGGGACAGACTCAGCAAAAAAAAAAAAGACTGCCCTGCAGGTTTTTGCTTGTACTCATGACATTTACAGAGTATTCCGTTTAGTATTCATTCTAATATTAAAATAAAAAAAACTCCCCTAAAAGTGTCATGTCATTGCTTGACAGATATATGCATCGCCAATAGATAAGAATATGTCTAGATGAGTAGATTTGAAATACATCTTTCAAATATTTTAATAGCCTATTGATTTTTCCACACTAACTTATACCTGAAAAGAGAAGGTGAAAAGTATGTTTTTTTTTTTTTTTTTTTCAAGGGACTAGAAACCACGCTAGACTTTGCTTTCTTAGCAGAATTTAGAAGCAACCCAGTGTCTTCAAATATCTTGCATTTCTGTTACCCTTGAAGTGTATCCTCTAAAGTTACCATGACAGAAAAATGTGGTTTCAGCTTTTATGTCATGGTAACTGTTTAATATGTTTTCTTCCTTCCCCCAACAGGCTTATATTTGTATTCCTTGTTCTAGAAACGTGTTGCTGTGGATCTCTCTTTGAGGGATCTGCTTCTCTCTGTCATAATGAAAAAAGTCAGATTCCACATTCAGCAAAAAAAGCTGACAATTGTCATCAGGTCTTTGGCACGGTGCCAGAGCAATTCTGCTTCACTAACATACAAATACATACATTATTTCCCAGTGCCTCATCAGCTGGATCACACACCGCATACAAATTAATAGAAGATGCCAATCAACACCAGATTTGTGGTTCCCCGTGTTGCCATTCTTGTTTCCCCTCTGCTCTTAGTGGGTTTTCATGTCCAATAATATGTGCACCCACACTTTGCCTCATTCCCTGCACATGAATGAATAATGAAGGCATTTCTATTTTTGAATCTGGCAGCTCTGCTTTGCACTGGCTCCTGTGTAAAAGTTTCATGGGAAAACTGAATAGTGGCCCTTTAAGTCATTTTTTTATGAATATGGTTCTATCTGTTCMATGCATAACTAGCCCATCCTTTTGAACAAAAAATATATTTATTTATGCACAGGCAGCACACCCAGTTGATTAAGTATTTCCCCAAATCTATTACCATGAATTATATTTAAATTCATATCATTTTTTCCTTCTCTTCAAGGTAACACAGTACAGTCTGTGAATGCATAAAAGAAAGACATTAAACCATCTTACTCAGCAACTATTCAGAGAAAAAAGGCTCAGTTAGTCTCATTCTTTTTAAGCATTTCTATGTAACCATTGTTTGTTAAAAATGATAAAAAGTAGCTGACCTAAATTTTGTTTTATTCTGAAAATATAAATCTTCTTCTATATTTTAAGGTGGTAGGAAGGTACATGAAAAAATATATATTTGCATTATTCCCTTGAATACCCTTCTCTCATAGATATTTCACATTGTAGTCAATGGTACTTGTTCCAATTCTCAATAGTCTTATTGGAACTTATGGCCTTCGACTAACTGAGTGTCAATATGAACCACAGACTTCCTATAGCTATTCCCTAAGTGCCTTATGTGTACTCTCATTTGAAGATGGAGCTGTGAGGCAACACTTACCTGMAAAACTTCTGCAGTCCCATAGTCACAAAAATACTTATAACACAGCAGACCTGAAACCTGATGAGGCAGATTTTAACTTCTTGTTTTGATGAGGCTCTGGATTATTTATTAATTGGCTGCTTGTAAGGTATTGAACTTGTAAAATTCTCATGGAAGCTAGAAGGAAACCTTCACTTCTGAACCTCAGCTTAATATAGAAGGTAAAGGATTATTTAAGGCCGTAACTTTGGTACAGGTATGGAGTCAATACAATCCTTACAATCAAAGCAAGAGTTACAGAGATTTATTCATATCTATTCCATATTAACCATTAAAGTAGGTCCCATGCAACACCTTTCTTGTCATTTCTGAATGTGTGAAGTCCATTCTTTTCAAACTAGTTCTGAGTGTCTGCAGAGTGAACCAGAATTGCCTTAAAAATAGAGAGAACTACTGTTCTTATTGCAAACAAGACCTTGAAGGTGACCCCCCGGAAACACAATCACTCTAGGAGCAGCCAGTTCAAACATCATAAAAAGCCAATGCCCATTTTCAGCTGTGAAAAATTAAGTTTTTAAGTACCTGAGGAAAACAACTTTCCTCAGGAACTGTTCAGGGAAAAACAGCAACTAAAGAGATCCTCATTTATGACAACAGTTCAAGATGGAACATATTTAAATTGTCCGCACAGCCAATTTGCAGTCCTGGAGCTATACAAAATTATTCAACCCTTTTATCTTTAATTCTTTATCTCAAAGCCTTGCCTATTCTATTTTGAAATTATTTTTACATCTAGGAAGGAAAGAAAGCTTGTTGGGCTGAATCACTAGCTCAGATGATTGCTGAATGTAAATTTTCAATGTATATTTTTCTGATGCATGCTGCCCTAGCCATTTCCTGGAACTGTAGCTGGAAACAGCTCTTTTATTGCTCATTTCTCACTGCTAAAACTCAATGAAATTCAATTATCACAAAAACAGTCAGTAGGCTTCAATTTTGCGTGTCCTGTTACTTTTTAAATTTGGAGTGTCTCCCGATTGCTGTCACAGCTATTGCATTGTCTAAATCAATTGCCATGGCATGCTCACTAAATTGAGAAATGTTGTTGTGAATGCATAAGAGGTCTCAAGTATCAACAGAACCAGATACAAACAGGGAGAAAATAAAAGGTAGGGGAATTTTTCATCTGCTACAGAACTTTATTCCTTTGTCTGATTTCCTTTGAGGATTCACCAAGGGACAAATAATACTTCACCCTTTCTGCCTGCATGTTTGTTTCAAAACTTCTTAAGCAGACAAAAGTACTACTAAAGCAGTGATTCAAAGATGGATGGTTACAAGTGGAAATTTTATGGCTTCAGGCCTGCAAATTCATTTCCAAACTCAAATATTGAACTTTATTCCAGAGTGTATTTACAGAGATATGTACTTAAGGTCAGATTGTGCCTGGCATATGCAGGTCTATATGGAATACAAAAAGTACAAGAAATTGGACATGTGCTTAGGGACTGTTTCCACTCTATTAAAAGGTTTGGAGAGCTGGTCAGAAAAACTATTCTTCCAATAACACTTCATCTGAAAGAAGGGTGAACTGTTCACCTCACCAAAGACATCATCTTTTGGCCTGGCAGCCATAGAAGTCTTTTCTGTGCCTCTCTGTTGATCTGAGCAATGTCCTGAGAAGGCACAAACTACCTGTCTGGAGAGTCACAAGCCATTGCTGCTGTTTGTCAGTTTTGAGGGCATGTGAGTGATTCCAAAAAGAAGCCCTGAGCAACCAGAAGTCATTTTCCAGAAGTAACCAGAAGTAATACACACATATGACTGACTGTCACACAGCAAGTGAAAAATATACACAGACTTGAGTAACTGAATGTTTTAAAAAGACAGAGGATAAGGACCTCCTATGCATTGGAGAGAAACATCCTCAGCTTCTTTCGTACAGCCTGGGGGAGAAGTAAGCACGCTTCCTCTCATTTGAGTGTAGAAACACAGGATAGATCAAATGAATCCACAGAGTGCTTATTCCTCTCCATTGACTATAAAGGGCAACTGCTGAAATGGCTCAGAAGAAAACCAGAAAGGTGCAATGACCATGCACAGATGAAACAACAATAAAGAAAAAAATGCACAGATATGATTGAAAATCTTGCTGTAATGAAATTATGTTGAATTACTCCTCAAAATGTCAATATTATAATCTCTCCCTCTGCTTGTCTGAAACGTTATGGTTATCACTTTTCAGATTTTAGCATCACATTTAAATATACAGATTGAAGACTGAGTACCATTAAGGCTGAGTCCTTAGTGCACTTAGTTCTCTATAAACAAATTCACACTCAGTTATACTTCCATTTCCAAAGAACATTGAATACTTGAGTATCCTCCTGTTCGTGAATTTTTAACTAAGAGTTAAATAATACTTTAAGCATCTCTGGTACCATCATGAGTTAGAGAACGGATTTGAGTAGGAGATGGAAGAGAAAAGAGACTGTTGTGTCATGCAGTTGCCTTTTGTCTTCTGTAAATTTGGTCATATAAATTCTCAAGTAAATCAGGTTAACCCTTGCTCAGTGTAATTTTATAGTCTATGTGCTGAGAGATGCACATGCTGAGTGTGTTCCGTTCCTGATATTTTCAGGGTTTAGCAGGGTTTTCAGCACAGTTGCAGCAGGCAGGAGCAGAAACAGTCAAAGAAACTAAGGKCAAGGACACAGTCTCCCTTACTTTGTCAACCAGAAGCCTTTAGGGCCACTGCCTTTAGGAGGAGCCTGCCTGATGTRAATTCAGAGGGACATAAGTAGGACTTGAAGAGGATAGGCAGGGACAGGTATTGTAGCTGAGGAGGTGAAAGAGAAACATAGGACTAGGAACTGAGAGTGGGCAAAAGAACTGAGAGATGGAACCTGGTTTATGGAGATCAAACTGAAGCAGTATTTGAAAGAAAAGTTGGAGAGGAAGGTTAGAGTAGGAATGCTTAGGACAGAAGGATGCTAGGGGGAAATAAATAAAGCAGTAATGAGAAATAAGAAGAGCCAAAGTATCCTTTATGAAGGAAAATCTGGATTTCAGGTGTGCAAACTCTTGCCTCTTCAGACATCCACTTGGAGAAATCTCTAGAAGGAAGGGACTCCAAGAGAGCTGGTTAATATTCAAGGTCAGGATCAATGCATGCCTATGAGTAGGAAGTCAGACAAAGGGGGCAGGAGACTTGCATGGATGAGCAAGTTGCTACTGGCAAAGCTAAGATAGAAGAASGAAGTTTGTGGAAGCAGGGACAGACCACATAGGAGAAAAATAGGAACTTTGTCAGAGTATGTAGGGATGTGACAAGTAATGTCAAGGCCAATTTAGAATTAAATTTGTCAAGGGAAGTCAAGGACAACAAGAAGGTCTTCTTCAAATACATCAATAACAAAAGGACACCTAGGGAACATATAGACCATATTCCTCTATTGTACTATGAAACTTGAAATAGTCAAAGATCATTCTTCTCTTCTATCAAGTATCGCAATGGCAAATATCCCCCTTGCTTTTTTTCTTTCTTTCTTTTTTTTTTTTTTTTTCCTTATGGCCAAAGAGATCTTCTGTTTTTTACGGAGTTTGAAGAAGTGATATCTGCAGCAGATTTCATGAGGCTTATCATGCTAATGAAGATCTGCTATATGATAATATATGGCAAGTAATTAAAAAAATCTTAGGACATGGCATACACAAAGATTTTAGAAGAACTTCGTGCATTGCAAAGTCTTCTGGTGAGATTTTAGGAAATGCCAAGACTGAAATTGCCCAAGAAATTTTCAATTTTCTCTGTTGACAAGACTGTCTTCAATAATATGATTAGATATATATGCCTTTTTCTACAAGGCTCCTGTGCATTATAGTGTATTGGATAGATACTCTGGGATGGTTTAAGGTTGTTTACAGAAAGAAAATTATTTTCTGTAAGACTCCTCCCTCATTTTTACAGAAGATGAAATATCAGACTGTGGTAACTTCTGAATTAAACAGATGGTTGGGGAAGAGCAGATGTACCTCAAACCACATTAACTCTTCCAGGACAATTGTTTTCTATCCTTTATTCTGATATTGGTTCCTTTCTAAATCTGGAATATTCATGTAAACTGACAAACAAATGTTTGTACTAGACTGTAACAATACGACTTCCTGAAGCTAGGTACTCAAAAGTAGTTAAAAGTGTACCCTTAACACCTCTGTGTTTGTCTTCTCTGTTGCTAACATGTTGCTTTGTCATTTGTTCATACCTCAGTCACTCACTCCTACATTGCACTGCAGTGTAGGAGCACTCTGCAGAAATAAATTGTGATTCTTGGATGACTTTCAGGAAAGTGGAGAAAACAGCAGCCTTTTTCTGAGTTCCCCTAGTCCTTACACTGTGGCAGTTGCACCTGAGTTCACCAGCTATTCAGGATTATTTTGGGAAGGGAAATCTCAGGTAGGGAAGTTAAAACCCTGAGGTATCTCTGGAATGACACAAAAGAGACATTGTGTGGGGCAAGATCTGCCTAGCTGTTTTTGTACAATCCTGGCACACTAGTGTAAGTGAGTAGCCCATAAACTTTAGAGATTTTAGTAAGAATTTGCTGTGACTGCATAGGTTTTTAGCAGTAGTTTCTAAAGCCAGTGGTAAGCCCTGGGGTGGGGAATGAACTCTAAGCTATTTCTGTGAGCAATGTGAGTAAATAACCTTAGTGGGTGTCCATGTAATGCTTTGTGTAATCAACTGTGAAGAAGTTTCAAGCTTTGTCTCCCAGTCCTTCTAGTTTTATGGAGGCTCAGGTCTAGAACAATGTTTATAAAGCTTCCAAGCAATCACGCAGGGTGACAGATTTTCCCTGAGAGGCAGGTGGTGTAATGAGCATCACTAGTCTATCATCTCTCTGAGAGTCAAAAGGACAAGGATTCAGCAAAAATGTGCACTGCAGCACTTGTGGAGTTTAAAAAGACAGATACTTTATTTTTTGAGATGTTAAATGTATGAAATTTATAGGCATGAGTTTTTTTGAAGATTTTTTAAAGAACGAGAGATTATTTTTTGGTATGTGAATTTGTGCATTCCTCTTAAAACCACTCTGCAGAAAATCTGATAACTGTGTCTGTAAGCCTCAGATGCCGTATTGTGTATTTGTTTTGTGAACTGTAGTGAAGACAGTGACAGAGTTGGTGAGAGGTTAGTGAGTGTCAAAACAAGAAGTTTATTTCTGTTGAGATTGTAAGGGATTTTGCTAAAATCCTACAAATATATAAATTTGTAAAATAATCTAGTATTTGTCAGTACTTTGAATGAGGGAAGATGTATGTTAATTATGGGGCCTTTATATATTTAGCTGTTGGAGTCTAAATAGTAAAGTTGGTGTATTGGGAGAGTCCCCCATCAGTACTGCCAAGTGCACTGGGGCAGCAGCTGCACAAAATGCTCTCACTAATTGACATCATGCCATCCAGTCCAGGCCTTATGACTTTTTTTTTTAAACTCAGGTAAAGGTCTAGTGTCTATTACATTTGCTTGAGATTAAACTGTCCTTGTTTTCACCATACTTTCAAAGACTAAAACTTTATCCTTTACATATAAAAGTTACAACCATCTCTTTGCTAGCAGGTGCAAAAAGGACAGGGTCATTATTCTGAACTCAACCTCCTGCACCTGCCTTGGTGCAGAATACAGCTATTCTGGCTGCTGCTTACACAGCTGTGTGGAGGATATAGCACAGATGAGGCTATAGGATCCTTTCTGAGTACTAGAGTTCATCTGCCTTGGTGGGGACACACAGTATAAGAAAAGGAGCTTACCAAAAATGTACATATTTGGATAGACTTAAAAATACAACAAATAACCAGTTATCAAAATCTGTATCTGCTGTGCTACTGTTTTTCTATGTTTTAGATGGATTACGAGGAAAGACAAAGGAAAAAAGAAGTGAAGACGTTTTATTCCCTGTAGTTTTCTTAAACTGTGAAAACAACACCTTGGAATAACCACAGGTGGGTAGCAGATTAGTAATAATGTTGTTTACTTGGATTGCCATGCCTGTTTCTTCCATAGTGAYTGCAAATTGAATGCTGTATAATATAATCCTCCATTATTTAGATAAAGGTTTTTCACAGGTCAATTTTCCAGCAATCAAGATATAAGTGACCTTGAATGAGGACTAGGAGAGTTGGAGAGCCCTGAGCAAAGGATCTTATCTCAGAGGAGATGATTTCTCGGAAGTGTGCGGCAGCTGGGAGAACACCTAGTCCTTTTGTCTATCCAGTGGAGGATAGTTTAGAGGAATAAGGCCTCCTTTGTGAAGAAAAGAGAGCAGAGAACGGCTAAGCAGCAGCCTGAAGAGCGGCTCCAGTGTTAACTTCTTAACATTTTTTTTTTTTTTTTAATTCTTCTTTTTAAGGGTATCTGGGTAGGACAATTATGCACACTGCTCAGGTGTGAGAATTACCTCAGTTCACATTGCTTTTCTTTGTGGTTACATTTCTCACCTCCACAGTTAATAAGGTCCTAATAGGAGCTGTATTTTGAACCTTATTCCCCTTGGCGTGTAAATACCTGCCTTGCTACTCATTGGACAGATTCAAAATGCAAACGTTACTGCTTACAAGAGAGGTTTTCTAGAAGATTATACAAAATGTTCTCATGCATCCAAATTACATGAACTTGTAAGGTATGCTTGGAAAGAATTAATTTTATGAATGGAAGATAATGATATTTAAGTTGTGTATTATCCCAATGGCCTCTAATGTAACAAGGAAACTGCTGATTGATGTAACTTGTCCTGAAGCAAAACAACTCACTTATATAGGTGTTGTCTGGAGCTCAGCAAAGTCACAAATGATTCTAATGCTGAATATTTTGATTACAGTTCATTAAACTTTTTTTGGCATGAAAAGTACCAAAAAAAATCTATAACACTTTTTTACGGTGTACTTTTTCTGAAGCTTGCAGCAGATACATGTCTCTTGTAGTTATGTTTTGTCTGATGAAAATTTGATCTGTATCTGCTGTGTCAAGAGGTCAAGTCCCTTTTCTCTATCCACCTGATAGAGGCAATTATCAGTAGTGAGGCAATTATCAGCAAGACTGTTAACATCTTCAAAAGTTGATCAGTGTT
Source organism: Nothoprocta perdicaria (assembly GCF_003342845.1). Taxonomy (NCBI): domain Eukaryota; kingdom Metazoa; phylum Chordata; class Aves; order Tinamiformes; family Tinamidae; genus Nothoprocta; species Nothoprocta perdicaria. The sequence continues at coordinate 454,356 of NW_020455615.1, forward strand.
TTCTCTGCTGCAGGGTCACTCAGCGATGCTTATTGAGATGCAAATTAAAAATTCTGAATGAGAAGTAAACATGGCTCTCTTGGGGCATTTGGAAGAGGTAAATTGGAAGAGGTAAATTTGGAAGAGTGATTTGTCTCTCTTGTTCTTGATGTGAAAATGTAAAGATTTGCATTTGTGATTAGTCCCACAATACTAACTGACTTCTCCCATCCTATCCAACATAGCGTCTTTCTGATAGATTTCCTCCATGGTGTCAGCTACTGAGCCTCATGATTTCTGACCCTGTGTATTTTGCCCTGACAAAAGAAGAACAAATCTTTTAATGAAACCAATTCTGCAGAGTATTCAGTAATCTAGAGATGACTGCTGCATCATGAGCTTCTCCTTCAGTGCTCCTTCTAACAAAGTTAATAATACTTAAGGACTCTACTGCAAACACCACTGGAAAAGCTTCATCAGAAGTCTGTTGCAAGATCTCATGCATGGTCAGAGAAACATTAAGGAAGGAAAGTATATCTTTTGTTGTTGGTACCTTGTTATGACAGGGAAATCTGGACCTCCTAGTCTGCCTCTTGAATTCTCTGGTTTCAGCTTTAAGCTCCAGAGAGTCCTGGGGAAGCTAATGAAAGGAAGGGTAGGAAAATATAAGCGAAAGCATGGTAACAGTCTATTCTGTAGCACTTAATTTACTCCTCTCAAGCACTAGGCAAGGATTGAAAGGCCAAGTCACAGGAAAGACCGTTATACTCTGAATGGTTCTCTGATCATCACATTTTAGTTTAGAAATCACTGTAGTATGAAGAGCAGTCAGTAAAAGACAATTCTAGTTTATAACCTCTCTTGTAAACTAGCAATATTACTTACTGAGACAGAATTTAGTCCTTGACATTCTCTGTCAAAAATAAAACATCATTTACATTAGGGTTTTTTTTKCATATCTTTTTCCTAGATTAGCTATCTTAACAGTGAACTAGGATGGCAATCAGACTGCCTGTGTATCTAAACTTAAGAGGAGTTCGTTCTTATGGGAAGTTCCTTTAGAGAATCTTAACAAATATTTAATTGAGAGTTGTTTGTGTACTAATACATCTTTTGATGCAAAACTATGTGTCTTCCTGGGAGTCAGAACTGGTTCTCAACAGCCAATAAAATGCAATGAGAAAAAAAAATACATATTCTGAGAATATAGCTTAAACACAAAACTTTCATTCCTAGACTGAAGAAAAATCTGACCTGGAAGCAATGTTGGTATAGCCCCACATTTCCTTTAACATATCCCCTGAAGTGCCATTGTACATTGGACTGTAGGCTCTATCTCTCCCCTAATTCTAGTCATATCCTTAATGTCTACAGCAACCTGAATGTGAGCCAACAATCTCAATTGCTCGTGCAGAGGAGGGAGAGGATTAGATGTAAGGTTAAGCACCAGGGTAGTGTTAGGCAAGAGAGAAAGTGCAGTGTCCCGTGCGCCTGCAAAGAGCATGCAGGAGGAAATGCAGGGCTACACCAGCATTGCTTCCAGCACAACTTTTTCCTTTGTGTCAGGAAAGTGGCTGGTGATTAAGGTTCAGGCTTAACTCTACAAACAGCTGACCATGACTTGCCATCTCTCCTGAGAAACTGTTATTCCCAAACTCCTTAAGAAAGACAGATAGGTTATTTTCCAGATATTTTTCATTCAAAGTTTCCGTTTCCTGGTCCAATCAACCTTAGGTTCACCATTGCATGAACTGCAGTAATTCTAAAGAGAGAAGCTCTTATTTATGTCAGTAGGTGTTCTTCCAAATAAGGGCTTTCAAAATATAATGGAGTATAGTATTCAGAAGTGCTATTGACCTTGTAAAGAGTTTGGGAGCATCTTTTCTTCTGCCTCAAAGAACTGGAGTTCAAAGGACCTGAAGATGACTCATCCACTGGGTTTAGCACAACTCTTTACCTGTGGACTGTCTCCAAACTCAGCTCCATCACAGATCCAGCCTTCAGAATGGATGCAAAAAACGTGCTGGGCAAGCAAATGGAGGGCAGGAATAAATCTTCCAAGTTGGAGTATTTGGATGAACAGCTTTTATTTTGGAGTGGATATTCCTTGCTATTGGCTTCCTAGGAACAATTCTGTGTAAAAGAACTCCTAAAATTCCCAGACAGGTTTCCCTGTTTTAGAGACAGATTTGTAAGATCAGAATAAAGTAGACTTCAGATGGGTCCTTTACTGATCAGGGCAGTTTCTGGTCTTGTAGGTAAAACTACTTTTGGGTCGTCTTTGGAACGCAGAGAACCTTTCCTTCACTGAGCTTTTGTTTTATTTTACTGGGCTTTTTATTTGTTTGTTTTGTTTTATTTTTGTCTGTAGAGAGAGTCTTTATCTTAGAAATATAGGGCTGGCTACTAAGTTTCTGTTTGGTAGATGATCAGCTTTAAGTAATCCAGAATGAGTCAGGAGATGGACTCTTTTTGCCATATCTTGTGAGATTTCTGGAATATTAGAAGAAATTAATGTCAGGGGAGTACTTGCTGTAAGGGTCTATATTTTTGCCAATAACCTGAAGGAATAAGACCAAAAATATATTATGTGTGAAAAACTTAAAGATTTTTTTGCTCTTGCTAGGATGAAGTATATTGTCATATGACACGGCACCATATGACTCAGTGCCCCAGCAAAGACCCTTTGATCTCACATTCAGAATAGCTCTCTCAGTTCCTTCTCAGGTAGCATCAGTACCTTAGTATTTTTCAGTACTTCCCTATTTTGTCATTCCCGTTGACTCCCTTCAAAACATTAAGTATTTGTGTCCTTTTGTGCATAGCAGGAAGGTGTGTCCACAGAACAGGACAGTAGGCCTTCACTGTGGATTCTTTAGGGGAGCAATGAATATACTGTTCTGCTAGAATGTAGACGCACCAAGGGAGGGCTTACCACTTGACTTAGGTAAACTGAAAGACCAACATTCCGGAGGACACACATACTGAGCCTCTGTTCTCTTCTTCCAAATTGTGCAGGCATGCAGTGATGCAAATGATTGAATCCAAATTTAATTGGGAGACAGATGGAAAGTATACAGAGTATATCTAATGAAGATAAGATAGGGAGAAAATTATATGCTAGACTGATGGGCACTAGTAGGCATCTTTTGAGACCTTGTGGAATATCTTGTCTCTCTCTCTCTCTCTCTCGTGTTCATATAAAGAGTTCCTGCATCATGCAGTATGGGTGTGGAAGAAGTCTGCCTACAAGTGTATGCCTATCAGGTAGCTCAGATAGTCTAAAAAAGACACTGTAAATTGCTCTATATACCTATGTATAGGCAACTGAGCTTATTTTAAGATATTGAGATACTCAGATACTGTTTATTACTTATAAATATATATATGTTAATATCTTACAGATGTTTTCAAAACAGAACTTTAGCTGTAATTTTAGTAATGAGTTTATTGTTGATATGAGAGATGCATTCCTTTCATGCATGTCACACACACTGACATGCACACACCGATGCTTTTCTCCTATCTTTAAGCAGAAACTTTTATCCTCCAGCTCACAAAAGGACTCAAACATTGGTAAAACAAAAAAGTTCTGAAACATCAACGTGAATGAAGTTTACAAATGATAAAGGACATATTTTCTAATGTTGTACCAGTCCCTTGGATGACAGCTTCATCACTCTTTTTCGAAAATAATGGAGTATTTATAATGGACTGTATCAGCACAGGAACAAAAAATCCCAGTATCCAACTTTGGCATGTCAGAAGCAATTTCTAGTCAGGACACAGGTCAGATGTTAACACAGTGGTCAGATTCCTCAGATGTCTTATCATTTTTCAGATGTGTCTTCTGGTGATTTATTCATTCATTCAGAGAGCTTCTTTGATACTGATTCTTAATTTTAGTACATTTATAATCGTTCTGTTTTTCATGCTTGAAGAAAAATCTTAAATAATTTTTTAAAAAAAATCATTTTGTTGTTTTTAACTTTTTGGAATATTTACCTTTATTGAAGAAATGCTTCTTTTAAGAATATCATTTCATCTGTGTGCTTATTTCTACARAYYAAAAAAAAAAAAAAAAAAAAAAAAAAAAAGAAAGCTCATCCTTTTTAATGACTGCAGTCTTTTTAGCTTTTCATAACAAATGCTTAAGTCTTAACCAATTGGAAATACCTTCATGTCTACAGGGAGAAGGACCACGGCCTGGAGGAAATAGCCCTTAGCTTGCAATTACAAATGCACATTCTGGCACTGACTTGCACAAGGCCTGCCACCAGTAACACTGCTATGGCCTGACAGKGGGAGCAGCAGTATTTCCCAGTTTCTGTATCTGCATGTGTACACTAATGAAGTCCTAACTATCTGGGAAAAGATTTAGGTGGTATTTAGGTCCCTCTCACTCGGCATCAGGTATCCCATGACTCTCTTTCACATGCTGCTGGTTTCCATGGAAAWGAAATTTTGTTGGACAGTCCAAACAGATAAAATCAAATTCTACTCTTGCCAATTCCTAGCCAGAAGAGCCATAACACCAGTATCCCCAAAATGCTATTCCTCATGCTTACACAGATAAATCTGATTCAAATCTCTCATCTATAAAATAGAATGTAATGATCCACCTTGACAGGAAAACAACAATTTGTTACAACTCAGGATTTGCCCTTGTATGTGTACAGCTACATACTGCCTAAGTGCCACTTGTAAGTTTTACTAATTTGATATTTTGCTGTTCTCTTTCAATATTATTATTTCTTGTTTTAGGAAATTAGGATATTTTTCTGACATTTGATTCGAAATGGAATAATAAAACTTATGCTCTGTTGTCACAAAAATTTCTATTACAAGAATAAAATTTTTCCACTCAACTTTATTTAAAAAGGAAGTTAGATTTCAGATTATGGCATTTTTCCTCTCTCAAAGAAACAAGATATGTTGATCTATTTTTTTTTTGTGGATCTCTTAATAAATTTATGTAATACAAGCATAACAGAAAATGTTTTGAGAAACTAAAGGAACTTCTTGCACTTCTATTATCCTTGCTTGCAAATACATTCTATTTAGTGTTAACATGTTTCAGCATTGGATCTTGCAAGAACAAATAACATCTTTGCCTTTAAAACAACAATGCAGACACTCTGCTTATAAGTAAAATATATAATTTGTTATTTAAATAGAAGAAAAGCAAATTTTCTGAACATTTAAGAAAAACTCAAATTTAGATCACATATTTATGTTCCTTAGGCTCACAAAATATCTGAGCCTCCCACCCCTGCCTTCCCTTTTCTTTCTTAACAGAGGACAGATAGCTGCCCAATCATCTAAGCTGCCCTTATCGTCTATTGTAAAGCATAATAAATAAATTATGGTAACTTCTTTATGTAAATCTATCCTCAGAAGTGATATCACGCTGGAGCAAAAGAATTCCTTTAGTATAGCACATTATCTTTTATTCCAATAATTGTACTACGTGTTTTTGTTACTTTTCAGTATCTATGTATCATTATATTTGAATATCTATTCAGTGTACTTCTCAGTCCYTGTCACCATAATAGTACAGAGTCTTAAGCACACATTTTCTTGCAATGGTCCTATAAAATATTACTCACATTCAACAGATGGGTATATCAACAGATAGGCTCCCATTCTGTATCCTGGTACCTTAAGGCTTAAGTTACTGAGGGACCTAGACTACCTCCTCATTACCAGTCAGCAAACGCAGTCCYAATATTTTGTTATATCTGAGACTGGCAAAACTCTTTTCAATATTTGCCTGTACTTCATGGGCATATAAATAAGTCTCTGCAGACAAATTGCTTGGGGTGAGAGCTCTGGGTGACCTCCCCTACTCCTTAACGTGGTGGCCTTCGGATGAGACCTAGTGGGCATTCCTAGAGCAGTCCTGCCCCATGTGGTCTTGCACGATGGGCACCTGGACACCTGGTTTACAGGTGTCTCCATTACATAGGAGAATATATCTCATTATAACTAGTAGCTTGATTTGGTGTTATGCAGCTGGTAAGACAAAGACCTACTATCAGATAGCAGTTTGAAGTAGGGTCTCAAGTTCAAACCTGCCTCAGATGGGGAGAAGGCCGTTGTCACGAGAGACACAGAGAGATACAGCTCGCCAGAACACAGGCACTCATCTCTCATGTAGTCAATATGGATGAGGACYAATCTGGGGAGAAGGAAGAGATTTTGACTAAACAGATGTGTTTTAACCTGTGCCATGCTACTTGTACTCAGGGCAAGAGAACTGACCCAGGACCGTTCTGCTGCTACAGATCTAATCTCTGTGATGTGTAGCATTAGAGGAAAATCGCTTTCCCTAATTTCAGTGCAATGCCACGACTGCATGATAAAATGGATAAAATAGAACAAAACAACCACACTGGTGGTTTAACTGAACCTTCCAAAGAGAATTAATGGAATTAGAAAAATAGTTCTTAACTTTGTTAAAAAGATTTCAGAGAGAAAATCATGGGGAAAGCATTGACTAAGAGAATCTGAAACTTGCTTTAAACTGTGCCATGGATTTTCTGTGAGTATGGGCAAGACTTTTTCTCCTTAAGAAAACAAAAAACAGAGTTAATAGATCTGTTTCAGTTCAATATCAGTGCCACTTTGTATAGAAATTTCAAGCTTTATTAGAATTACTGTCTTTCCTATTCTTCTCGCTGTCCCCAGTTCCCGTCTGTAAAATTGTGATACCACTTCAGTGTCCCACAGGAACACAGTGACTCAAACTCGACTAACACTGTGTGAATGTCAGTTGTTATGGTGCTAAGCAGTGTAAAAAAAACAATAAATGCAATATATTAAAAACAATAAGATGCTGTAGTGAAGTTTGCAACAGGAGGCTAGAAATATAACACATATGTCACTAAGCATTTTCAATACTAGCCTTCCCTCTCTGGTAAATTGTGATTTCTAGGGAATCATAGAAAGAAAAAGGGATGAGATGTGCAAGGAAAGCAATAAATCCCTTTTCCCTTCCCTTTACTATCCACATAACAGGTGATATACCAATATAACCAATAAAATAAATATGGAAAAAAAAAATCTTAAATATATTAGAGCAGCTATAATGTCCAATAGAACAAATATAAAATTACAACTTCCCAGAATAGAAAGTGGATAGATGGAGGGATCAGTTCAGTAAAGCTTAAGTATTTTGCTTTGGTAAAAATGGTAAGCATATGTTTTCTAAGCTTTTCTTGCTGTAAGAAAATTCTGCTTTTTTTTTTTTTAATATTGTTTATGTATCAGAATCCTAGGTGGGAGCGAAAGAGAAATATATTTTTACACTACTAAATGCATAAGGAATCAAATTTCTTAAACTCATGGTCTCCTACTGAACTCTTAATCGGCCCTGTTTTAGAACAGAGAGAAGAGAAAAATCCACACTGCAGCAGTTTCTACCACGCTAAACATCTATGTGCATTGCTCATATTTCTCTACTGCATCTACTTTATCATCAAATAACCAATTTTATCTTTAATATATGTGACCTCACGGTGTTCTTTTATGGTCACACAGTGTCATTTTCATGAATTTGATGATGAGGAATGGAAGTTCTGTATGACTAAATGACTTGCCAGTACTTCAGACTATGCTGAAGTCTTCTGCATAACAGGAAGTTGAACCGTGGTCTTAAGATTTCCAGGCTAATGCCCTAACTTAATACATCTTCCATCATTCCTTATTTCATGCTATGCAGGGCCAGCATGCTTTCCTCTTCATTCTTGCACTGCTATAGAAGATTGAATCTCTGTTTTCCCTTGTAGAGATGTGATGAATAGAGAACTCATTAATTCTAGGATATATATTTTATATTGTATGTGAAAGGCAAACCTGATGGATACAGAAATCATTAATTTTAGAATATATTTTTCATAGGAGGTGTAAATCTTTTTCCTAATAAAGAATTCAAAATGTATGCACTGTTCCACCCTAATGCTATCCCAGGCCATGGCAGCATGTTTCCAGGAGCTTTCAAAGGAATGGAGACACRCTGTCCTTCAGAGGTGCCACATTTTGCCAATATCTGAATGCCATCAAACCAGTGATAGACCCTACATGACTTCTGTCTAGTCTTAATTAAAAGGCAGCAGGAGGACACTAAAAAGACAGAAAAGTTAACTGGAGGTTGTCAGCATTGCCCTTTAACGTGGACAGGCCATGCTAAGACGAACTCGTAGCAGAGAGAGAGGGCAGGTGAGTCTTCAAGCCTGTGAGTTTCTCCAGTGTCAGTGATTCTCCCCAGGGCCTGCTGAGAGAGGTGGCAGCGTGGACTCCATGTCCATCTGGATTAGCGGGCTGGAGAGCTGATTGCCCTAAGCCTTCTGCTTTGCCAATTATGAGAGTTGGTCTGACTTTGTGCTTATCACTCTTCTCTGTTTAGGAGAGTTCTGCTCATGTATGTTACAGAAACTGCTAATAGTTTATATATATATGTATAAAAAATTAAAATAACTCTGAAATGTGTATTTGTGTACATTTCTTCCACTGACAGTGTGTTTCCTTTGAGTCCAGACTGACATGAATGTTTCAAAACATACACTATTTCCAGGGAGACACTCAGCTGGGAGGAGCTTTTGATTCCTGTTTAAATAAAGATGAAGAAATACCAACAGAGAAAATTAAATCTGATCAACATGAGATGAAAGCTATGCCAAAAACCTGTTCCTCGAAATAAAAAGCCAGCCAAGAAGCCACCCACAAAGACTTGAAAATTAGGTATGAAAGATAAAGACAAAGCAACAAATGACCCAAAGCTGAGGTCAAATGAGGTCATCACATGGAAACAAAAAGCAAGGTACAAAAGAACAGTGAACTTTAGAATGAGAGGCATAGACAGAGCTAGAGAGATGTTCAGACAGAGTAAGCAAAATGATCTAATGAAGTAACACAATTTTGTGGTATACTGAATGCATCTAAAATTGTATGGTATTTCTGAATCTTACCTGCAAGTTATTGACATGTACCATGTCAAAAGACAGACTACAGATATAAGTATTCCAAGCAGACTACTGGAGAAAAAATAAATAAATGCTTGTATTAATAATTCTATTTGAACCATGCTCCAAGCAAATATGGAATAACATGTCAGGGATTTATGATGCAATTACTTCTTAKTTTTTTCTGGGAAAAATACAGTGTATGAACCTCCAAGGCTTGACAAATGTACAGCAGCGAAATACATTTTTCTCGGCAATTGTTTCTTTTTTTAGTAAAGCAAATTCCAATGTTGAAGGTTTTCCATTTACCATGTAATTTCTGTAGCAGTTTCTATCGCCATGTTTCTACTTGTCATCTGCAAAGTGAATGTTATCTAGAAGTGAGTCTGAAACACAGCTTTTAAAGCTTACCTGTGCTTTTATGACTTGAAATTGCTTGAAATGTAAATTGCAGTCCAAACTAAGTTCTGCAAACTAATGTTAAGCAGTGTAGACATTCACAATGCTTAATAAAAGCAATCTAAATTAGGTTACACACTTTAGGAATGAGTCAATTTCTTTAATATTTTAAAACATTTTGAGATACTTTCAGTATTCCAGTATCTGTAACAGCAAAGCTCATTTTCTTTCTCTCTGCAGGTCTAAAGTAGTTGGAGTTTTCCTTATACTACCTTGTATGAATCTCAGCAGGAAGGAGCAGGTGGATTAATTCAACTTAATGGAAATAAAATGGCATCTTTCATGACACAGATACGTTTTGAGACTTGTCACAGTTGGCCCTGAAAGGTAAGGCAAAGATTAATACAGTGGGGTGCCACATGAGATGCATACTAAAAAGGGAGTTCTTCTGCACAACATGTCTTTAAAAGTATGCATTCAAGGAACTTTTTTTTAAATCTGTGTTTTATGGCTGCAGAGTTTCTTTTAGCTGATGCGGAGTTCTCTCTGAACTCTTATCTCTTGCGCTGTGTATTGGGCTGCATGATGTAACCTGCATGACATGTTGTCTGGAGGATAATTGTGTGACTTGTACTGCCATAATGGATCATAGTATGCAGTCGGATTGTTGAGCCTACTTGAAAAGATAAGTGGAGAGTGTTCTTTGAAGTGTCTTAGCTGGGTTTGTCCCAGTTAACATCACATACGAGATGCAATTTCACGGAGTGATGTAAGTAAACTGAAACTTACAGACTCTTTAAAAACTGCATTTCAGTGCCTGCGGAGTGTGTTTCAAAAGCTCGAGATAGTCCCTGGGTAATATCACTTTCCCTGAACTTTGCTTTCAGCCTGTCTGTTTTCAGAAGTCATTTCCATCAGGATATTCAGATTACACAGCATTAATCCATAAATGTCATTTAGCATTAAACTCTACCCTGGTAAAACTGTAATTAAGAAAGATGACACTAGTTTGTCATTCTCAGCTTGTCTGCAAGACAAATGATAGTGTTGACTATTACTTACCATTATCTGCTCAATAAGTAAAATTTTCAATGATCAGAACAAAAGCCACATATTAAGAAGATTAATGTACCTTTTAAATCTAGGGGGAAGGGAAAGAGATTCTACTGGGAAAGTATAAGAAGAAGTATAAATTCTTAAAATCATTTTTACTGAAGGTTATGTATATAGTTCAGTATTTCTTTGAAAATTTTACTAATTAACTATTTTATCTCCAAAGTAAATAAATTTCATAGTTTGCAATATTCATATTAAGCTGCAAGATTTTAAGATTGACATGTGAAATAGATTTATTTTTAAATTCTTTAGGTTTATCTTTAGATTCTTTAAATACATTTAAAATAGCTGTGGGAAAATATATGTTTTGATAACTTGTCACTGTAAGATGAAAAGCAATGTTTCAAGCCACCTCATGTCCTTCTTATTTGAAGGACAAACAGCAGCACAGTAACTATTTGCTGATAGGTTTAGTGTCTTGAACCTGTTGTTGTTCTCTAACCATATTAATAAGAGAGACCTTACTGTATTTCACCTACAGGCCTACAGACACCTATATGCACAAAGACAAACTTGTATATATACATGCATTTAGGAATATATKGGAGAAGAGAAGGCTGAGAGGGGATATGATTAACATGTATAAGTACAGGAAGGGAGAATGTAGGGATGAAAGGGCCAAGCTCTTCTCACTGGTAGCCAGTGACAGAAAGGGAAAATGGGTGTAAGTTGAAACACAGGAAGTTCCATCTCCTGGTGAGAAGGGACTTCTTTACAGTGAGGGAGACAGGGCCCTGGAAGAGGCTGCCCAGGGAGGTTGTGGAGTCTCCTTCTCTGGAGCTCTTCAAAACCCACCTGGAAGCCACCCTGTGCCACACGCTCTAGGTGTTACTGCTTGAGCAGGAAGGTTGGACTAGATGATCTCTAGAGGTCCCTTCCAACCTTGAACATTCTGTGATTCTGTGATTCTGTGATTCTGTGATGTGTAGTCCAAGAGTCTGTAACTAGTAGTTGATCAAAATTACTCTTAAACAGAAGCATAGCATGAAATGGCACTGACTAGTTTACTAAAAGACCTCCAAGATTTGCCAGATTTGAATGACAGCAGCATTGGTAAACAGGAAATATTGGGGCTCTGTTTTGTTCCCATTATCTGGGAAAAAAGACAAAAAGTCATGTATTTTGTTGGGGGTCATTTTGTTCTTATCCAGATGATGGATACTCACCATCTTTGCTCTGAAAATGCAGGAGCAAGGTACAGTCTATTTCTATGTCCACAGTGCATTTACATCCTTATAACAGCTCCATGGCCAAAAAGTCTTCCCTGTCTCTGCAAATTATATGCTTGTTTTTCTCTCCTTCCTCTTACTGTCTCTTGGCTTTCTGACTGATTTTGTGTTTCTGATAAATCTAAGTCTTATACTCTCACAAGACTTACACTTAGAACAGTGTCGGGTAGTAGCCAGGTACAAAGATAAGTAGAGCAATCTGGAAAAGAATAACTGGTTTCAACGCCACAGTCTGTGGTCAGGAAATTCCAGAGAGGGAAAGAAGTTTGGATCTTCCTGGAAATAATTATTTTGCCTCCAGACCTATAGGACACATCAGAGTGAATGGGAGAGACTGCAGAAGATGCTCATGCTGTTGTGTACATGGTCACTAGTTTTATGGGCTAAAAGAGGTACTGGCTTACTGGTATGCTGAGGGCTCAAGACTTGGGCATGAGCCACTGTCCGTGTTGTTGTCTCTGCCAGACAATATATGAATTTATGGTAGGTGACACCTTGTGTGCGGTTATGGGATAGTAGGGAAAAGAGATCTTTTCTAACTGGTAGCTTGGATGCTACTTAGAGAGCTGTAGGGATGCGGCCCATGCTGAAAAACAGTGCCTTGACCATTTTATTTACTAGCATTGATGTAGCTTATGAATCTCTGTAGAATGATTAAATGAAGAAAATTGGCAACCATCCTGCCCTTGCAATCAAAAGATATGAGAGCAGGTACATAAGATGCAAAAGCTGTACAGACCTGATCCCATAGCTTGGAAAAATTAGATGAGAGCAAACAGGACCTTGGAAAAAGAGATAGGGAACCTATTTTCTGTTTAGGAATTTACAGCTGAAAGCTAGTGTACAAACTGTGCTTTTTTTTTAAGGTATTAAATTGTATCCTGCTGTTTCAAGATGTATTAAGCATTGTCAGTCAGTTCTCCAGACTCCATATTCACTATCACTATCACCCAGCACAGGTTAAGAGGCTAAGGAGGCATCAATGTGCATTACCTCAGCTCTTCCTGAACAAAACATTTTTAATTTCTTCTCCAATTTGCCTAAATGAAGTGTGAATCCCATGCTTGTCATTTTTAATGAGGTCTGTGACTGACCTTGTGACTGTTAACAGTGATTAGCATTTTCTGACATAACAATACATTATATCCTGAGTAAATCATGGAAACCCTAACACTTTAGGCCCCTTAAATCTAGAATTTAACCCTCTTTTTCCATTTTGAGACATTTTAATCATTTGTTATATTATTTTTTTCTTATGTATTCCTTTTCTTAGGAATAAAACTTGGCCAGCTTTCTCAGTTCTTTAGTTTTTCTTTGCAACTTACCTTAGAAATTAACATATACAATGTCTTCAAGATAAACAATTTACACATATTTATTTTCATATTAATCTCTCATTAAATACTTCTGTATCATGCAAATAAAAATCTCATTTTACTCCCTTCACACATTCTGTAAACATTCACTTTAAGCATTCACTTCTACAAATGTTGATGCCAAAACTTCGTTAAATAAGACACTTGTAAATCTTTGGGCTTTAATTAGCAATCCCTTAACTATCCTGCTCTGTCCATTTGTCAAAGCTACTACAGATAGGATAGCCTCTCTCTAGCTAGCTAGAGGTAGTCTAAATCAGGCTTTGTCTGTAATCAGTGGAGAGGGATAGGCAACTCCAGAGGGTGATTCATTCTCTGCTAAAATAAAGGAAATGAATCACCCCCTGRAACTGTCTTCTCTTTACACTTGATTGCAGAGGGAATCTTGATGACTGCTGTATAAAGAGACATGATTATGCAGCCATTTTAAATAGGCATGAATTTATGTTGTCATCGTAAGTGTAGTTCCACCTTCCTCTATTGTCCTGGCCTCCTTGTTTCCATATCTTTCATGGCATCATTGAAGACAGAATTGATAAATTGTTATAAACCTATGTGTGTGCATATATACTTTTGTTTACATACATACATACATGCACACATATGCCCATATATGTATGTATATTTTGGATCACGCCAGATTTCATACAGACATGCTTCTTGATTTGGCCCTCAGCATGACTTCAGAAAATTTAACACCAGTGGAGGTATTTCTGGGAGCAGTAAAAAGTACAGCTCACTTTTCAGCTGCAGGAAAGCATTGTCTTAGATTAAGYGACTTTGTAACCACAGTCTTAGTCACACAACTTTTACACAAATATATTTAAGTGAAATTAATCTTGTAATAGAAACTGAATTCTGTTGCCTAAACATAGGCACCTAGTGCTGTTTGAGGCTTTTTCTTAGATAACTTTAGAAATTTTATTTGGGATTTACACTTTAATTTGTTCTTAAAGATGGAACTGCAGCTATAACTTTCATCAGGGAATTGAGGAGGGGAATCTGTCCTGAAATCTGTAGCCTTCTGAGATCCAAGAAAAGAGCTGATGCCAATCTTATTTCCTCTAACATAACACCTAAGCATATGTGCAGAAAGGTTCCAAAGAAGCCCCCATAGTAAGTACTGCAGCCTTGGCTCAGGGACCAATCTCTTTGCATTTCTTACATGAGTCAAGGTTCAATATAGCATAGATTTTCTTTCCTGTCCAATGATATAATTATTGGGATTTCTCTGTAATATCTTTTGATGATTAGAAATACGGTCTTTTTAGTGCTTGACTCAAAATCTCAAAATGCATCCTGGAAGGAAACAATTGCTGCAAATAGCAGTGAGAATTTGGGGTTTTATCTATACACATAAACTGAGTGATGCCTAGCCTGGCCAAAAGTGCCCTCTGGCTACCACAATATTTTTGGTCTCTTGCTTTCCAAAACATGAAGGCTGCCTGCAGTGTTGTGCCACTGTGTAGGGTCGCTAGTTCTGATGATTTCCTCAAGTTGCGCTGGAAAGAGCTTGCAAGTACCATAGCTGGACCAGGCCATAGCCTGAACCRCTGGTGCATGAGATTTATGACATAACAAAAATCTATGTATTAAAAAGAGAATGGTTCTTCAGGAAYTGGGAATGAAAAGATCTTCAGATCAGTTAAAAGTTTTATTTTCTCAAGATTCTCATCCCCAATAGTTACCTCAACATATAGCTTTTGTATTTTCTCACATGCATGTGTTGAAAAAACAATCTTAGGTTTTTAATTTCTCTACCTTCTGTAAGTCTCTCCTTCTTAAACACACACACACACACACACACACACACACACACACGGAATCACATAGATTTAATTCAAATTTTTCAGGGAGATAAAAGCCCTACACTAAAATTAGTGATAAATATTTTATATTGTTGAAATAGATGGGAAACTTTAGATATGGTGTTTCTTTGACAGAATTGGTTTAAGATATATATATATATTAAAAAAAAAAAAAGATAATTTGGATGGTCCTCAGTATGTGGCCAACTGTGAAGTCCTGGTTTGACTGAGGAGTTAAAATTAAGTTAGAGGCTGCTGTAGCTATGTCTATTTGTTGTAGATTGTGGAGGTTACTTCACTCTCCTTTTTAAGATCAGACAAGCGTAGACAATTTTAGCAATCAAAATTCCACTACTGCCAACAGAGGGATGAAATCCTTCTTATGATTACGGAAGGAAACTCTTCCTCCCCTGCTCTTCTTCATCTCTATGGGCAGCTCAGCCAGTATCTGTTTCACTTCTGAAGTAGAGAGACCTCAGTAACAGAAATTTTGGAGTGGAAACTCACAGTCCATAATTAAAAGGCAAGTAAAGAGACTTTGGGACAGTTACAAATGGAACTTAGCTACTTCTTTAGATGCCTCATTCTAACCCATCATATTCATTCACCAAATCTTGCTCAGCTACTGCCTCTCTCTAACAGTGCGTGATGTCTAACTTTGTGCTAGAAATGCCCACCAGCATTTGCACTCTGCGATAATTGCATGGTTTAGGCCATTGTTTTTACAGGATTTATTAGACTAGCTACTCCTAGTCTGTTTTACCTATAAAATTGATGTAGTCCACATTTTGTCAGCACAGATGAACAGAGTTATTTGTTACAATAGACAGAACTGCTTTGTGCAAATCACAATAACAATAATATAGTAATGCACAGTAATATATATTACATATTACATATATATTACATATCATGTATATAGTGTGTAATGTATACATGCATGTATACATATAACAATACCTATATAACCATATATATTTTATGTATCATATAGTTTTTACTAGAGACCCACTTGGGAAACCTCCCTCTTAAATGTGAAAATTTTAAAAACAAATGAGCAAAAAGTAGTTTTTTCRGTATAATTTCCAAATATGTAAAGAAGTTTGCATATAGAAAATCAGTTTATATATTCTAAAAAATAATTAGTTTCTATTCAGAAAAATCTTTTATCTTTTCAAAGATGCCAGCACAACTGTTGGATCAGATAAGAAGAATGAAAGAGCAAGTCCCCCACACACATACCTGTTCTTCTCYGCAGAGACAAGATTCTGAGAACTTGTCAAATCTTTAGATATTATTGGCAGCAAGAATAGAAAGAACATTATGCCAGGGTGGTGGCAAAAGTGTGATTCTGTCTGATGGAATTGCTAAGGCAATCCCTGTCACATATGAGCTTTTTGGTTTGTTTGTATATGTAAGGAAAGACCAATCAGAGAAGACTCTCCAACCTGTAGAATTCCTATAGATTACTCACTTCAAGGATTCTAGAATTTTCAAGATATTGTAAGGTTTCGTCTTGGGAAATAACAAGCAGAATCCCCTGTGGCCTGTGGAAATCAGCACATGAGTATGGCAGCCTGCCGCATCTCAGTCCTTTTGTCCTGCTCCTTGGTGGATGTACCTCTTAACAGACTGTGAAAATGTTCCTAGGCTTGCAATCTGAATTTTACCAGGCACATCACATCTGCAGCCTAATCTAGATTTAGCGTTCATAAAAAAAAAAAAAAAAGAAAAAAAGAAAAAAAGGAATATTTGGCTGATTGCTGGGGAGATTATCTTCCTCCAACCTGAAAGACTGCAAGGAAGACTGTAAGCAAGGAAATTTCTAGTAGCTACAGTGGCAAATAACCAAGGTGTGTTCTCATTCTATAGAGAATTTATCTAAAAATGCTGCAGAGGTCCTCATTTTTACCATAGGGGAATATTGCTTGATAGACCTCACATAAAGTAATTTTATAAAGTGAATTTTCATCAAAATTTGTTTGTATGACCTTGCACATCAGAGATCACAGTCTTACAATGGACATTGTAAGCCTTTGTTTATGCTCTTGGAAACTGTTCTCTACCAACATAGTACTGCTGTGGCGTATACGATCATCCTTGTCCACCTATGCTATGTTTTTTTTAATTTGCTTATTTTAGGAATCCATATAGCAATTTGGAACGGTGCCTATTACATATATACGTATGCAATTTCCCATCACAAACTTACATATGGTTACCAAGAGTTATTCTTTTTATTATATCAGAAATTATATCTAGGAAGATTTTATCTCAATCTCTGCAGGAAAAGAAAGGATATACAAAAATATCTATTTCCCAACTGGATATCTAGAATTAGACTAAGACTTACATAATTGAAATATTTGAAGACCAAAAGCTCCTGGCAGTGGTATAGTAAAGACTTCTCATTGAAGGAAACCCAGAGGCCTTGAAGAGATTTGGAAGGCTAAATATAGCAGCTAAATGCATACGTCTCACAGCATGATCAGGACCCTTAGTAACAAAATCCTGAGAGGCTGAGTGAAAAGCAAATATTAATAGTTTAAAATTATTATACACTGAGCAATACAGGTATGGTATTTGAGTGCTATAATGCTCTAGGTTCATCAACATTTCACTTTATCAAAATTTTTATGGAAACAGCACTCTGGTACTTCCACAAAGCATATACATTCATTATTTTACTTTTAATTTTGACATGAAATTTGAAATGGACATACACGTAAAATTTGTCTCTATTTCATAGATTTCACTTTTATTCTTGGAATCTATTCTCCACTGCTACAYTTCTGTTTAGCAGAGCATCCCTACATCAAGAATGCTACGAGACCTTATGCCTATCAGCTACATAAAAGGATTCCATTGCTTTAAATTAACTTCCATAAAGTAATTTTTGATAACTGCAAAGCAGAAAAAAAAATTCCTTATCTTTGGCTATTTTGAATCTCAAGGTATTGTAAAAATAATCTTTGACTATTGTTCACTACTATTTCCATCCACATTTATTACTAGAATTTCAGCTTTTAGCATTCACTACTGAGAGATACAAAGGAAATAATATGATGCAGTTAGAGGAGAGCAAACCTCTTACAGAAAAGAATGTGTGCTGCCACAAAGGCATCAGAGCTGTCTGCTAATCTCATAGAACATGTGGCATGGGAAATAGAGCTTYCCTAAGTACACAAGTCCCTACCACTTTGGTAAAGAAGACTTTCCATTAGCTGTTAGTAGATTAGATTTTCTGGAAGAAATGGCCCAAAATACCCTGACGTTGGCAGAATTAAATACAGCCTTTTAATACCAATACAGAGCTCAGACTGTATTATCTTTCTAGTTCCTACCTGATACATAATTCAAAGTGTGGTTTGTAAATTGACCAACTCTTTTTATAGCTTCACTAGCAAGTATCTCTTTGCTYGTTTAGTTGGTTCTTCTAAGCAAGAGTCACTCAACTTATAACACTGTGCTAGTATTTTTCTCTGTGTCTATTGTTGACCTAATAATCTGAATATTTTGGAAAATTTAAACAAATTTCAAGTAGGAGAAGATAATTAATTTCCTACAAGTTTTGAGGAAAACTCTGGAAGAATAATTCTGCTTGAGGTATATGTCTGCATCTACCATCAACGTGCACAAAAAAATCTAAACTGAACTATAATACGCACTTTTTCTTTTCTGATGGGGTGTAACTGAACTTAGAGAAATACAGAGTCATGTCTGGAAATAAGAAAATCTTTTTTAAAAATAAATCAATTTTGCATCAGATGAAAAGTCTCATATAACATAAAAATAAGTATCATATCTGTCTTCTGTTGTGTTTTATTTTACCAGTCATGATGAATCTTTTCAAATCACGTGTGTTTTTTTTCCTAAAAACACTTTGAATATTTCTTTAAATATTCYCTTTGAGACATTACAGGGTTTTGGATACATTACCAAGGTACTTCCTTCATCAAACATGCTTAATCATTCCTAAATTTAATCATTTTTGACATCTCTATTGTACAAGGGAGAGCAATAAAATGCTTATAAAATTAGAAATACTTTATTTCTTAAAAAAATAAAAACCTCTACCAGCATCAGTTAGCCGTACAGTTTGTTTCCCAAGTTCATGAAATATTGCATTTTTATTTTACTTGTTGATTTTGTGTCTTTGACTCTTTTTGCCCTATGTGAGTCCATATATCCAATTTCTTGCCAAATTTTAGCTCTAAAATACTGAAAGAGTGTCTATATTTTCTTAAAGTAAGTCTGAAATAGCCTTTTTGGATTCTTGGATTCATAGAAGGAAGCATGATATGGACTTACTCTGTCTTTCCTAACTTTCCAACTGTCAGCTTTAAACATTTTTTCATATGATCCTGTTTTGCTGAATATTATTGAAGTTTTCATTATCATTTTCACAACTATATCAGCATTAATTTTGAAACTTCAGTAATTGTATACAATTCTATTTTTGAAATTCTGAAACCTTTCTTGCCTAAGTTTTCTTCAGGAAGAAATGCCAAGATTATGAAAAATGAATACAATTTTTTAAATGTAAATATTTGCTATGTTATCCCTAGTGTATTGCTATCCTTATGATTTTAAATATGAAATTAAAAGCAAATCTGTCCCAGAGGAATATCAAGAGTTTCTATAAGGAAAGCCTTTCCTTGTTTTTTTTTTTTCTCTACTTTGAATGACTTAAACAGGAATAGCATTTGCATACAAAGCCATTGTATGAGCTAAGGTTCCTGCCTGAATATGTCATATCAATTAACTTGTATTAGAAGACCCAGTATGTCCATAATAATAAAATCTGTGAAGTTTCTTGACATTTTCAAAGCAGAACAACTGCAGAACATTAATAACAATAAGCAAGGCATAAGCTCCAAAGCAAGTCTTGATTTTGTCACTATCTGTTTCTCCGGGCAGATTGCTATTTCGATCACAAAAATTGCCTAGTTAACTTTTTGTATTTTAATGGCAGTATAACTTCATTTATTATATACATGAACTGCATTTGAAGTTGGGCAATATATGTGAGCATATACTTTGGTATTTAATAGCACTTGGACTTTTAAAGTAGGATTTAAGTTCAAAAAATAAATTTAAAAAGCTTGTACTTAATAGGCTATATCATAGTGGATATGTCTAGATTCAATTAATTCCTTTCCTTTGAACTGAGAGTTACTTAGAGGTCCAATTAGGGAAACCTCCATAAAAGTATGAGAACTCAGTGCTTGCTTTCGCCTCAGATTTCATGTTGTTCAGGAAGAAGACCTAAACTCTTAAATGTACTAGCTGCCAGTTTCCAGCTACACTTAATACAGGTGGATAGCACTGAGTTCAGCAAAAAGAAAGTGCCAAAAACTGTTTTAATTCAAATAAAGAGGCAAAAGAGCCTAGTTAGTTAAAACCTGGCTCTATTATCTAAAATCCAGAGCAGAGTCGAACCTGTCTGTCACATACTAGGAAAATGTCTTCATCTTTAAGCTGTGCCATAAATAAATKTAAGACTAAATGCCAGAGAGATAATTCTTGGAGAAGCACTTTCTAATTTAATTACTAGGATATTATGAGGAAGGAGGACAGTGGGGAGCCCTAAAATTTCTCTCCCATCTCCACAAATATTCATTTACTTTAATCAATTATTGTCTGCCATGAAATACATACATAGACCTGCAATTAAAGAGAAGATACCAAGAAGATACCTCCCAGAGGTTTAGAGTCCAAAGCACTGACTTATGGAACTATCCCTCCTTGATTCAATGGAATTAAGTTCCAAACCACATTGTGACAAAGTTGTAGCAAAAGTTTTGACAATTTTCCTTGTGTTGATTTCCCTCAAGAGRACAAATTATGGTTTAATTCCCCTTAGGTAATGGATGGTCTTGAGTCTATGTGTCCTACCTCCTTGGCAAGTGAATACAGTAATACAGGTGAAGAAAGGTTCCATCTTTGCAAATTGTTTTATTAGAATGGACTATTAAAGTCCAATTTTCCCTATTCTGGAAATAGAATGGGGAATTTTCTGATTTGATTTCTGTTTGTATTAGAATATGCCCCTAGATCATAGCACATGAAGTTATGAGTAGATTTTAAGATAATAAGAGAAAAACATACCATCAAACTTGATAGACTAATGACTTTCATTATTAAAATACGTTTGATAAATTGGATCTTGCTTACTTTCAGTTTCCAGACCCGTGGAAGTTTCCTGATAATTTGAGGAGCCTTTTATTGAAAATTATTTTTTCCYATATGCATGCCTACAAAGTGTGCTGTTTTTCTTCCATAAATTAAACGAATTAGTGTCTCTAAGTCTCTTACTGTATCTGTGAATCTGTATGACATGTTTTTAATCATCCTCATTGTTCTTTTCTAAACTCAGACCATTTTTTCAAATTCTCAAATTGTGGACATGAGAAATGATCAAGATATTCCAGTATTGACCAAACCAATACAAAATGATAAGAGAGCTTATTTGCTTTTTTCCTGTTTACTGTGTAACCCTCTCTCTTGTCCTACAGTTGAAACATCGTTCCATGAGTTTGCATTTGCTATTCACTGTTACCACTGGATCTTCCAGAATTGAAAGAAATATGTTGTGCTGTGTGCTTTTCAAAGGCCATTAGGTTCCTAGCTTGCCTCAGTACTTGTGAAAAATCACGTTTTGACACTTAGGTGCTCCTGCTAAAACAAACCAAAACAACCTTGAAAATATGACAAGTCCATACTAGTGATAAATCAGTAATGCTAACAGATTTTAATTTCCTTAAAAGAGGTTTGAGACACATGTTGTAACAAACAACAAACTGAAAATGAAATTTAACATTTTCAAACCATTGAAGAAAAATGTTTCTTCATCCTCAGCAAAGTGAGATTGATTGCCCTAATTCACAAGACTTGTATTCAAATATTCCTGGAATTCAGAATTAGAATCTATTCACTCTTTTGCTTATAGATGTCCATATCCTTATATATACTCATGCTCTTTGCTGTCAACAGGTTATTATGGGCTGTGAAAGTCTAAAAGAGGATGACAAACTCATTCAGTATTAGAAGAAGTAATTTGAAATAATGTCCATAACAATCAATCATTCATAAAAAATTAATTGTACTAAAAAATCTAATAAGATATAGAAAGTTTTAAATCATTAAGGCAGACCAAAAACATTTATCCATGTGCTATTGGCAAAACAAACTTTTAAGTGCTGGTGATGGCATTTTAAAATATTGATACTATTATGGATTTAGGTGGTATACTTGAGGAGCCTTACAGGAACAGAGCAGTTTAATATCCACAAGGTTCTTTTGTTGTGGCCTGGCTAATGGTATGAAAGAAGGAATGTTTGCATTATTTTAATATGAGTGAAGACTGAGTGTAAAGAGAACAAGTTTCACTGTCTCTGAAGTGGTCATCTAAAGAGACAAACATCTATATTCTGTACTTGTTCAGCTTCCAAGTGGTTCTTGTGGCTTCTCAAAATATTGCATAGTGTTTTTGTGTGGTCTATGAAAGACTGAAAATTCCTTGCATTCTCAAGTGTCCCATAGGACAGAAAGTTGTGAAAGCAGCATCTCATGTTATGCCACTGAACTCAGGAAAGAGCAGCTGAGTTCTGCAAACACTGCCATATCTTGTTTTGTACCAGCTAGTAAGAACAACCACAGAGATAACAAGATGAATGTTTGGTGAAACTTTCATTCAGAAATTCTTTAAGGCTGGGTTAGGGAGAGAAGAAAAAGGAGTGGACAGACTGATTCACATAGAGACATCTTCTCCAAGCAATGCTTAGAAAACTCACCTAGAAATTGGGAAATAGGAGGTCAAACATCTACCCTGAGCTGAGCAGAGTGTACATGAGCTTCCCAACAGATATTATTACTACTAGTGATTGACTGCATCAGAATGAATCTCTAGTTTTTGAGAGATATTACCAAAGCTTCGTTATGTACTGATCTGGAAAGGCACTATTTTCTTTTAATCCATAATGCTTAGTGTATGAAACAAAATACACTTGCAGCACTCTATTGTCTATTTCTGAGGTAGAAAGAAAGCCCTGTGGTCTTCAAAACTATATCTTCTATTTCAGAGAATTCAAACCCTTCTGCATCAGTTCAGTCATATTAGCACTCTACATTCAGTTAAAGAAAAGGCAGTCTACATTCTTTTTAGAGAGAAATGAAATCCTGTTGGTTTTATTGCAACACTTAATAGATTTTTTTATTAAAACTGATCAGAACTGTCAGCTGGGCTAAATTCAAATGAAAGCAATAAGCATGTTATTTATGAATTTCAAATATGGAAATATTGTTTGAATATTTAGTTCTTGTCTAAATCTGTTTAAAAGCTTTACATATTATTATTTTATGCAATAGGAATATTGAATGGTCTTTGCTATTAAAGCTTAAAAGACGAGTTGTCAAAAGCAATCAGTACCTGAGCAGCTCCTAGTTAGATACCAATATGGGAAGACAGATTGTCCATAACATTCATTTCTATTTGAGCTCATAAATGAACCAACAAGATATTCTTAAGTGTTCAACTCTCCTCATACTCCATTGAAAAGATTTGTTGAATGTACACTCTTGAGAACAGAGCTACTTCATTTAGGTTTCTAAATGGGAGCTGTGTTCTTCTGACAGTTCCCCTGCAGTAATAAGAAAACCTCACAGACCAAAACATTGCCCTATTACAAAGAAACCATGTTAAGATTTTAAGATTCTAAGGTTCTTAGATCTCTGTTAACTTTCTTCACTTATTGTTACTTTTATCCTGCTTATATATAGATATCTGATAAATAAAATAAAGAATAAAACATAGTCTTAGAATTTCTCCAAATCTCTTCCCAAACTTCAGTGAATTTTCTCTGTTTTCCAGTGGTTTAATTTCTGAAGATGTCTGCAATAGATTGAGTTATAAGCTCAGGGATACAAAGGTATTTCTTTCTTCTTAAGAGCACATCTTTTGAGATTACTAAATATGTATATGCAATTTCCTACTGAACCTCTGTGTATTTATCAGAAACTGTTTACCTCCCAGAACATACCTCTGTACTTCACAGATTTATAGAGCGAAATGATCCTGCTCTGTATATCACACACACAAACATTTCTCCAAATCACTACTGCCTTGACCACGTATATTTGCACTTTTCTTCGTTGGATGTGGGTCACTTTGCTCACATTACACTAAGAGTGGTAGGTTCTGCACTGGAATATGGCATTACATAAATGTCATTGACAGCAAAACAGGAAAAACAAAAACAAAAAATAAAGGCAAAAAACCCCACCACACTTTTAGCCTTTTTGACCTCTGGAACAAGGGGAGGAGTAGATTAGGAGAGCCCCGAAGATTTCTAAGGAGCAGAAATGTTAGGGTCTGCTGCTCTCCTCTTCTTCCATCTGGCAAACATCTGAAAGTCTTCACTGGCTCAGAGAATTCTGTTCTTCTTCTATCACTTAGTAAAATACCTGAGGAATGAGATGCAAAATTTGCCTTGAGATTCTGTATTTGGATTGCCTGAGGTGATGAGAACACTGATATCAAATCTAATAAATGATCTCTACATGTCAGAGTTTTCACAGTACACCTATCTTCCAATCTCAGGAAAGCATTACTAATTACTGCTAACTGCATTTGGCTCTGAGTTGTATGGGAAAACATACAAGTTGTGTGAGTAGTTTAAGTTTACTCTGGGCAAGTCTTAACTGAACTCCAGGAAAAATATGCAGTTCCCAAAGCAGTGTTCCATTTACCCAGATCACCTCTTGCTTAACTTTCTCAAGCATAAATCTCTGTGAGTGAAAATACATATTTTAAAATCACAGAGAACTACTCAATCCTTTTTAGGAAATTAGACATGAACCGTTATGATGAATAAAATCATTATGAAAGTAAGGTTGAGGATATGAATATTTAAATGAGCAGTAAAAAATTAAAGAGAGAAATAATGTTGATTGGGAAAGTCTCCATTTGTGTATGAATCTTAAATATTTTTTGCAGTGTTATACTTTTCAGAAAATTTTCTCTCTCTCATCTTCTTATCAGATAAAAGAGGAAAAGAGTGGAGAAAATATTCAAGATTAACTTGCACAACTTGTGACTGTGGCAGCTGCATAAATGAAAGTGTCTGGTATTTTCTTTGACACTTGTGATACTGGTAACAGCACATGGATATACCATGAACGATGATACAAAACACATACAATAAAATTAAAAGTCATGAGATCTTAACATGAAGTTTTATTAGTGCCCCTTTCTTGAGTTCTGCTTTTTTTTTTTTTTTACTTCAAGTTCATTGTTGTCACATAATTAAGATTTTACTCAGAAGTGGATGGACTAGAAATCTGCTAAATTTTGACAGGAATTAAGTGATACTGGGAGCTTTCCCTTAAAACATATCTGATAAACGGTTTAGCTATTCCTTTCTCACTGATCCAAATACAACTCATGGTGGTTGTATCCTTTGCCTCTATGCATAACTGATTGCTGTATGTGTTCCTAGAGATGCTTACTGGGACAACATATCTGAGCATTTAGAGGTTTTTCATTTTCACTTTTTTTTTTTCTACTTTAAAAGTCTTAACCTTAGAGTCTCATGGAAAGTTTGTAGCAGGATTTGCGGAAAAGGGGAGACAAAGCATTCAAAAGAAGAACCTCTGTACAGAACAGTATCCAGAGAAAATGGTGGCTGAGCTAGAATAGATAAATCCAAAGCACACTACATTTAAGTCATATGGAAATGGATTAATAAGAGTAAGCTATGAAAGAATGCTAGGGATGCTGTCGTTTTTGGAGTGCAGAGGTTGTAATTCCCAACACTTGAGCAGCACGGATGTGAGAATGTACCACTCTTGTCTGCAAGCTGGCTGATGCAGGACTCATGGAGCAAAATCAAGCTACATTCAAAGTACCACAGACACATTAAGAGGTGGCTATAGAGCTTTTTGGCAAATGTAATCATGAATAGAGAAGGAGAAAACAAAAAAACACAAGCTCTTCCTAGTCAAGGAAGAGCAAAGCAGAGACTTCCTTGTCTGTGCTCTCCCCATTAAAAGTGGTGAGCAGAAAACAGAAACCTGGATGGAGATCTGAAACATAATCACTCAACAAATCTTGCTTTCTTCTGGATGTGATAAGTAAATTTCAGTTTTTCTAAGAGCTACTTACAAATACTTATTATATGATTTTAGGTAGAATTTATTATCGATTTAAACCTCCTTTTCCAATTCTCAATGGAATGACTGAGATTTTTTCTTGTTGTCTTCAGCGAGCTTTGCTTCAGGCCCATACAGAAGGACTAGAAGTACRGAGGCTTGTGAGTGCACAGATAACAAATGTGAAAACATTGCCCAGTGCCGAGTGTTAAAGTATCAGTAATCCTTTCAAATTCCCTTCATTTTTATCTTGTCATTGGCCTCTGACTTCTCTATGTCTCAGCTTTTCTTGGATTTCAAGAGCTCTATCTCTGACTTTTTCAGGACATTCTGATTAAAACAGCCTTCTTACAGTATTTAAAATTCAGCTTTATGTAATAAAAAATTTCAATCAGCAACCGAGTAATTTTGTTTTCACAAATATTTATATTTTAGTAGGTTTCTTTTCTATCTTTCACGTCTTATAGGCAAAAATTACTTCACCTCTGTGATTCATGTCTAAATATGCATCAACTTAAAAGTAGTTTTCACAGGTTACACCTTTTCCTTCTTAATGACAGCTAAATAAATTCTCAGAACCTTTATCATTCACTTGCAGAAGTTAATCATGTGCAGAATGTAAGTACAAGTGTACACTGTGGTTCCACTACTTCTCACCAAACGTGGACTTGTGTGTGGTCTTTCAGTTTCTTACCCTCCTGTTCATGTTCCTCACTGTGTATAGTCATAAAACAAATCAATTCTGTCTGCTAATATATGTCATATGTAATTTTTCTGCCACATTTTGCTAGCTAATAATATARTGACTTTTTTCTTTCTTTTTTTTCTTTTTCTTTTATTTTTATTTTTTATTTTTTTTTGCAAGTTAAAAAGATTGTTTACAATGTTTAAATCTGAACTTATGAATCTTCCTGATGTGTTTTCTAGTACTGCTTGGGATTTTTGCTGTAACATTACTCCAGTACCACCAAAACAATCCTCTTGAACTATAAAAATTCATCTGCCAAGAGTACCAGACTTCTCCAATGATCTTGTCAAGGGACTMAGTGCTTTATTCTTTCTTTACTCTTTAGTTTTGGCAAGAGCAGACATTTTATTTGCTTGTAAGTGACCATATTGTTGCTTGCTTCAACAATATGATGATTTCTTCTCCTGATTTGGATAACTTTTGTCTGACCTCCCTTCTCTTTTTCCCTCTGGTGCCAATTACTTCAAATATTTTTGGAACGGGCTCTGTAGGAAAACATATGCCAACTAGGAAAACAATAATCCTTTCAACTACTTTTCCCACATGTTTCTAATACAAGCAGGTATTTGTTCTACTCTGGCTCCCGGGTTGATGTGTGCTTGACACTGTTGGCACTGTCATTAACACTTGCTTGAACAAATTAGATATTTAACTAGGTAATATCTGTGAGAATCTGGGCAAATTTCTATTGAAAACAACAGTTTCCTATTTAGTGCTATTAGATCAAACACTGAATCACTATGCAAATCTATAGCCTGTTTATACTCCATAGAAATCAATGAAAGCTTTCTCATCATAAGAAAGAGATCAGACACAAATTGATAATAATGATTGTCCTTGTAGAGATTATTTTGTATATATATGCACTAGATGAAGTACACTTTGTTTATGTTTGCTTTCAAGTTCTTTCAGATATTTTTATTCAAGGATTTTTCTTTTACTGTCTCTTCATCTATTTCTTCTGGACAATTATTACATCTGCTTTACATTCGTTGTATGTTTCATATTTATTGAAATTTTTAGAAGTCCCAAACTTTGTTTATTCCTTTAGATAAAGACGTTCCAAGTCTTTTGGCATCTCTCTCACCCACAAAAAATGAACACAGAATGCTGAAATATTTGCCAGTATGTGACTAAGTCTTTTCAGGAATAAGATATTTGCTTAGTATATTTTTTAATAAAGCAAAAGAGATGGAACCACATGCATTACCCAGGTCAAGCCAAGTTGCAGCTAAATAGCTTCTGTCTGCTTTTACCTCTTGAATTAATTGATCTCTCAAATTAATGTATTCCAAAAAATCCTTAGATTCCAGTCACTCATACTTTTTGTGCAGGCCTATCTAAGTATTTATCTGCTGAGATAAATGCTGACAACCTTAGAGACTGAGCTCAAGAAGTAGGTTTGCCCCCTGTGTTTTGTACAAAAATTGATCTGTGCTGCTTCATGTCTGTTCTTCCCTTGTCTTCATGTCTTCAGTTCTTCCCTTTTTGATCTGACTTATCCTTCTAAATTATGCCACATTTTGGAAATAATTCCTGATTTCATTGCTCTCAATATTAGCTTCAAAACTACAAACATTTAAAGGGAAATGCCTATGAACTTTTAAAGCACTACATAGATAGTTTTCATGCTGATATCATATTTGCATTTATTACATCCCTGTATACTGCTTTCATGTTACACGTAAGCTTAAAATGAGAATCGCCTCAGAGGGTTGAATTTTCAGATCCAAGGATGTATAAGAACATGCACAGTGATGTTAGATGTTAAAATGAAGCATATCCTCTTTAACTTACACTTTCCTTTGTCTAGACTTTTGCTTCATGTGTTGTACCTATGTCCACCCTAGATATCATAGTAAGAGAGAGGCTTTACTGTTGCTGCTAAGCCTCTCATTATCCATATGATTGTTTTGGCTCCCCTGCATGTGACAGCTTTCAGCTCTGGTGCAATATACTTATTTTGTGAAATGGGTACAATCCATATATCACTTCAGATATAGATAGATAGATAGATAGATAGATAGATAGATAGATAGATAGATAGATCATTTCAGTGAGAAATAACCTTCCTTACTGAATGATTCTTCCCTTGTATCATCTGGTTAAAACCTTACACAGAAGAAAGTTTGCACACTGCAGTCCAATGGAATAGAGGTCATAGCCCATCTGGGCTCAGAGCCTTCAGGATACTTATGGAGATTGGAGCGTTAGAGCAACATCTACAGATGATACTTTAACTGATCAGCTACTGAATATTCTGAGGCAGAACATGTCTCCTTTTGAACGCTGCATCTGTGGTGACTAGGAAAGTGAGATTTATGAACCTAAAGAACAGTAAAATGGAATCAATACAGTATCCTGGAAAGAGGTAAGGCTGAGCATCTACATCCAACTCCTTTACCTGGACTTTGGAGAAAGTTCTTGAACCTCTCCTTTTTTTCCCTTAGTAATTGTGACCTAAAATGTAGTTAGAGTTAGGTTAACTCCACTCTTTCTTTTTTTCTTCTTCTAGTCCAGACACTGTTGGCCACAACTGCACTGGGGCAGAGACTGAGAGCTGCAGCTCCATCATCTATACTGTTAAATTTATATAATTGTCCCTGTCCTGGTTTGGCTCAAATGTATTATCACTCTCAAATAAATCCTGGGAATAGCCCAAGAGTAAGAAATAGATAATTCCCAGTAAGCAGTCTGCATCTGGTAACATGCTTTAAACTTATGTTATGTCTGTCAAAATTATGGCATTTGACCTTATGAACACCAGGAAGACAATGACATTGTTTAATTTACAGATGTAATATTCACAAGGATGAAGAGGCCCTTCTGGGATAAGAGAGACAACATTTTTATCTTCTTCAAACCGAAGGTAGTCTAGAATCTATAGTGGTGAATGCTGTATCTGCATAGCAGGGACACAGATGTTCATTTTCCCAGAAAARACACTTCTGAAAATGCAGGCTTCACTCTAAATTTTGGTTAGAGTATTTTTGGATTGTGGGGGAAGGTGTCTTGTGCATTTATAGCTTTCAGATTATGCAGTCCTGGAAAAGAGGCAGGCTGGATCATTCTCACAGGCAGCCTCGAGTATCAGGAGACCTTTTGATTCCAATTTTGTGAGCATTAACACAATCTTTTTGTTTTCTTAGTAGAAACTTTTAGATCTTCTTTAAATTTATCTATCAACAGACTAACAAGAAACTTTTGTAAATATAGGACATCTTTGATCCTTGATGTCCTCCCTTTTAAAATCACTGGAATTCTTTTAAATACTTTGCAATACAAACTGAATTTCACACAGCGTTCAAGGTATTGTAAAGCCATGGATTTACAGCAGTATGATGATACTCTTTGTTCTATACTTTGTTTCTTTCCTAGCAATTCCTAATATTTGAATTGCTTTCTGATTGACTACTATTAAGCACTGCACTTCTATTTTCATGAAACTACCTGTTCCACACTAGAGATCTTGCTTCAGAATGTTAAATTCTTCCTAGACTCTCTTAGTTTTTGATGTTTCAAATCAAGTAAAAATGTGATGTGGAGAAGTGGAGAATATGTAGATACTGTAGGATGAGCTGGCAAATCCCCACAAATTTTATTGGGTTACCTGTGTCTTTTTTGTAACACTTAGTATAGACTCAAAAAAGTATTTTGCAATTAATTTATTTTTACGACAGTGTCTTTGCTTAATTAAATTCTAATAATATTTTAACAAAAAATTTATTGCCAAGGAATAAATATTTACAATATTTATTGTACCGTGAAAAGTTTTATTGAACAAAGCTAGTCATGAAATGTTAGTGTTTAGTATACTACTTATTTAGTATTAAAACTGTAAGAAATTTAATTGGAATAGTAGAAGATTTTATTTGAAATCAGGACTGTAATTAACTGGGCTTTTCTTTTGGCATATACTAGAGGAGAATTCAGACCTTCCACTGTAGTGAGCGAAACTTTTATCAAATTAGCACTYAATGATTGAGTACTATAGGATGTAATATGTGACCACTGTTCGTGAAGAAATACTCAAGTCAGGAAAATACTTATACATATACACTGGCAACATATGGCCTCTACATCGCTTACATATTCTTAACACTGAAGTGAAAGAAAAAAATATGCAAAGGTTCTTTCTCCTCTAAATCTGTTCTGATGTTTTCTCTTTCTATTTCATGTTTCTCTTTCAGTCTGGTGGTAGAACTGGACACCCGACTGAGTCAGATTGACTGATTACATTGCAGAGATTTCCAGGAGTGCTTTAGTATCTCTGAAAAAGTAGATTGCAATGGTAGCCCTCAGGGTCTTCCTGTCTAATCCATGCCTCCAAAATGCTAAACCAGAAACGTGAAGTATTCCAGGAAAGGCTGTAATTCCCTCTCAAAAAATGTTTACATCTATGCCAAGCACACTTATATGTATGGAAGCTTGCTGGACAGTCAGCATCTTTGGGCAGCAGAATGTTATTAGAAAAAATACACAGAAAATCTTTTTGACAAATAATTTTTTAACAGAATCTTGAATTTTGGGTTTAGCTAAAGTCAATTATAAACTTACATTGAATATCAGAAACAGGGAAAAAATGAAGACAAAAAGCATTGTGAAAACTGAAACATTTAATTTTTACATTTTAATAGGTGTGTTTAAATTATTATTACATTTAATTCTAAAAAGGGGAGAGAAGACACAAATATCACGTTGCTCATTTGGAATCTGATGAAATGTTTTATTCAATTCAAAGCAAAAAGAAAGAAAAAAAATTTCAGTAATAAAAACTAAAGAGCATAAAAAATAAAGGTTTATCCAAAACAATTTTTTTTTTTGATTCAGCCACAAAGAAGAAAAATCATTTATTCAGATCAATTTAGTTGACTATGTTCTGAGAACTAACAAGCTGCTTGCTGGTTTTCATATGAAAATTATGATGCTGGTTCTAACTTACAGAGCATTGAATGAGAGATTTTTCTCACTTCTCATACTGTCAGTTTGAGCTGCGTTCCTGTCATTATAGTGAAAGCTTGATCCCTCTCCTTGCAAAAATATCGGATGTAATTTAAAAGTCACTCTTTTTAGGATGCATTGCAAGTCAGTGTCCCTAGCCATTACAGTTTCTTGACCTTCAAGGCATATTGGAAAGCCTGACTACTTGCATGAATGTTGGCACATATATAAAGCAGATGAGCATTAGATTTGTATGGTCAGAAAATACAAAAGGAAGCTTTAAGATCGATTGGTTATAGGTCCCTGTATTAAACATTATGTGGTTGTGGAAAAGAAAGATGCAGTGTTATTATCATTTTTGCCCTATGCTTCAATTTGTAATTCTAACAAAGTTTTACCTAAACATTGAATCATTCTTTCTTTGTGGAGCCTCAGAAAACAAAATCAGATTTGGTAAAAGCAAGTGCTAAAAATGTGTTAGAATAATGTTCAAATTAAAAAAAATGTATTTTGGGTAGTTGTTATAAATATTATTCTGCACTGAACTCAATGTTCATGAGTTCTTCAACTCGATCATCCTCGTAGCCCTGCGCTGGACTCTCTCCAGCAGCTCCACATCCCTCTTGTCCTGAGGAGCCCAGAACTGGACACAGTACTCCAGATGTGGCCTCACCAGAGCTGTGTATAGGGGGACGATCACCTCCCTCGCCCTGCTGGAGACGGTCTTCTTAATGCACCCCAGGATCCCATTGGCCTTCTTGGCCACTAGGGAACACTGCTGCCTCATGGTCAATTTGTCATCCACCAAGACGCCCAGGTCTCTCTCTACAGAGCTGCTCTCCAGAAGGTCAGTCCCCAGCCTGTACTCGTGTCGGGGTTTATTCCTCCCCAAGGGCAGGACCCAGCACTTGCCCTTGTTGAATTTCATGAGGTTTCTTACCACCCAATTGTCCAGTCTGTCCAGGTCCCTCTGGATGATGACACAGCTCTCTGGGTTATCAGCTATTGAAGAATGCATTGTACACCACACATTTTAAGTGTAAGTGTTTGTTGTCCCTTCTCTGGTCATATAAATCAGCCGAGTAATTCTTGTGGCTAAAACATGCTCTCAGTTAAACCAGTGTGAAACAGAATGATTTCAGTAGGCCTCCAAGTTTACATTGGTATAAATGAAAGGAAAATTTGTCTTTTTTTTTGCACAAAATGGTCTTCTTAACTATATGTATGTTATCACTAACCGATGAGCCAGCCCAATTTATACTACTTAATTCTTCCTTTATGTAAGGTTACAGATGGTATTCAGAAACAAATACAATTAACAAGGAGCAATTTTATTACCCAGTCATGAAAGCTAGATATCTATAACATTTGTACCAGGGAAGGAAGGGATACAGCATTGCTCCCTTTACAGTAATTCTGTTTTTCTCAGATAGAGATCATAACTTACAGGAAGCAAAAAGTTCAGGTCACATAACAATTATGTTTAATAGATCTGGTCTGTTGGACCTGGAGAGATAATCTGTGCAGCTACATTTAGGATATTCTATTTAGACTTCTAGATGGATTTAAAGTTTCTTTGAAGACAATATTTCTGCTGTGGATGACCAAAGGAGTATATGCTTCGGAATATTGGTGTTGTCATAATGATCATGGCTATAAACACTTCTGTCCCTTGACAGAAGGAACAAAATAAGCTATTGTAAAATTAAGGGATATTCTTCTGATATTGGCATATAAATAATAATTTATTGATTCAAGTTAAAATGAAGGTAAATAAAATGAAAATATTTGTGATAGATTTAGAGTTCTTAGTTCCTCTTCTCTTCTCTTCTCTTCTCTTCTCTTCTCTTCTCTTCTCTTCTCTTCTCTTCTCTTCTCTTCTCTTCTCTTCTCTTCTCTTCTCTTCTCTT
>NW_020455615.1:488040-526817 GCF_003342845.1 Nothoprocta perdicaria
TCTTCTCTTCTCTTCTCTTCTCTTCTCTTCTCTTCTCTTCTCTTCTCTTCTCTTCTCTTCTCTTCTCTTCTCTTCTCTTCTCTTCTCTTCTCTTGCAATTGACCTTAGGGAATGATTCATTATGTTCCTCAACACCTAGCCTTTGGATGCATCCTTATCTCTGAAATATTTTCCAAAATTATCAACAGTTAGCAGATGACTGCCATTATTTTCCCAGGAACCTGACAGACCAACCTTTTTTTTTTTTTTTTTTTTTTTCCCCCCCATGGCCCTCTGTCCTGAACCTGTCTCTGATTCTTGATGATTCTTGACAAAACCATTGTCCGGTTTCTTTTGAAAATTTGAACTTACCATCTTTGCAATTTTGGGGAAGTATTAGAAACACTTGGGAATTTTGGTTTTGCAGCTGTGCTTCTTTCCCAAAACTCAACACATTAGATCTCTAGGGTTTCTGCTGAAATGATCTGTTGTTCATACCTAATACCTTATTTAGTTGTTCAACTGTCTGATAAAAACACAACGCTGTATCTTGCTATTTTATTGTTTTAAGGGTTCCTGACAGCTGTGTATCAAATATGAAAAGAACCACAGACATCTTTTGGCCTGCATGTTTTGATTTTTTGGATGGCTTTTTTTTCCTTTATCTGTAGATGACTATAGTCACTAAAACGTAAGCCAGCATACATAAGGGATCAGCTTGATCAACTTCTCTGAAGTCAACATATCATAGGCTTTGAAAATCTATTTATAAGTTGTTTCAGTATATTGCCGTGGTTCTGGGCATAATTTTTTCTTGATATCTTTCTCCTTTATACCAATATTAGATATAACTGTTGGCAGGATAGTTGGCAATCCCTCTGGTGTTTTGTTCAGTTTATTCTGGAGGAATTGTATGGTATTAATTACACCCACAGGCATTACCAAACACTGGTATCTCTAAAGATGTGGTAACAATTACAGAAGT
This sequence comes from Nothoprocta perdicaria, assembly GCF_003342845.1. Taxonomy (NCBI): domain Eukaryota; kingdom Metazoa; phylum Chordata; class Aves; order Tinamiformes; family Tinamidae; genus Nothoprocta; species Nothoprocta perdicaria. Next base: position 489,005 of record NW_020455615.1, read on the forward strand.
TCATTTAATTCAATTTGGAAGACTGATTTTAACAAAATTAAACAAGAACATTCACTGAGATAAAAGAACTTTGCATTTCTCTTGCCTATGTGCTTCCCAGTAAGAGGAAGATGAGGCTATTCTTATCTGAATGCCTTGTTGTTTGCAGAGTACTGGAGAAAATATGATGTGTTCATATTTGAGGACTGATGGGTTTTGACCGGTATGGTATTTTGACCAATGCAGTGGTTTTATTTCTATCTTTCTCTTCTGCAAGTGGTGCTTCTGTTTGTCAGTTTCTTTGAACACTAGACTTTTATTTTATGGTATCTATTGACAGCCTGCATTTTTCCACTGGCCTCAGATGTTTTTAGTGTACATCATCATAACACTCTCACATTTGTCTGCTTATCAGTCTTGCTAGAATTGCTTTGTGGCTGGCTCCACAATCCATCTGGAATGAAATTGGTCATTGATCTAATATTGTAGCTTATCAGCATTGCTGGGATTACATTACAGATGGCTTGGTATACCAGGTGGAATTGAATCGGCCATTAATGTAATAGCGTCTTTAAAAATCTGGCAGTTGGATGGCTGTTTGGCTCTTCCAGATTTTCTGTGTACTGAAAGTCTTTATACATGCAAGAATCAAGTTGCAGAAGTCCTCTTCTTCATTGGACATCTTTGTTTGCCAAACTGATGCTTGAATTTCCATTGTTTTTCCCTCCAGGAGTGTTCCGAATGGGTTTGGAGTTTGGCAATGAAAGCACACGCACTCTGAGAAAAATCAGCCCCTTGGTTTATTCAGGACAGCCCACACTAGCAACACACTAAAGCAAGATGACTGCTTAGCAACTACTTGCAAAAAGAGGCGCCTACATAGCAGCTACTTACAAGAGGATACCTGCCAGAGGTACAARAGGTAGTGAGACCGATCATCCTCTCTGATAGACAAGAGGTGGCTGATAGGCTCCAAGCTTGCGGGCATCCCCACAGAGACAACGTGGGTCTCAGTTGGAAGTCTCTCTCCACCTCAGATCCATGATTATTTTTTATATCTGACATGTCCTGGCACGCAGGGCCAGTAGGTGCCAGTAGGTGCCAGAGGCAAAGCACCACCTTTCCCTGGTGTGCACATGCATGCCCACAAGTGGGGGTCTCTGGTCTCGTTATGAGKRTCCTGTCTTCATCATCTCCTCTTCCTCACCTCAGGTTTGACCTCCAAACTAGCTTAGGGATCGGTTTTGTTTGGGTTGGCATCATGCCTTCTGGCACTGCCACCTCCAAATTCCTCAGTTGCTCCTAAGGTAAAGTAGATTTGATTTAACATGAAAGTGTTGGATGTTTGGCTCAAACTAATGGGTGAGCTTGTTAAAAGGGAAGCATCACTGTGGAAGATTATACAGAATAATTTTGCCAGAGAAGATTTTGCCAGAGTAATGGCAAAATTAAAACTCTCAAAACCACATTGGTTAAAGATGTATTTTTTTTAACCAGCCTGATAGCTGTTCCAAAAGAAGAACATTAACTACACTGGCAATTATGATATTGTTTATTTTTGATGGAACTGATATTCTAGCATTCAAGACCATGCTGACACCTGAACATATCTTTCAGTATCAACATATAATTTTGCACAGAGATAGGAGCCAAGCCAAGGCAAAAAGATAGGATAAATTAGTATTTATTGTCATTTGGTAAAGGATGGAATGGACTCTCCTTGTTTTGTTTACTTGCTGTCTTTTTTTACGTCACATACCTAAACATAAGGATCTAGTCCTACGTAAAGAGTGCACGATTTGGAGTAGTTGCAAAACAGTGCTGTTGTCCCTAAAAACTGAGCTATTTGAAAATAGAGTCATGCATTGCGTGCAGTGTTGGAAGGAACTCCAACCCAAATGATGAAGCAAGAGATCTGCACAGCTGCAAGCTCAGTGCATGGTAAGGAGGTACATACCATCCATGCCCCTTTCCTTGACTCACGTCCTCACTGACAGTCACTTCAGTGAAGTCCTCACTTGTCGGAGGCAGAGGGTACCAGTGGTTGTGCCATAAAGATACTAAGGTGGAATGGAAAAAGCTATGTGCATTTACTTTGGAAAGGACATAGGAATCTTCTTGTTTAATTTATTAGCTTAATTTTGTATGAAGTCTTCACTCACGTCATTATCTAATATCTTGGACCACATGTAACTGTTTAACTTAGAAGCAAAGCAGAGTCTGATTAACACCTCATTATTTGCTGAGCCTAGGACTTGACCATTGGCCAAGAAGGCCAATGCGATCCTGGCCTGCATCAGGAGGAGTGTTGCCAGCAGGTCAAGGGAGGTGATTCTGCAGTTCTGGGTTCCCCAGTATAAGAAGAACGTGGAACTCCTAGAGAGGGTCCAGCGGAGAGCAACAAAGATGATTAGGGGAGTGGAACATCTCTCGTATGAGGAGAGACTGAGTGAGTTGGGCCTGTTCAGCTTGGATAAGAGAAGGCTGAGAGGGGATATGATTAACATGTATAAGTTCATGAAGGGAGAATGTAGGGAGGAAGGGGACAAGCTCTTCTCAGTGGTGGCCAGTGACAGGACAAGAGGATATTGGTGTAAGTTGAAACACAGGAAGTTCCATCTGCATGTGAGGAGGAACTTCTTTCCTGTGAGGGTGACAGAGCCCTGGAAGAGGATGCCCAGGGAGGTTGTGGAGTCTCCTTCTCTGGAGCTCTTCAAAACCCACCTGGATGCCACCCTGTGCCACATGCTCTAGGTGTCCCTGCTTGAGCAGGAAGGCTGGACTAGGTGATATCTAGAGGTCCCTTCCAACCTTGAACATTCTGTGATTCTGTGTGATTCTGTGTGACTTATCTCTATCAGCATAATCTGTAGGAAGAAAATGAAGGACACAATTTATTTCAATGACAATTCTAGCTCTGGTGAATCTCCCTGAATTTCTTCTCTAGAAGCACTTATTTTGCTATAAGAGAGTTCCACTCTGTTACTTTAAAATGAAGACAATTCAAAACTGAAATAAATTAACATTGGCACATGAATAATTCGGAGAACAACAACAACCAAATGAAAAAGAACAAAACAGCCTACTAGGTAAAAGGGGAAAAAATCAAGAAATCCTTTTGCAGAAGTAAAAGCATTAGAAGCAACAAAATGATCAGGCAAATGGGAAAAAAAAACAGATGAATGTAGTATTAGTGGAAGATGAGAATGTAATTCACAAGAAAGACAGAACTGTTAAGAAAATAGATCAATATACATAAATCCAACCATTGCAAAGTAGACTAAGCTTAGAATATTAAATACACCAAAAGAAAGAGGAAACTGTCCAGAAAAAAAATAGATGGAAGATTTAATCCTAAAAGAGGATGTTGTTAATGAGAAGCCATAGTGAAAAACATTACTATTGTGGGAAAAAAAAAAAAAAAAAGAAGACTAAGTTACAAAAGACTTTTAAAATTCATAATAAATTTCAGTTTTTTGTTCTAAGATAAAAGCCTTTAGGATAACAGAAATGAGTTATTTTCATGTTTCCATCCAAATCAGTAAGCCAGCAACAGCTTCAATCTCAAGCCAGCAACAGCAACAATCTCTCTTGATTCCTTCCAGGCCTTCAGGTGCAACGAACACTGTGCAGAAGGACAGGCAGAGGATAGCAACTCTGCCCAGTACCTGTGCAGGGCTTCTGGCTGCGAGTGAAGGAGATTTTCACAGACAAATCCCAATTTGGCATGATGATGGAAACATCTCCATACAGAAGTCATTAGATAGGAAAAGAATACTGATGGAAAATGTTTGTGTGAAAGTAATAAGTTTATTTTCACACTGGTCTGTTTAATAGGCATTGCAATCTTTTAGGCATCATTTCTCTGGGCTCATTATTTTAGTGTATGGTTAATCACAATGTTTATGACAGTTGTTTATTACAGCCTTGGTAAAAATGGGCACAGCTCACAGTTTTCAAGAGTACTGTGTTACCTTTCTTAGCTATATATTGACAAAATATGTGATTCTACTACATGAAAATGCTGTTTATTTCTGTATATTTCACACAAACTGAAACAATGCAAGGATATAGGTTTGGTAAAGCCCAGGGTTAACTTTGCTGAGTAGTCTTCAAAAAATATGGTAGCTGATGGTATTAAAATACATCAATGGAAATAAATATTCTTCTGTTCTGAAAGTGATAGTCCAATGTCCTGAATAGCATAGGTATTGCATGATCACAGTTTATTCAGACAATGTCAGTGGGTCCCATAAGTGCTCAGCATCATGTCTGACACCACTGTGAATACAGCCCTCTCAACGAATAGATGCTGTGAGGAGTTAATGATTTCTCTTTGTGACTAGTGAACTGCACCCCACTGTCATTCTAGCAATAATTCACACTTTGCTCACATGTTCAGAACCACCTCAGGTATCAAGAGTCTCACTACCATGTGTTTCTACATAGTATGACTATTTTGTACATACATTTATCAGTACAGCCTTTAATCTTGAAGAATGAATGTGCTAGATGGAGAAAAGTAAAGGTGGAATGGCAACAATCAAGTGAAAAATTAGCTACCTGTTCCATAACATTACACAACATGTAGTCCCTGGTGGCTCACTTCTGTGATTTCTGTCTCTCTTCCTGATGTTAAAGGACTACATATAGGTTTTGCCCTAGTCTTTTGGTCTCGTGAGGAAATATGCCTACTTCCACTGGATTAACTAATTTTTGAAGGCTATGTGCATTCAGAAGTGTTTGCTCTATTACATTTCTGTGCGTTATTATCTAATGATCTTTTTTACTTAGCTGTATAGCATATCATCTCTTAACCATATGAAGTTATGAAGAAATATATGACCTGAGAAGTCCAAATAATTCATTTCTATGATTTGTCACAAGGGAAACCCTAGGAAATATATAGAAACTGTAACGGTATACAGAAAAAAAAAAAAAAAGAAAAAAGAAAAGAAAAAGAACCTAAAATATGTCTGATGGGTAAATAAAGTAAAAAAAAACTCAGTTTTACTGTTATTACAGTAAAATTTTACTGTAATAAACTTCCTAAGAAGAATTAATACAAACCAAACATGAATCTGATATGCTACCAAAATGCCTTTGCCCCAATGAAGTTCATGTTCTATGTGAATTTTCCTTCTCCTTAGAGAGAAAAGACTTTGGGTGAATATTTACAAATAAACCAACTTGGATGTCTTAAGAATTTTAAGATGACAATAGAAATTTATTAAATTTATGATTTTCTTTCTTGAAAAAATATAATGAACAACAAATTAAGAGAAATAAAAAGGCTGAACAGGTACCAATTTTTTAGATGGGAAAAAAAATGGAAGACAAGTTAATTTCAGTTACAGACAGATGAGCAAACTTTTCTTACAAGTGAAGATCCCTCTGGGACGCCTCTAGTGCTAGCTGAAAGCCTGTCAAGATGTTCTTCTTTTTTGTCCTTCATGTGCTCCTGGAGATCTGTCTCTCTGTGTCCTCTTTATGTAGGCCAAAAATCCTCCCAGTTCAAAGATTCTTAGGGACAATAATTTATATATGTCAAAATTTCTAAATTAGTCTTCGTTTCCAGACATAGCCAACTATACTCCTGCAATTTTCAATCTGAATTCTAATCTGAAATTTCAAAGGTTTTAGAGAAAGTTAAGAGCCAAAGGCCAAGGTAATATTTTCTCTGATGTTTGGATATTACATCTGGCTGGTAGCAATTTTTTAGCTCTCTTATCCTAGGGCTGTTGAATCTGTACAGGAAGATTTTGTCTTCACTCAATGACTTCATCCCCTCATCCCCTTGCTTTTCTTTTTTTTTTTTTTTTTTTTTTTTTTACATGAAACCTCAGCTAAAAGTTATTTTAGAAGTTAAGTCAATATAAGCTTTTTTCTTATATAATGTACTCCAGTATCAACAACTGTTCGGGTGTCATTAGTTACTAAGAGGAGATATTCAAAGCATAGCTTCAAATGGAAGCTGAGTGCTTAACTAATCTTTGTGCTTTTGAAAATGAGCCTCCAAATCTGTTCATACTGAGTCATTTATTTTCTGTGGCACTCTGACTTCAAAATGGTTTCAAAAATGTGACTGAGTCAATTGAATGCCTGATGAAGAACATATATTTTAGCAACCACAGTAAATTTGTTAATTCATACATGGATATTTCTTTTTTAGCAAACTTGAATCTGAAAGAAATAACTCCATCTATTGGACTATTTCAATATTCCTTAGCAATATCATGAGCTCAAATAAATGACAACATAATTTAAGCAAGATTGAAAAAAGTAAAAATAAAAGTTAACTGAAAGTTGGCGGTGTCCCCGAGGAGTCAGTCATCGATCTAGTCCTGTTCAATTTATTCATCAGCTACCTGGATGAAGGGCTGGAGTGCTCCCTCAGCAAGTTTCCTGATGATACAAAACTGGGAGGAATAGTGATACCCCAGAGGTCTGTGCTGCCATCCAGAGGGACTTGGACAGACTAGACCAGGGTGGAGAGGCACCTCATGAAATTCAGCAAGGGCAAGTGCAGSGTCCTGCCCTTGAGGAGGAATAACCCCGGACACCAGTACAGGCTGGGGACTGACCTTCTGGAAAGCAGGTCTCTAGAGAGGGACCCGGGCATCATGGTGGATGACAGGTTGACCATGAGACAGCAGTGTGCCCTGCTGGCCAAGAAGGCCAATGGGATCCTGGGGTGCATTAAAAAGAGCATCTCCAGTAGGTTGAGGGAGGTGATTGTCTAGCTCTATACAAGCTCTGGTGAGGCCACATCTGSAGCACTGTGTCCAGTTCTGGGCTCCCCAGGACAAGAGGGATGTGGAGCTGCTGGAGAGAGTCCAGCGCAGGGCTACSAGGATGATCAGGGGCCTGGAACATCTGCCCTGTGAGCAAAGGCTGAGGGAGCTGGGCCTGTTCAGCCTGGAGAAGAGAAGGCTGAGGGGGGACCTGATCAGTATGTATAAATACCTCAAGGGAGGCAGTGAGGAGGAGGGGGCTGGACTCTTTTCAGTGGTGGCCACTGATAGAACTAGAGGAAATGTCCACAAACTGAAGAACCAAAAGTTTCATAGGAACTTAAGGAAAAATTTCTTGACAGTGAGGGTTAGAGAGCCCTGGAACAGAATGCCCACAGAGGTTGTGGAGTCTCTCTGGAGATCTCTCTGGAGATCTTTAAAACGCGCCTGGATGTAGTCGTATGACACATGCTCTAGGTGGGGTGTTGGACTAGATGATCTCTAGAGGTCCCTTCCAAACTTAAGGATTCTATGATTCTCTGAAATAAGATACAGTAGTTTATTTCCGGTTACCAATTTTAATCCATTTTAGATACCTGCACAAAAATTAAATATGTGATCTAAATATGCTTCTAAAGGAGATAAGTAGAGGAGATAAGAGTAATGATACAAGTCAATAAAGTTTATACCAGAAGTGATTTTTTCTGGTTACTTGTGCTGCTGCTGTGAAGAAAATGACAAAACTTAGTAACACATCTGAGTGATAAATACAGAAGCCTTTGTGTACAGCAAATTGAATGTATTGGTCTTATATGAACTTGCAGATAGGACTAAATTTTCTAGCGTATGAATGAAAGTCCTCCTGGAAGTCTTAATTGCTGTAGCCATGAACCAAAGACTGGGTCAACTCTCCAAAGTATTTTTAACGGATGAAGGAAAAAGGCAGAACACGGAGAAAATGGAGGAGTGAAAAATGACTGCATGACTGAGGCACAGTTGAAAAGCACTTGATAATAGTGATGAATCAGGATAAAAAGTTGGAAGATCAGAGAGTAATTCCTTCATTTTTTTTACCACATTGGTCTTATCCTTAATCTTTAAGGACATTAAGAGTGAGAAGCTGTAGCCTATTATGTAAAAGGAACTTATGCAACTTCCTCAACGTCATGAAGAAAACCAGAGGCAGATAGACAAAATGGATGATAAAAATACTTTTTTTTCTCTAATCTGTGCCTTATTCCTTGTAGCCAGGCAATTCTGCTATATATGCTCTGTTTATCCAAAGTTTCTATTGTTTATTCTATTGATTCTCGTTTTCACAAAAGAAGCCTAACCAAGCAATAAGGCTCATAAAAAAATGACCTTTTTCCATAAGCAAATCAGGATATTTTTATTAAAAGACACAGTATCAATGTTTGAGACTACAATGGTGAATAGGGAAACTTTTCTTTCAGTAAGCTCAAGGTAGCTGTAAATCTACTGATGCTCAAGATGAAAAAATAAAAAAAAAAGTTACAAAAGAACTTTACAGAAGTATTACCCCRTAAAGGAAGCTTAAATACAGCATCCTGAGGATAAAGTCCAGTATATCCTGCTTTACAAATACATTGATKAAAATCTGATATGTAGATTCAAAAGGATAAACCTTTTCTTAAAGAAAATCTTGAATTCTTCTCTTGAAGACTGCAGGACTGATTTTTAAGGATTCTCTGGAATCAGCTGGGAATAAATGACTAGGAAGATTGAAACCARGTTTTCTGTTTTTCCATCTTACAAAAGAAAATATATCAATTTGGCCCTTTATTTTTTTTTTCTTCATCACATACATGCAGCAGCTGATTTCATGCTTACCGCTGGAGATTTGCTTGATCTGAAACAAATTTTGTCTTTTAGTGAGATAGATTCAAATCAATTGAAAAAGAAAGACAGGCTCTATTTGGACAAAATGCAGAAAATAGAGCTGATAAAAAGTATTTGCATATTCTCCCAAGAGGGGTTCCAACACAATCATTTTTGTGGCTAGTGTCATCTAAAGTCATGCACAACAATTGGGAAAATATTGTCAGTTCCCTTGCTGCATAAGATTCAACTGACACCTCTGAAACATGAGGAAGTTTGAACACCTGCTCAAAGAGAGCTAAAATCAAAGGGGAACTGACGCAACATTGTTTTGTATTTTCAGCTCTTGAGAAAGTGCATATCATTCAGAGAAAAAAGAGGGGAAGCAATTCCCCTGACCCACAAAAGCTGACCCACAAAAAAGACCTGACCCACAAAAAAGAGCATCCTGCACAAAATAAATGATCTTACTTCATGAGTGAAAATTATTAATTTCTTGATGTTCATATTGAGGCAACTGTAAAGCCAGTGTCACTTATAGAACACGAGTAGAAGAAATAAATAATTTCTACTCAATTTTGGAGATAAATTCGACATAACCAGAGACAACAATATTTTTAAGAAAGCCGTTTGGCAACTGGTCTTTGTCTTGAAGTACAAAGTGCTGAATGTGATGAAAAATTCAGATGTCAAGAGATGTTGAGTCACAGAAACTGTTAATGAAAGTCTATCAATGTGATTTCAGAAACTGGAAAGCAATTTTAATCTCTAAAAAACAAATGGTGCATTGGAAAATATAATTCATTTACAATTAGAAAAAAGAACAGCAATCTCTTCCAAAGCTTAGTGTGCTAAGCTACCTGGCATTATGTGCCCTAGGTACGCTTCTTATATCCATAAGCACTCATTTATTCAGCAAAATTATGAATAAAAGACAAATTTCAGCTTGAACATGAACATCTGACTGTGTTTTACTTCAGTAAAGAGAACTGTGATAATTACAAAAATAATGCTTCTGATCATCATAGAAACAGAAGTCTGATTATATTTATTTCAGGAAAGATTTGGTGAGTTTCACTGTTTATTTCTATAACCATTTTCTGCTTTCAAAATCCTACAAATCTTTACAAATTTTATATTGAGGTTAAATACATAAATACGCATGAAAACTGTAATTAAAGTTATTTTTTCTTTTCAAGATTTGCAGATAGACTGACAGATAGGCAACACTGAATGATGCAATGATGCAAAGTATGAAAACTAATGAAAAATTATAAGCAGCAATAAATGTCTGTGTGAATAGCCCCAAATGAATGTAAATTTTAGATGTCACTTTTCATTAAAACCAAAGTTGACTCTCAGATATGATTGACAACTTTTATTATTAGTTCAAAAAATTCGCATAACTTTATTTGATAGTCATCAGTATGAAAAGCAATGCATATTATATTACTAGTTGCATGAAATGTTATTCACGGAGCTTCCAGAAATAAGGTGCAGGTAACTGATGGATTGGCTCCCTCTGAGGACTCAAGAGCTGAAGTCATGTTCTCCCTGTGGTATTAAAGCATGCTATAAACCTAAAAGTGAGGATCTCTTCAGCAGTGTGAAACTATTTTATCTTCCAATTCATATCTGGGAGTATAGCAAGAGAAAAATGTTGCGTGTTCTTCTGCTCATAGTCACATATGAAGGTCAAAATAAATACCATGTAGGAAAATGCACAGATCTGATGTGATCCATTTATTTTCCATAAATGAGGATTTTCTGGGGTGATTTTGTACTCTATTATCATTAGTATTACCAAAATACACTTGAGAAGTATCTGAAAGTGCTGTGTCTAATTCAGAAAGAAAAATGTTTTTTCTATCTCTTTCCTATTTAAGAAACATGCTCTTACCTGCCCCTGTTATCCTTCAGGGTTTCTTTTTATGATGAGGAAGCAGTACATTTCACAAAGGTGAGGTGAATCTTCTGAACAACATAGGAAGGTTCCATGCAGCTTTAGTGATTTCCAGAGGCACCAGTAAGGCAGCGAACACTGAGATCGGCTGCAGAGCTGCTGGTGAACCTGACATGAATCCCAGCTAAAGGATGCTTCATCACGTCTTACTGAAAGAGTTAGAAAGCCATAATTGCCGTTATGGCTAATATTGCTGCAGAACTGAATTGTGAAAGAGCACTGGTAGTAGTTTAGTGATAAAAGACAACTTGATTTATAGTATTAAGAAGCAAGGCTAATGGAATAACATCATCCCTTTCTTTCTATATTGAGGAACTCTCAAAAGACTAAAAGCAGAGACAAACAGAGCTTAAAGAACTTGCATCTTGTTTATGTTTAGGTTAATGCAAATTTACAGTTGATCGCATTGTCTGCTTACTATTTACTCGTAATTAAATATGACGTGAACTTAACATAGAGTAAAATGAGAGTAAAAGTTACAACTGATTAAATATTGCTAAAAATGCTAGCAATATGATCAATTCTGCATATTTCAAATTCATTTCTGACGTTTTTATGTTCCAAGTGGGTTAGGTTTAAAAGAGCATTCCAATTTAGTAGAAAGCCATTTCAGAGAATCCTTTAATTTCAAAGGAATCTTGTAAAATATTGGTATAAAGTGAATTTTGAAGTAATTAATAGAAGAGCTCACATAAAAAAAGAATTGTACCAACTAAAGTATATTTTACTGAATCGTGGGCTTTTCACAATGCTAGAACAATCAATTACTTTCTGTTTAATTTTGAATATTGAAAATAACTCAGAAAACTGAAAACTGCTCAAACAATTTTAGAAAAGGCATGAGAGAGCTCATGATTTGATCAATGAAGTTTTCAAGTACAAGATGACTTCTGAGAGAGATGTAAGTAGTGATAGGAACTTTGAAGTTCATTTTGGAGTCCAATGAACTCTGTGAACACAACACCTAAGACCAGATTCCTTTAAAGGCTTAGCAGTGACTAAACTTTGGCTTTAGTGGGCTCTCTCAGAACATTCATATTAGATGACAACTTTCCCTTTGTACTCAGTGAAGAGAAGTAGGTCTTTGGCAGGGACTCATTTTCCATATGCCATATGCAGAGGAGATTTGAAATGCTCAGCCTCAAGGGTTAAGATTCTAGGTGTGCTTTGGTGCAAGTGCCTCTCTGCAGCCTGAAGCTCTGGGAAGACCACTTTTATTTTGAAAGAATAAAAGACATCTGTAGTATTCATCTTTTTGTGATGCCCTAGTGGTTAGCATAGAGTGTGGTGTCAGTGAGAAGTATACCTGAAGAAACAACTTCATTCTTTTTGAGAATAAATATGAAAATTGTTGGGAATAAGCTGTTCCTTAGAAAGTGCTGATTCATCAAATTGGAGCATTTCAAAAGTATGTCATCAAAAAATCTTGGCTGAAAATTATTGAATTCTTTTTCTTTATTTTAAAAGGTTCAGAATAGTTTGTATCTATATTTCCATGAATATAGTAATAAATATAAAAAGTGCTACCTGTTTTCTGTCAAACACAACATTAAACATCTGTTTTTCACATACTTTATGCATCCTTGATGTAGAATGTTAATAAAACAAAGCTGAAAAACGTGTTTTAAGATAAGGTTTAAGTAAAACTTTCATCTCTGTGTCACACTATATTAACCTTCCAGCTAATTTAGCAATTTCCTACTCATTTGAAAATAATATCCTTCTGTTCATTCTACAGCTATTTGGAGGAAAAGTATCTAGAGCTTCTAGCTGCTATCTACACTGTAGGTATTAGGAGGCTTTTACTGCTGTTCAAATCCAACTAAATTTAATAGCTAATTTAGCATTTGAAGTTGTGGGATGTTCACAGAAATCTTTAATACTCTTTTCTGCTTAGAGCAGCTCCCTATCACTCAGCCATGATTTTCTGAAAATAATGATTTCTCCTAAGTTTTGAATGCTCTCTGCAGAAATTTCTCTACACTTTTTTTCCCTTTCAAAATTCCAATTATTTTTTTTCTGATGCATTTCTGACACTTCTAGCAATGATGAGATTTTGGTTTGTGCTGACCAACAGCGCTCTAACTTCCAAGATACATCATTCTTTCTAAGAGCAATATCAATTAGCAAAAATATCACAAAGTTGTAGATAAGAAGGCTGTTGGTACTAGACTTCTATTGCTACATCTTCTTTATAGACAGTGTCAAGAGAGAGAGAGAGACAAGGCCAGAGTGCCCTCCTGAGTAAATTGGGCATTACATCTAGCTTTTAATGCTTGCAAAGTTACTACTTTTCACTCTGATTAAACTTTACAGTTCATTTAACAACATAATTAAAAATAGTTTGCAGTGTCTCCACTTATTCCTCAACATTTTTCTCTTCACTCTAACTGCTGTACCCTTTCCCTTCCTTTCTGTTCTCTAAACTATTTAACTTTTATAATTTTCTTCTTTAACCAATTCCTCGGTTTTCTTTTCTATGCAATTTTCTTCTCATCTCAAAATACTGTATCTTGATTTTTTTTTTTGCCCGTTTTTCATCCACTTTAGTGCTAACGCCCTACTAGTCCCTTTCTCTCAACTGCAACCCCAGCAGATCCTCCCTTGTAAATGTTCAGATAAATTCTTTGGCTCTTCCCATATATTAAAGTTCTTTCCCATATATTAAATACTCCAAATATGCAACCAAATTTGTAATTTGTAATTAGGGAAGGCATATTGCCTTCCCCAAAGACTCAGCCTGGTTTCCTACGGTTTGCCATTAGTGTACTTAGTTTGTCCATCACCTCACTTTTTTGGTCCCATTAGAGACACTGGTGTGATATTCTTCTCTTTCCATCACATTCAGTCCATTGCCACTACTATCTTAAACATTTATTTTCTTAGGGCACAGTCTCACCTCTTTTCTTCTGCAATTTTCATTTCTTACCATCCCCAGTGCTCTGATCTCATCCTCTTTGGTATTTTTCCAGCATATCCTTTCACATTCCTGTCTGTTTTCTCCCTTTCCTTCTCACTGAACTTGAGCTGGATGTAGATGAGCTCTCTCCTTCCTCCCTATGGTCCCCCTCCCCTGGGAGCTGCATTTTCCTCAGTGCTCTGTATCTGCCTCTTTCTCCCTCTTTCATCACAATCCTAGAGCTGCTTTCTCTGCTGCCCTCCCACTCCGCTCTGAGCTCTCTGGGAATTCTGTAATGTTCTTCTCTCTTTCCCTTTCTCATGGTTGTGTTGGCAAGAATCAGACAATTCACTTTCTTTTTCCCTCTACAAGTCCACTACACTATGAAAGAAGATAAAGGGAGCATAAAGCTAGTGTTAGCTTCTCTCAAGGAATCCTTCAATTTCCTTTATATCAAGTACTCAGACCAGCCTGATGAAGACACTAGTATCCATTGGTAGTATTGTGAAGTAGGATTTTTTAGGCTTGCAGTTGAAAACTTGAGGAATGCACCAAAAAAGACACTATTGTGCTTAACTGACTTCCCTTTAAAAAGTTAGAGGAGTTGAAAAGGAACATGAAAGTAACCTTACATTTACTGTGTTTTGTTGAAATTACTTTAGCTGTACTCCCATACAGAGTAATGGCTGTCATTGATCTGACAGCAGGAACTGGGCCTCAGAAGGATATGTCAAAAGCCCCAGACTGTTGACACTTCCCTGCTGATTTCTCAAGGAGCCTTGGGTGGTGGAACACCAACTGCTGATCCCTGAGGAACAAACCTGGAGCCTGGCCTGGCTGATATATGTTTGTATCTACTTAATAAACCATAATGCTTTCAGACAAATAATTTCAGACAAAGTACATTTTGATAAGCATTTTAAGTAAAAATTTACACATAAGAACAATATCCAGTCTAAGAAGTATACCACTTAATGACATATATTTCCTTCAGATTTATCAGCAACAAAAGAGAACAAAGAAGTTGCTAAAGGAGCTGTTATTTAGGTGAGACACATTTACCCATAGAAATGACTACCATAGATAATCTCATTTTTTTTTTTTTTTTCACACTTACTTTCCATTCAAAGATGTTTAAGGTAAAATAATGGGCACTGAGTAAAAATTTACAATGAACATTCTCCAGCATGAGGTAATTGTAGAAAGAGGAATTCAAGTAGGCTGGAGGTGATGATATTGTCATATAGCAAAGGTTCTGCTACTCCCAGGAAAATGAACTAAGGTAAAATAGCTTTAATTTCTACATTTTGTGGTAAGATCTTGCTCCATAAGTGACCAGGATTTCCTACTGAAGCATTAAACAGCAATGTACTGGAAAGCTGGACTGGAGTTGGTCTTCATCTGTGTAAATGTGCTGAAACTCCATAGCCTAACAATAGCATTGCAGCTTCTCTTTGGTTTGCAGCTGGATAAAATAGGTGAAAGCAGATCATACTGAATGCCCCAGGTAGTTCCCTCCAACTGTCTATAACAGCTCTAGCAGTTCCCTCCTCAGTACTATGTGTTCTGGAGAGGATGTGCTGGAGAGGAGCACGGAGGCAGAGAGGACAAGGTTCCTCTGGCAGCATTGTTGTTATGGATGATTGAAGGTGCAAATGCTGCAACAGTCTTGAATGCTACAGAATTTCCCACAGAGATCTCCAGAGATCCTGCTGTGGAAAGGCAATACCTCCGTGGTCCCCCTGCCACTCCACGAACACTTCCTCTAAGCAGATCTATGCCTATAGATTTCTTCACTTGTCAGTCCTACACTGCCATAAGCTGTTCTGAAAAGGGCATAGACTTAGTGTTAAAAACAGTTTAGACTCACTGCTAGAATATTGCTAATTAATACTATTAGGTTCTTATGCACCTCAGTACTCAGAAAAGCAGTTAAAAATACAGTTAAGTGATATGTAAACATTTGCTGACTGCAATTCAGCAAAGTACCAGAATCAGAATATTGTCTGCTCATTATTGAACCAGTTCCTTCATTGCACTTTCAYGTACATTAATTGCCATTGCTATCCTTAGATTCTTTCATATTGAAGAAGAAAAAGATAATAATCTCTAGTTGCCATTTACCAAATACTTTGAGGTATGGGGATAAAAAGGACCATACGAATGGCAGGGATCATCATTAACATTAGTAATAAACTGATGTTATCAGTATTACATCAGTAGTAAATTTTATAAATCTGAAATTAAATAAGATGGACCACTATGTCTGAAAGACTATGCTGTTTATTACATATAAACTTAAGAATCCCGTACAATTTAATGTGCTCTGATCAGAATTGATACAGTAAAAGCAACCATGATTCCTGTTTCTTCAGATAGCCCAACAATATATCTTAATTCTCTTATGGATGAACTACTTCACATATAATTCAGCATCCACAGCCAGTTGATCTTTGCTCTCTGCAAACACAGCTAAATAATGCCCCAAAGGAAGTGCTAACTCCTATAGTATTAGATCAGTATTTTACCTAGCTGCTATCACAAAAGCGTGCCTTCTTTTCTGAAATGGTAAATGTTTGCTTTCTCATGAAATATATGGTTTGCTTCCTTCTGAGGATATCATAAAGAAAGGTGGCTAAGTAACTTCTATTAATTGTATTCTGCTGAGACAGGTATGTTTTCTTCTGAAAATTATACTAATATTGTGTTCATCAAGTAGAATTTGAAGTGAGGGTAAGGAACATATAGATATAAATGACAATTAAATAATTTAACCTCCTCCGAAAGTGTAAAGTATTAGTCAACATCTCTCCTTCCCAGAGTCCTGTATTCATGGTGCATGGGAAATATATCTTCTTAGCCATTTGTTTCCTTGCGCTTCTCATATTTTAACAAATACTTATCAAAAGTAGCTAAAAATCAGGCAGGAATGTGAAACTTCAGTAGAACAAAATGCAGCTCTTGTGCACAGTCCATTCATAACTATTCTGGGAAAATAACAAGGCTTCGGTTCAGTGTTATGCTACAAGATTTGACATCTTTTGCAACTCTGATTATCAAAACACTCTAGTGGACAAAGGGTATATACTTGTGAGTGATAAGCATCTGTTTACTTATCCTGATTCCACCCACAAACTACTAGAGGAATAAATATCATGCAAATTACCGTTATTTTGAATCTGATCCATCATGCAGACTCCTTCATTTAAAGAATCAAAGAAAAGGCAAAGAAACACCAGAATGGCTTTAAAAAATGAAGAAAGAAAAGTAAATAAAAGATTATTTTCCCTCTCTACCTCTGTGATATAATAGACAAATACTCTATTTTTATATTTGTCTATATGTGTAAAGACAAATGACTTGTATTGAGGGCTGTGGTAAGTTTATTCACTGTTTAATTATTTCTTTAACTTCCCAGGACCAAAGCATTACTGTAAAGAAACGGCAGATAAGAATGATAGCACATTCACTGACCTGTTACCCATACACAGAAGTCACATATTTTCCATGCCTTGCATAGTTCCAGTCGCTGGCTTTTCCCTACTTTAGTTAAAATCAATATCAGAAAAAAAATTGTTCAGCAGTTTTCAGCTTTAATTGTACTCACAAACTGATCACCACAAAATACTGCTAGATTTTCTGGGCATGTACGACATGTGTGGAGTAAGCAAGAGTAGCCCAAAGAGATTGGAAAATGGAAGAAAAAAAATATGTAGTGGCTCTTTAGGCTTTAAAGTGTTAAATGTTGTGTTAATTTCATTGTTGATGGTGCCTCTGCACTTTGGGTCTCTCCCACTTATTTCAGAATATCTGATGTGCTTCTAAGCACAACTCAAGTTGTATTTCTAATTAACTTGATAGTGCATGGATCATACTTTAAGCTAATAAATAAAGAATATTTTCTTCTTTTCTGAAAAGATGGCAAAGGCTGACTTCCTTTTCCACCATCTTTCCCAAACTAACTAGGAAGCTACATAAATGAGGTTAAGGGAATTAATGCCAAGCTACTGAAGAGGTCAAATGATGCAGAAAAAAAAATGATAGGATAGATACAGAAAACTACCTGCCATCTTCTTTATAAATAAAAATAGAACATGAAAGTACCTCTTTGTACTGTTCTGTCACAACCTCTGTTGCCTGAAAAGGAGATAGACCCATAGATTTTGTTTTATGTTTATATCATAATGATATTTTAAATAATTAATCCTTAAACATTTTGAATTAATAGATTTAATAAAGACTTACTGCCTCTTTAGGAGTCATTTTTTTTTTAATCTTTATTACAGGGAACATATTGCTTTTACTAATTTTGAAAAAAAATCATTGTCTTTTACAAACATCCTCAAACAACCCATAATAGTCTACTCTGCATTGCCTATTATTAAGCAGAATGC
This sequence comes from Nothoprocta perdicaria, assembly GCF_003342845.1. Lineage (NCBI taxonomy): Eukaryota > Metazoa > Chordata > Aves > Tinamiformes > Tinamidae > Nothoprocta > Nothoprocta perdicaria. The sequence goes on from NW_020455615.1 coordinate 506,813, forward strand.
TGAATGCGGCAGAAGAATTTCAAACAAAGCAATGATTCAGCAGAGAAAGCAAGCACGCTCGTAACTTACTGGGACTATTCAAGGACTTAAAAGGCATGTGGATGCATAAACACCACGAAGAGACAGGGACAGGGGTTCATAAATATATGCCTCACCTTAATGTAACATACCTTAAAAAAATGATTCATGTGGCAGTAAGTACATTAAGAAAGAGGGATTATTAATAAATACTAATAGTTCAGACTCTTCATACCATTTAATGGTCTTTTGATATTTTAGCCTGTTTCATGCATATAAAAATAAAATGAGAAAATGAATAGCACACAGTATTTTTAAACTATTGCAAGGATATAATTCCTTAAAGAGAATTTCTTAATTTAAAACACAATTACATTTGCCAGGCTGCACTGTCAGTCTGAAAAAAAAAAATCCTCTCTAGCTGAATTTTGGCAGTCATCCAACTATTGGATCTTATGACTTAAGTTAGTTGTGGCATTCGTTTGTGTTCCAGGGGCTTTATTCACAAATCTTTAATGAAACTTCTATGCCAAAACTGCACAGAATGTTTTTTTTTTTTTTTCTTGCCATTTGTTGGGGTCAAAGAATAAGTTTCTGCAAAACTTGAGGCTTTCTAAAATATTCAGGATGCCAAGTTCTTTGGCTTCAGTATTGTAACGATGAAGCCAGAAAATAGATGGATCTGGYACTTTCAAAATTGCTTAAAAATAGAAATATTACAGAAGTTGCACACATGTGCAATAATTATACTTGTTCCAAAGGCAGGAACAGTATGTACTTTGTACTTGTCTTTTTTTTTTTTTTTTTTCCTTTCTGTTTTAAAGACATAAGCTCAGTCGTCCCCCCTAATTGTAAGTATCCTGCTCAGCCAGCTCTTTCTTGCCATCTGAACAGCAAAACCACAGTGGCTTATATGTATTGAAATCTTACCATGCTGTAAGTCACTTATCAAAACAGCATTTTGATGAGGGACAACAGAGTGAACATTAACCTTTTGATGCCTCTGATGTTTACACATTTATTACTGCCCCAGGATTTGTGCACTTCAAAGTGATAGTTTCGTTTGTTAATGAAGTTGCTCAGGAAAATAAAAAAATAAAGATGTCACTCTAAATAATATGAAAACTGCATTAAAGACTAACAAGCCTCAGAAATATTTGAAATGGTGATTTTTCTTCTACCTTGAAGGAAATGTAATAATCAAATTCTCAATAAACATGTGCAGTGATTCACCATTTAATGCCTGGAGTTCATGGGAATGAGTACTGGTCATTTGGCAATATTTGTGTGACTACTTGACCAATTGTCTGAAGTCAAAAATGTGTTCTAATCCCCAGTACAAGCTCCAAAGGGGAAGAGAAATGACATTTGCACTTCATTACTTACTTTTACTACTGTCTCAAGGATAAGCACACAATTCTACCCAATATTTTTTCTGAAGGAATGAAAGGACAGCAAACCTATTCCTCTGGACCAAAATTTATTAGAACAAGAAAGGCAGGGTCAGTATGGCCACAATGTTTTCCTCTTCTCCTTTACCTTTGAAACTTCTTTTCTTGAATCTTTGGCTACTGCAGTTTGGGAGAAGTATGGCGTGATGGGGGGAATTCTGAAGAACACAATCTCTCTGGATTTTTATTATCAAACCCAAATATTTCTATTTTCCTAATAAAAGATAGAAATCCTTAACATCAGTCTCATTACCAGCACTGAATTGCCACCCTGTCCTTGATTAAAAGACTCTCTCTGATATCCCTGCAACATTACAATGAACTGAGGCTGGACATTGCTTCATGGAACATCTGATTCTGATTTCCTATGTGCTTTTTCCAACTGAACCTTCATAAGACTGCTAAAGTTAAGTGCTGCTTGTCTTGCTTTTTACCATTTATGCTAAATATTACAGAAACATGAATGTCTATCCAAAAGGTTGGCTTCTGGTTGTGCTAGCTAGCAAATAATTGCCGCCTCACCAAGGACTTGTTACAAAATAGTACATTTGCATCCTGGAAGAGCCTGTCTGAAAACACAGAAACGCCCCAAAGCTCCAAAACAAACAATAGCTGTAAAGAAAATGAAACAAAACAGGTGATTCAGAGTAATTAATAATGTATTTACTTAAAAAGCCTTTTATTGCTTGTTCCTTTGTTTTTTAGCAAGGTAAAAAGCAAACTTTGACATGACTACGTGGAAATATCAAGGTATTTTTTTCCAGAGAAAATCACAAGCATATAAGGCAATCACAAGCATATCAGGTTTATCTTTTCTGCACTATTTTGTATCCTCACAGATTATCAGATTGATTCAAGGTCTTCGTTCTTATTACATACTTCATGGCCTGGACCAAGGCTGGGTAAAACTACAAACAAAAGCTCTAAGATAGACATGTTTTTCTTGGTACAGTTACAATTTCTGCAGTGAACAGGGTTGTCTATGCAGGAAACAAAATTTTACATGGGTTGGTCAGACATGATACTGTGTAGGAACTTCAATCATCACCAATCTTGATGCCTGAGCATAAGATGTATTTATTTACTACAGACATACAAATCTGTCTTTGAAGAGATCAAGATCATGTTGTTTCATTGCAAACATGTTTTGTCTTGGCAAGAAGAAGAAAACATCCAGTCTTATGGTGCAACAGAATCGGTCAATCTCCCAGAAAGTTTCCTCAGATCCATTGCCCGGGTCTCCCTTCCCTCTGTTCCTTTTCTTTACAGTTAAGGACACATAAAATGCATGCTGGGAATGGGATGGTAGGGAAAAAAGTCAGAAGAGCAGATGTTGACATGAGGTCACCATCATTTTGACCACCATTTGGGAAACTGGACCTTCCTCCTCCTCAGCTGTGCCAGCAAACAAATGATGTTAGACACTGCCTCAGGCAGCAACCAAGTGCTTGGATGCTGCCAGAACAGGGAAACATGCATGTTTAACACACGCATTCTGCCAGCCAGACTGGAGTTAGAAAAGTAGTGAAGCTGGAGTTAATCATCTTTCTAGCTGGATTCTCAAACTGGAATGATTATGGGGAGTAAAATAATATACTTTTACTGTTTTAATAGGTACAGCTTCTGACCTAACAGTATCTTTCAAAATTAATAATTTCCAGATGCTACTAGAAAAGCACACATACACACATTTTTTTCTTAATTGCATTTTTTCTACTTAATTCCAAGCCAAGTCCTAGCCAACAAATTAATCTGTGCACAATACAAGCATGACATGCAAAGGTAGCTTTAGAAATGTTAACGTGTCAGCTGTGCTTTTAAAAAATCTTTATGTATTTTAAATATCTGATTCTGTGCACAAACTGCTGGACTATTGTCCTTTTCACTGAAAAAAATGTACAAGAAAATAGCTGGATTTGACACACATTTTTATGGGCAGTTAATGATAGAAAGAAATTTAATCTTCCAACTTCAAAATCTGACCTAGCGCATCTAATTACCTGCAACAACTGAACGTATTGAGTGGTAATATAGATATATAAGCAACATACCATGCATTATGCAGTATTAATGCTGTAGATATTTTTAAAAAACTTTCCTATTTAGGTTTCAAAAACTTAGGATAAAAGTCAAATGAGAAGATAAAAAAAAAAAAAAGATTATTTCACTTTGTCATTAGGAACTAGTGAGCTACATTATAGCTAGGATATAGCTAGTAGCACCAGTTAACTGTGTATGTATACTGATATATTTCCTGTATTAACCAGAAAATAAAGAATTAAAGGTCCAAATTCTCTGATTCTTTTGCATCTGGATAGGTGAGGAAGATTTATTTTTCAATCAAACCATAAATTGTTTTAGCACAATCTTTTTTTATAAATTCATTTTCTATTGCACTCTATCTTATGAACACTCCTATCTTATGAACATCTCCTATAAAATCAGTGCATATCACTTGATTGATGCTTGGTTTGTCAGACCAAGTGAAGATATGAGAGCTGAAATAAAAAAAAAAAAAAAAGAATTCTTAAGATTTCTGGTAAAAAAAAAATAGCCACCTAGATTGAAAGACAATGATCTGACACACAGCTAAGAATATATTTAATATTTTTATCAATAGAGTTACTCATGCTCTTGGTCTTGTAAGGTACTGTGCAATCAGGTCCTAATCCAAACAAAAAGCACCTACATGCACCATACTTGCTTAGAGATTTACATGCTAAGATATGTATATCAAATTGAACACCTTGATACTACTCATAGGCTCAGAATTAAGCATGCACTCAAATCTTCCTTCTGAATCCAAGATGTCCAAGATTTTTTTCCATACATGGGTATTATGTAAACATTGTTTATTGTATTCATGAAATTACGATATCTATGAAAATTCAGTGACAGTAGAAAACACAGTTTCCTGTTTTTCTGTGACGAACTGCTGTTAATAGAAAACATCCATTAGCAATATTGTACCCTAAGAAATATTTTTAGTGAGACCCAGCTGGTTTATTTAATCTCACAAAGAGAAGATTGTTCATGAGCTTCTGTGAGGCTTGTTATCTGATAAAATATTTGAAGGATTTTATGGTCTGCTTCAATAATTCTGCTGACAAGGCCCAGCCTGGGAGGAGAAGTGAACAACTATTGTTGTTCTTGTGTCTCCTTTTCCTGTACAAAACAGTTCCTAAAATTTACAACAGCAAATGTTCTATTTATCATATTATTTACTTTTTAGTACCCTTGAAAGTACTTTTTTTCTAAAAATATTTGTCTGTTTTTTTCCCCCAACATAACTATTTTCTGCCTATCATAAGTTTTCAAAAAGTGCAATGTTCTGCTTTCCTGAGAGAAGAAACTAAGCCCCAGAAATTTACATTTCTCAGAATATCTCCTAATCTATTAAATTCTAGAAACAATAATTCATAGCCCATTTGATTTGACTGACTAAATATTAGCTTTAAAATTAGATTAATTAAATGATAGTTACCTACAAGCCACTTGTTCATAACAGGACATTATGGAACTTTTTACTTGCATGAAAATTGAGATAAATAAATGCTGTTATTTCAACCACCTTTTAACTTCTATAAGCATGACTTTTTTTCTGGTTTGTATACTTTTATTTTATGGTAAATATAATCTACTTAAAGACAGCATAAAGCAAGAGGAAAACTTTTCTTCTTTTGAGAAGAAAAACCCTTCCTTTCAGTGAAAGACACTTTTCACACTTATAGGAATATAGCTTTTTGAAAGATTGGTGGTGAGAACCTTAGTAAAAAGAGCAGTTAAACAATGCTCAGTGGATACAATTCTGGCAGCAGTGCTGTAGGCAGTGGGGAAATCAATACACGTGATTGGGGATCCAGAAACATACTGAAGAGAGTCATMAAGGCAGTTTACAAATAGCCTGCAGAAAATAAGGAAATGACTGACACAGCATGCATGTGGAGACAGTSAGGAGGCTGAAAGCCTAAGACTCCCACCTTAGTAGCCTTGCAGAGGGGAGGAAAAAAACATGAAGACATACTSAGTAGGGCATTAGCAGTTTTTTTCCTAAACAGAAAATCCAAAATTTAGTTTTCAGCAATTTAATATGGCTGTGAAAAAAATATCTAAGATTGTAATAAGACAAAGATGCATATGCATAGCTGATAGTGTTACATTTTCCTTTTTGTGGTGGGGGTAGGATTTTTTTCTTTTAATTGCTGCTCTTCCTATACCTGCTGCTTTTTTATAGTGAAGTTATTTTCATGGTTAGGTGTTGCTTGTAGAATCTATGTTACCCTTAATTAACAGCAAATATTATGTAAGAAATATAAAGCTTCCTTATAGAACAGAAAGCTGAAATAGCAGAGAGGTTGCTGTACAGCTGTACAGCTCCTTCTGTACACACCTCCTGTGCCTTTCATGCACGAGTTACGAGAACAGAAATTTCATCGGCTATAGATAGGAAATGAGCTGAATGTAAGAGAGAGGGTGTCTGCTGTTGTTAAAAAAAAATGCTGCAGGCATGTGAAAGTCAGACAACAGAAGGAAAATGCTTGGAAATATCCTGGGAAATACTTTGTGGTACTGCTCGATAAGGAAATAAATAATACTAGGCAATTTTCTGGGTATATAGAAAGCTTGGACTTATGAACAAAGAAAGAGCATCCTTCTTAATTCATGCTAACTACAGGGAAATAGGTTTTTGTGATTTTTTTCTGAGGAAGTGTGTAAAAGATATTCCTGGAGACATATTCATCAAGTGCTCCTAACCAAGTACATCAAACAGCAAAGAAACCAGTTAACAGAACTGATCAGTGACAACCAGCCAGACAAGCAAGCCTATTAGCTGCAGTACAAAGGCAAATTAATTATTGAGATTTATGCCACAGATGGACCACTAACAGTGTCTCCCTAATATCCTTTCCTTGTGTTTGCAAGTATGGAGAAAAAAAAAAAGGAAAACAACAATGGAAGACTGAGAAAAATCCTTTTTTCCTAAACTTATTCCACTTGGAGAAAACCCTAGTATGCTGTGAGATTTTTGTCTGCCTGTCTATCTGTCTGTCTGTTTGTTTGTTTCTTTGTTTCTTTGTTTCTTTGCTTTCACTAATGTGGATGGGTAGTGGTAGGCGAAAGAGTGAGAAACCTAAACCAGAAGAGATTAAGAGATTAAGAACTGTCTAAGAGATCCAGCATGAAATTATCTGCTCTGATTCAGCCCAAGAACTTAAATATTCTCTCAGGTGCATGCCTTTGGCCTAGGCTACTATCAGTTATTGGGATGGAAATGAAGATATTCCAGTTTGCTAGGTAATTGAGAATATAATAGCTTGTAAACCAGAGCAAATTTTCAATGATAAATTTTCAAAAAGATTCTCCATTTCTAAATCTTAAAAAAAGTCTATTAAAATCCATCACTTCTACAATAAAAAAAAAAAAAAGAAAAAAAAAATCTGTACTACAGAATTGTCACCCCAGTTTACATAGCCTTATGTTGTCTGTTTCTTGCAAATTATTTATGCTCTTAACTCTATGGTGCTGTTTTCTACAAATGCCCTTATAAAGCCATATTTCATCATTCTTACCTGTCAAGTGAACTACAGAGCCGCTGTTAGCATATAGGTAAATAACGTATGACAACACAGCTTACAATGTAGGAAGAGTAATAACATAGCAGTCTTACAGGTGTATCTGAGCTTTTTATAGTATTTGTGCACTTACAACTTTACCATTTAGTTTTTTTCTGAGAGTAATTCTTATCAGTGATTGTTGACAATAGTAAAATCACCACCTAACTTCAGTTTTCAGTTATTTCATGTAAAGATGATAGAAAGTTTTGGTCCTCAGACTCTTCATAGATTTTTTTTTCTTTCTCAGAAGTATCTGAGTTTTAGTCTCTGATAAAAAAATAAGAGCAAAGCATATAAGAAAAGTGAAAAAGGTTGTCTCTACTTTCCAAAGAAGAGAAATGCCAAATCTTTAAATTTTGCCAAAAATCTTCTTTGAAACAAATTCATTTCCAGAAAAAAAAAAAGAGTAAGAAAATAAAGTAAGCAGAAAAATAAAACAAACACAGACACAGACTTCTGTTGAAATCAGTCCCACTTGGTTTTCAAATAGGGTTTTGACTGGAGCCTGCTTGGAACAGGGAACAAGGAACAGAATGGGGATGCATTTTCTCAGATGAAATATTTAACCATGTCCCATCCATGGGCTGAAGTTATGCTAACCTGGAAACTATTGGAGGGTAGTCCTAAAAGTCTAGGCATGGACATGATGACAGAGAGCATGGAACACTCTTATCAATCAAGGTGCCAGTAATGTTCCCAAGACTTGCAATACAAGGAACAATTTTGTTGCACGAAGAACTCCTGACAGCATTTTTTAATATTTAGGATAAATGAATAGACTATATCATCCTGAATAGTGACACTGGAGTAGGAGATACATGTTTACCAGAAGGACTGATATTCTCCATAAGCATTCAAGCACAAACTTCAAAATACTCACCGAGGTTAAGAATAAGTGTTTTGTGGCCAAGTCAAGGCTTTTTGAGACTTTGTAACGGCTTGAAAACAAAATAATAACCTAGGTGAGCAGAGGAATGGAGGCACACAAGTCATATCCTAGTTTATAGCAGTGACAACATGATAAATAGTCATGCAATACAAAACTGGGACTGTTAAGCACACCCTAAAGGGATCCTGCTCTGTAAGGACAATGTGAATGTAGCCACCACAGGCTGCATCCTCCAAGCAGAGTCAGTCATGAAGCAGCTTCACTGTACGCCCAGGGGGACCGTTGTGGAGGAGTATCTGGTCTGGAGCTGATAGAAAGAACAGGAACGGCTGCTCCTATTCTTTCATCCTATATCCTTCTCAATGAGGCCCTTGCGTCAGGAGTGGTTACACATCATCAGGAATCATTAGGACATAGAGAAAATCTTGAATAACACGTCGCAAATATGGTGACTGGCAGGGGAAATTAGGACAGACTGAATGGCAAAGTACTATGTGAATGAGCAGAATCATTATGGGGATGTTTATTCATCACAGATCAGTTAGTTGATTTACTTAAGGCTGGTTTTAATGATTGATGGTCCATCACAATGTCTGTGGTAAGAGATAGCTGTGCTATGCATGTCACATTGAGGGATTCAGTACAAGCGGATGGCTAAGGAGAGTTTCCAGAAGAGTAGGAGGATGTATATGGATAGATCCTGATATCAAAGAGCTAGTCTTGCAGGAGGAAGTGCCAGGGGATTATTGAATGGCAGAGCATGAATTTCAGAGAACAGGATGCACAGTTTCAGAAAAGCATAAAACCTAAGAATATTTCTGATGTAAGAATGTCTGGGCTGCAGGAATATTTCTTTAATGGCTATTCATCATAACAAGCACAAAACAAAACATAGGACAGAAAAGGCAATACATTGCACAGAGAGCACAAACCCTAATGAACTGTTAGATCACTGGCTGACAGGCCAAAAAAGAGAAGGAACCATGAAGGCATAGCCTTGAGGAGGATCAGTCAGAACTTTTACCTAATAAAAAGGAAACAAGAGCTTCATGAGATATTTCAGGGGGATTCGCGCTGTGTAAAATATGATCAAGAAGGAACAAATATGGAAAAAGAGGGGATAAAAGAGGCAGATGGGAGCTAGTCATCACACTTGTCTGGTTGAGACTTGCACTTCATCACTGTCCCATACCTTTTGGATAAGATGTTTTCTATAAGATTTTGCTCTCTGTGTGATTGTATGTGATTTGCTAATGAACTTCGAACTATACTAGCTGGTTGGGAGGGCACTCGAGTGAGAAGACCCAAGGTCAGAGTCGGAGTCTGGATGGAAAGAGGGACCTGGGATTTGTATGTGGATGCTGAAGTCTGGACCAGGGATCTGCAGATAGGAATGTCCTTGAGAACTGGGGAAGTGAGGGGTGCACATATATCTATAAAACAGTTGAATCGTAATTGGCCAAAGAAGAGCAACACTCTTGGGCTCTCTGTGTTGCTAATGTTTCCATTAATATAGTTTGTTTCTGTGCATGGGCAGTGCATCTCTGCATGCCTTGCCTTGCTACTGTCTGTATGTGTGTGCATATGCGCATGTGTTGTGCATGTATTTATATTTTTGAAGTGTGTTATTACTGGTCAGACCTGGGAAGGGACAATAGCAGCCTCCATCTAAAAGGGCAAGGTAGAGAAATCCCGAGTCTCAAACCTYCACAGATTTAGATTCTCTTGACATAAAAAAAAGGATCAAAGGACAATGGAGTAATTTCATTCATTCCATAAATTAAGATATATGGTAAAGCAATAGATAAAGGCTCAGTTTGTATAATAATACATATTTCTTTTATAAATAAAATGCAGCCTGCCACTCACACTGACTTGTGTGGCTCTGTTCTCCTCTGCACCTAAGGCATTGGCTGTTTTTTGCTTCGGAGTAGAAGTCCTTCTGCGTGTCCAGCCACTGGGCTGTTCTGCCTGCTCCTGTGCATTTGTTCTACCTCCTGTACTCCAGCAGGACTCATGGGAGGCTCATAGGGAAGACCTATTTTCTGAACCTGCTGATATTTCTCATCTTTTTGCTCAAGCCGTGATCTGAAACCTTGGAATCTGCAGCACTTTCAAGATGTAAATCTCATCAGAGGGAAACGATTGAAAGGAGTGACAATCTCATTTTTTATTTAGTTGTGYGTTTGCTTGTTTGTTTTGGAGATGTCTATATATTCAGACTGGCAGTGTGGGTCTTCCAGAAAAGGTTGCACCGCAGAGTGTCTAGCTTTGTCTTGTACAAATTTTTCAAGTAACACATTAACTTGCTCCCTTTAATTTTGACATGGGATAGATTCATGTTAGCATAAAATTTCATAAAGAATAGGAAATACATTTTATCACTTCATGAGAGATGAGCTCTCTAGGCATGTGATTTGATGTGCCTTGAAACATTCAGTTTTATAGTGTAAATTATGTAATTGGTCACCATTATCATGCAGCGAAAGGTTATGCTGTTCTTTCTGACTTTTTTTTCTTTTAGCTAATAATAGTTATTGTTCTATTACTTTGCGTCATTGAGAAGAGGGATTTGCTGATGTGACTTAATACTGGACTTTTTACTTAGATTTGCTTTGCAAAGCTGTCATGAAATRTACTGGTACAGGCACAAAACCCATTAACACTATTCTTCACAACCATCTCTCAACAAAAACTCATTTAGTCTGAGTGACTAGAATTTGAAAAGGTTGATTTAGACAATGCTTTGTTTAAAGTCTAGGCAGGCTACATCAGGAAAATTTCAGATGCAGATTTCTAGCATTGCAGAGAAGAAGCACCCGGAAGAAGCTGCTGGTGATTGTTATGGGTGACTCCCTGCTGCAGGGCATGGAGGCACCCATCTGCAGATCCGACCCCTTATCCAGGGAGGTCTGCTGCTTGCCAGGGGCTCGAATAAGGGATGTTACAAAGAGGCTCCCTYGGATGGTCCRAAACACTATTATCCCCTGCTGCTATTTCACGTGGATGCTAATGATGCCATGGGGAAACTGTCCAAAATCAAGCAAGATTACAGAGCCCTAGGGCTGGCTGTAAAAGGCATGGGAACCCAGGTAATGTTCTCCTCCATCCTTCCAATGAGAGGAATGGATTTAAGTAGGAGAAAACGGATATTTGAGGTCAACAACGGGCTGTGCCGCTGGTGTTGGCAACAGGGTTTTGGCTTCTACGACCACAGGACTCTGTTTGATGACTACCAGCTAGTGGGGCATGATAGGAACCACCTCAACAAGAAGGGCAGGCGTGTTTGCCAAAAGACTGGCTGAGGAGAGCTTTAAACTAAGCAAGAAGGGGGGAGGGGAGTGTCACACAGACTGGACAATCAATCCCACATAGCCTAAGTGAATGGCCATCCAACAGGCATATGGTGATGGGGAAGTWCAGTTGGGACAGGATTATAGAGGGTCCTCTTTCACGCCTCCTGGGAAAAGTTCAGGCTCAATTACCTCCCTGAAATGCCTATACACCAATGCGTGAAGCATGGGGAACAAGCAAGACAAACTGGAGATCTGTGTGTGGTCCCAGCACCACGATCTCATAGGAATCACAGAAATTCACTGAAATTCACTGAAAAATTCAGCAATAATTTCAAATAAGCTATAATAAACATTGGACCTCATGTGTCACAAACGAAATTAAGTAGTACTTTGGCACTTAGGATTCCTAAGGACTTCTGTTATTGCTTTTACTGTTTATGGCACTATTTGTGCCAAACAAATCTTCTGGCTAGAGTAGGATGATCCTGTTGGCTGTAGCTATGAACTTTTCAGCCAAATTTGGCTTTATATGGTTTTGTGTTTGTTCAGGCAGAAAACTGTAAGAGGAGGGTTCCTTGAAAGAGAGGTCTCCAGCTGCTGTTAGAGTCCCATGTCCTGGGAGAAAAACATGAAAGTTATGTCATTTTGATTATTTGCTTCATCCTCAATACAAAAGGGCTACAGCTGTAGAATACCTGTAATATTATTAAATCCATCTCTTGCCAAGTAGAGAAGTTACCTCAAGGAGAGATTCTAGTGTCTAGTCAGTACAAAATAAGAGGTCCTACCACACAATATGCAGTAAACAACATGACATCTCAACAGTGTTTGATATTTGAAGCATCTATTAAAGCAAATACTTGATTTAGAAAACTCAAGATTTGCAGAATGGAACTTATCAAAGTATATATGTTTAAATATTTTATTACTGTTAGACTAAATACAACGTCAAATATAAAGTCAACTTAAGAAAAAAAACAATTTTTTTTGAATTAGTGAGAGTATTGTAAACTTAATTACACAAATATTCTATATTTTTCTTTAGATGTAAAATGTCCTAAAAAAATATTAAATCTCCTACACTGAGCCAAATGCGCTCCAAAGCAGAGAATCTGTTTAATCATTTCTGTACATTTTTAAATATTTTCTGTGCTCTTTTAATACTCCTCCCACTTCTTTCATAAAATTTGTGTTCCTGAGTGTCACACTGCTAACTTGTAAGTTATTTTGACAGCATGGTTCAGAGATGAGAGTTAGGAGAAATTCCTATTCAATTCAAGAAGAAGATTCACAGATTCACAGAATATTTAAGGTTGGCAGGGACCTCTACAGATCATCTAGTCCAACCTTCCTGCTCAAGCAGGCACACCTAGAGCAGGTGGCACAGGGTGGCATCCAGGCGGGTTTTGAAGACCTCCAGAGTAGGAGACTCCACAACCTCCCTGGGCAGCCTGTTCCACTGCTCTGTTACCCTAACAGTAAAGAAGTTGCTCCTCACCTGGAGACGGAACTTCTTATGCTTCAGCTTGTGGCCATTACCCCTCGTCCTATCGCTGGCCACCAGTGAGAACAGCTTGTCCCCTTCCTCCCTGCATTCTCCCTTCCTGAACTTATACATATTAATCATATCCCCTCTGAGCCTTCTCTTCTCCAGAGAAAACAGGCCCAGCTCACTCAGCCTCTCTTCATACGAGAGATGTTCAATTCCCTTAATCATCCTGGTTGCCCTTCTCTGGACTATCTCCAGAAGCTCCACGTCCTTCCTATAAGACCCATACAGCAAGCAGTTGTAGAAACACGGGATGGTTTTCAAAAGTGCATGATAATTTTTTATGTGTATTTTTTCACTCATAGTGAAAAACCTGAGGGCAACATTGTGTGTCCAGCCAGCTGTAGGCATAGCATTACATTTTCATGCAATATAAGTCAGATCTCTTTGAAAAACATTTCCCTAATAGTCACCAATTACTGAATCCAGTAAATCTACTGTGCTATCCCTAGTGGGCTCTTCAGGGAAGGCAACAAAATATGATCTTCAACAACCTTGTCAGTCTAAGCTTCCTTCTACTGAGTTCTTGACATACTTTTACTCTGATGCCAGCAATGGATAGTACATCCCTACTATCTGAAACTAAACCTTTTGAATCTTATTTTTGTCATTGTCATAGTATAACATTATATCAAACTTAAGATTCCATTTTTAAATCCACTAAAATTGTTCCTTGAAAGACTCCACAAATAATTGTGAGAGGAGCATTTTTAATTCTTTTTCTTTCTTTTATCTCTTTTTGCTTTGTTTTGTTTTTGATAGAGATCAGCTTTTTTATTTATCTATTTATTTATTTATTTTRTTACAGATATATATTCTGAGGATAGATAAATTTAGGCCTATTTCTTCATCTGGAACCATTGCTGAAAATGCTTTGAGATCTGACATACCTGTAACTACTAATAAAAACACAAATCCCTATGAGATGTTTCACCTCTTCCTCAAACAGCAAAGATGTTTCAAACAGGAGAATCTCTATTTTCAGTTGCATCCACAGGTAGATCTGATAAAACTTCTGTCTTTTCTTGCCTGCTTTTCAGTAGCAGCCTACAAAAGAATTGTGTACACACTTGTGTGCTAGCACATGCAAACAGGACTTTTTAGTACATTAATTAATAATACCAGTGCAGAGAGGATACAGTAAGGGTTAACAGATGAGTTTCACTCATATGAGACGAGCTTGTTTTTTGCCATAGTTACAAGTATTTATCCTTATCTCAGAATTTTATTTTATTTTTTTTTAAATATTGTGATCAGTAAGCCAATAAAGTTTAGAGGAGATGGGCAAGAGCAAGCTACCCATGAATCTCAGTAATAATGTAGGACTTGACTCACTGTCTACTGATGTCCACAGAAAGGGGTCTAGAGAGTGGCCTTTGTTTTAGATGAGCGGCTGTAACTGTTGACTGAATCAGCTGGAGTAAGTGTTTCTCCCTGAGGCAGCCAGCTCAACGCAGAGTATAAAATCTGACCACCTAAAACCTGACTTTGAAGAAAGCAATGGGTTTGAGCTGGTTTCAACCCACATATTGTTTCCTGGTGTTGTGGTTGAACTTTGTATTACAATTACTACTTTGCTAAGTGTATACACTTCTATTGACGTTGCAATATATTGCKGTATCACTCTGATAAATGAAAAAATCTATGCAAGTTCAAATATTCAAAGCAAACTTTTGTCATTAGACTCTCTGTGTGTGGAATATCTAAAAGAATCTAGTCAGAGAGTACTTGACTCTGACAAATATCCATATCTGATATTTTACAAGATATTGAATGTCTTCCACTTTAAAAGTTTGTTTCCGAGTCTTTCTTTCCTACAAATTACTTTAAGGGACTGTAATCTAGTTCCCTGGTTCTGGACATCACCTTTCTTGACACTTAGGAGATGGAGTATTGCATTCTTCAGCACTCCTGTCACTTAATTCACATGAGAACCCATAGAGCTCCCTCAGTGTTATTATATAGAAACAGTTGCTTGAATCAGTTGAAGGGATTTAAGTAACATCTCATCTAAATGTAGATAGGTGTGATATTTATCTGTAAAGGCTACAAAGTTATTTAATGCAGCAGCCCAGAGTTATGTTTTATGTTATCAGGACATGTCCTCATACTGAAAATGTTGATCATATTCAAGATTATGAATAAAATACTAAAAATAAATTTCATTCACGTGCATTCAAAATGAAATCTATGCAATCAAAAACAAGTGATTAATGTATCAGCCTGTGATAGTACACTGTTTAGCAAATAGAAAGTTTCAGAGATCATCCCACAGCTTTACAAGTGAGACTGGATGAAAGTGAACATTTAAAATGCTTTCTGTCAACCATGTACTTGTCTTGAGGGTAGGATTTGGCAAACATTTTGCACTAGTCTTTCCTCCTCTTTTGTTTTCATTTGACTCAATTCCAGTCTCAATGAAGTCTAGTAATGTCCACTCAGGAAAGAAAGATGATGCAAAAAAGTTCACTGTGAAATTTGAAGGGGAAGTAAAAAGACTGCTTAAAATAAAGTAAAATTCAACTGCTGAACAGGCAAACAATAAATAATGACTCCTATTTGCAATTAAGCAATAAACCTATACTAAAATAATTAATATCATAGAAAAAATAAAGAAAGAAAAATATACTTTTAATGAGTTTTCTTAACAGGCAAATAAAACTATATCTATTTCAAACTATTTTAGTATTTCTAATCTCTTCTGAACATCCTTGTTCAAAGCCTCTACATATTCAATGTTGTCTCATGTTGAAGATTATTCTGCAAAGAAGTTGGCAGGTTGCTTATTGGTCCATTTTAAAAGTATGAATACCATTCATTAGAATAGCTTTTGAAATGAATTGCCTGCAGCATTCGAGTGAATGGTGCATTTGTGGCTGATGTAAATCACTCATTCTTTSCCTGCTTAGTTTCACATCCTTTTGGAGATGGCTACAGTCCATGGCTCAACCCCCAAATATAGTGATGGTGGTACAGTTAATAAAACTAGTATCATGTGCTGGAATCCTAGTAATGGGAAACTCAACAGCTAGTGCTTCTTATCAATAAATTATAATAGAAGGTGTAGAGATTGATTTGCCTCCACAGTGGAGGAGAAATACTTGAGAAATTAAATAGAAGAAACAATCCGGTACTAAATATTTGGCAGCCTGTAATTAGTAAGTAATTCATGATCATTAGTCCCACCCCAGAAGATAATATCCACTTGCTAAGGAAAGAGTAAAGCAAAGACTGCATTTTCTAAAGAAGCTTAAAAACTATATTGTCAGCTTTCCCTTCTCCTTACCGTAAACAGCTGGTAAATCCTGCACATGATGCTTTTTTATTGCACTCCTATACTGAATTTGAATTAGAACATCATTCCAGGCAGTGTCCTAATTTTTATTCATAAAAATATAGTACAGGTGCAAGCATTTGCACATAAAATTCAAATGGAAGTGCAAATATGTATGTGAACTTTTTATGAGATGAATTAAATCTACAAACATATTAAAGAAAACATGATCCCATATTATAATTTAAACAATAGTAGCCTTTTCATTGTTACGAATTTTGAAAATGCAAGAAATTGTGGTTTTGATTACTCCTAAATTTTCCATAAATGTAGACTGAAGTCACTTAAAAAAAAAAAAAAAATTTGTGGCAAAGCTGAATTAAGGGCTATATCTGCTGCAACAGGAAGATATGGTGACCAGCATGAACAGATTTGTAGAGAAAAGCAGCATTCAGACCTTGACATTTACATTGGATGAATTTGGGTTGTTTTTACATCAGTCCTGGTCTGATGGGCCATTTATAGCTGGATCACCTTTGTGTGTGTGTGTGTGTGTATGTGTGTGTGTGTGTGTGTGTGTGTGTGTGTGTGTGTGTGTGTGTGTGTGTGTGTGTGTGTTTTGTTCTGGAGCACATCTCCCAGGTTACATTCATAAAAAAGGAGCCCAGTTTGTCTGATGTAGGATTGTCCTTGGTGTAAACCAAAGCACAGGAAGTGGAAGTGACTGAGTCACTTGAAAAACTCCTGATGAGGTTCCAGAACTAAAATCCTGATGCAGATGAATCTTTAATGATGCATGTGACAAATCCTCTAAGAAGTCCATCTTGATGCTGCTGCTTGATCTGAATTTGTATATGATCTTGATATGCACCCTGAATAATTCTCAAAAATATTTAAGTATCGTATACAAGGCAAGTTCACAGGCTAGATGGAAAGCAACTGACTTTGGAATACCTTGAGGCGTGATATATAGGCTCCTTACCTGAAGAATGTCTTGGTGTAAACTCAATCAACAATACCAATAGAAGAGGACATATTCTTGAATCCAGCTGAAGGCTATAGCTTAGTGGCTTGACCACCTTGCTGCCAGAATGAATGTGGAGCAGAAAAAGCACTCCCTTGAGCATTAAAAAGAAATTTGATTCTCAGTCCCATCTTAGATGCCCCAAAATGTAAATATTCTCTGCTCCTCTGTAGCTATGCACACCTAGTACTTAATTTCTTTTGACTTCTGTACATGTTTCTCAATGAAGGGTAGATGCATTTTTTCTTTCTACAGGAACTAAAATTTTACAGTCAAAAAAGCTCAGAAGTGAAGATGACTGCATCTCTACTGAGTCCTTACAAAACTGAGTTTATTCTTTTTTTTCTGATAATTGCCATAGATTTTAAGGCAGGGAAGTCATGAGAAGGACATGCATATTATAGCATAACATTATACCTTGTGCTTAGCAGGAGAGATGCCAGTGAGGTATCCAAGTGTAAAATTAAGTCATTGTGTCCATATTCATTAAGGATAGTATAATTGGTATTTTACAAAATTCTACTCAGTTCAATTATTATTGTACTTTAACTGACTTTTTAATAAATAATAATTACAATATGTTGCAGCTATGTATCATTTCACTATCTTTGCCAAAATCCCAGAGCACTCTTAACTGTTTTGCATTTCTGCATAATAGAATGAATATTAACAGCAAATACTAATACTCTGGGATGGCAGAGCCTTGTACTTCCCCAGTTTGTGTCTTTTTCTCTTCATAAATATATGAAAAGTCATCTCACTGCTCTGCTTGAAATCTTCCTCTAACACTTTAATCTTCTGAGATGTCTAAAAAAAGACATGGAAATGTCCTTGAAAGGAATGAGTGTGTCATGACCACTGGTTTTTGTGGGACTCTCATATACATCCTTACAGTGGATATTTTACACCTTATCATCTCATCCTAACATTAAGGAATTCTCTAATTTAGGCAAAAAAAAAAGTTTTGCCTACAGGGCTTACAGAGCACAAAGCCTCTTGCAGTGAAGAATGGTCATGACCAACCAGCATCACTGCGTCCAGCAGCAGTAGGGCTGTGGTCACATTTCCCTTCCTGCAGAAAGTCACAGCCCAGCAACATCCTCTGCCTCTTCCCTGCATGCCAGGAGCTAGAGGCCGGACACAGGATAGGGATCCTGCAAAACCTTGTGGCACTCTCCAGATAACCCATGAGTTGCTGACATTGCAGTGAGGTTAATGAGGGGTAAAAGTTTCTGCTATAGAGCTGTAATGTGTGCTGTATAATGTCTTCTTGAAGGTCTCTCTATACATGTGATAATGCTCTCTTCCATGCAGAGAATAAAACTCTTCCACTAACTTTGTCTCCTTATACACAGTGAGGTTAATTTAGGGAGGACCCTACTCTATACTGGTGCCTGGGGTTATTCCTTCCCATGTGAAGGACCCATGTGAACACTTGCCTTGTTTGAACCTCATGATGTTATTCTCTATCCAACTCTTCAGCCTGTCCAAGTCTCTCTGAATGGCAGCATAGACTTCTGGAGTGCCTGCCACTCCACCTAGCTTTGTGTCATCTGCAAAGTTGCTAAAAGTGCAACCTTTTCCTTAATTCAAGTCATTGCCGAACAAGCTGAAGAGCACTGGGCCCAGTACTGACTCCTGGGGACACCACTGGCCACAAGCCTCCAACTAGACTTAGCATCATTTATCACCACTCTCTGAACTCTACCATCTAGCCAGTTCTTAATCCACCTCACAGTCCACTCATCCAACCCACGCTTCCTGAGCTTCCCCATGAGGATATTATGGAAGACCATGTTGAAAGTCTTTCTGAAGTCAAGGCAGACAATATCCAATGCTCTCCCTTCATCCATCTAGACAGGCATCCCACTGCAAAAAGCTTGCTTAAACATAACTTGCCCTAGGGTGAATTCATGTTGACTATTCCTGATCACCTTCTTTTCCTTGATATGTCTACAGATGGCCTCCAGGACAAGCTGCTCCATCACCTTTCCAGGAATTAAATTTGGCTACCATTGTAAAAGACAACCAAAGATATTGCTACAAATACATTAACAAGAAGAAGAGGACCGAAGAGAATCTCTGTTCTTTATTATATGTTGCTGGGAATGCTGTCACCAAGGATGAGGACAGAGCTCAGTTTCTTAATGCCTTCTTTGTTTCCGTCTTTAATACTCAGATCAGTTATAGGTCCCCTCCAGGTACGTGGCCCCCTGAGATGGAAGGTAGCCAATGGAGAGCAAAATAATCCCCCATAACTCAGGAGGAAAGACTTAGTGACCTTCAACTCCACTTGGACACTCACAAGTCTAGAGAGTCACATGAGATCCAGCCAATAGTTCTGAGGGAGCTGGTGGAAGTGCTTGCCAATACATTATCCATCATCTATCAGCAGTCATGGTCAACTGGAGAGATTCCAGACAACTGGAGATTTGGCAGTGTGAAAGCCAGCTACAAGAAGGGTTGGATGTCGGATCTGGGGAATAGGCCTGTCATTATGAGCTTGGTGTTAAGGAAAGCTGTGGAGCAGATCATGTTGAGGGCAATCACACAGCATGTCACAAGTAGAGGATCAGGCCCAGGCAACACTGCTTCATTAAAGGCAGATCSTTCTTGACCAACCAGATCTCCTAATATGACCAGGTGACACATCTACTGGAGGAGGGAAAGGCTGTGGATGTGGTCTATTGAGACTTTAATGAGGCCTTTGACATCCTCTCCCACTGTATTCGACTGGAGAAGCTGGCAGCTCATGGCTTAGAAAGGTGTACTCTTGACTGAAWGAAGACTGGCAGGATGGCCAGGCCCAGAGAGTGGTGGTGAAGGGAGGTAAATCCAGCCGTTGGCTGGTGACAAGTGGTGTTCCGCGGGGGGTCAGTGTTGGGGCTG
>NW_020455616.1:0-3951 GCF_003342845.1 Nothoprocta perdicaria
GGAAAACATCCAGCCCTGGAAGAAGGAGAGGAGAGGAGAGGAGAGGAGAGGAGAGGAGAGGAGAGGAGAGGAGAGGAGAGGAGAGGAGAGCCCTTGAAGGTGCACTTCACTTCAAGTGCACCTGTACGCTTCCTCCTTCTCCTAACTTTATCTTAGCAATCACAAAGTATTCTACCATTTCGGCAGAAGAAACAATTGCCCCACCAAACCTGTCTGTGACAAAAGTAAGTGGAGGATGAGAATTGGAACAGCTCCACACTTCTCTGAGTATGTCCTTCGAAGCCTCCCTACAATTGTAACTCTACACTTCCTCCTTCTCCTAACTTGTTGGTAACACTGACACAGGATGGTAGCATTTCGTCAGAAGAAAAGCTTGCTCCACYGACACTGTCTGAGACAGGAACCRAAAAGTGTCGGATGAGTGTTGGCACAGCCCCACACTTTTTTAGGCATGTGCTTTGCAGCTTCACTTCAACTGCCACTCTGCGCTTCCTCCTTCTCAGAACTCCATGCTAGCACTCACAACGCAAGCTTGCAGTTCGACAGAAAAAACGCTAGTTCCACCAACTGTGTCTGCGTTGCTAACCCAAAACTAAGTGCAGGATGATGGTAGGCACAGCCCCATGCTTCTCTAGGCATGTCCTTTACAGTTGCCTTTCAAGCAGAACTCTACGCTTCCTCCATCTCCAGAATCCATGCTAGCACTCACACAGGATGCTAGCTTGTCATTAGAAGAAAAGCTCATTCCAGCATCTCTGTCTGAGATGCGGACCGCAAAGTGCAGAATGAGTGTTGGCACAGCCCCACACTTCACTTGCCATCTCCTTTGCACCTTCCCKTCAGCTGCAACTCTACACTTCCTCCTTCTCCTAACACCATGCTAGCACTCACTCAGCAATCTAGCATTTCRTCAGAACAAATGCTCGTTCCAACAGCTCTGTCTGTGACCCAAGCTAAAAAGTAAAAGTGCAGGATGAGTGTTGGCATAGCTTAAAACTCACCTTGACATGTCCTTTGCACCTTCGGTTCAAGTGCAACTCTACCCTTCCTCCTTCTCCAGTATCCATGCTACACAGGATGCTAGCATTTTGTCAGAAGAAAAGCTTCCTCCACCAACACTGTCTGAGACTGGAACCGAAAAATGCAGGATGAGTGTTGGCCCAGACCCACACTTCTTTCGGCATGTCCTTTGCAGCTTCACTTCAAGTGCACCTGTACGCTTCCTCCTTCTCCTAACTCCATGCTAGCAGTCACGCAGCATTTTGGCATTGGGTGAGAACAGCTCATTCCACCAAACCTGTCTGTGATGCAAACCAAAAACTAAGTGCAGGATGAGTGTTGGCACAGCTCCGCACTTCTCTTGCCATGTCCTTTGCACCTTCACTTCAGCTGCACCTCTACGCTTCCTCCTTCTCCTAACTCCATGCTAGCACTCACACAGGATTCTAGCATGGACTGACAGCAAACGCTTGCATCACAAATGCTTGCGTGCCTGTCCTTCGCACTTGCACTTAGACTGCAGCCCTATGATTTCTCCTTCTCCTATCTCCATGCTAGAGCTCACACAGCATTCCAGCATGGAGTCAGATGAAATGCTTGTTCCACCAACACTGTCTGTGACATGAACAAAAAGTTACGTGCAAGATGAGTGTTGGCAGACCCACACTTCTCTTGGCATGTCCTTTGCAGCTTCATTTCAAGTGCAACTGTGCATTTCCTCCTTCTCCTAACTTGATGCTAGAACTCACACAGCATTCTAGCACAGACTCAGATGAAGCGACTGAGTCTCAGACACTGTCTGTCACCTGAAAAAAAAAGGTAAGTGCAGGATCAGTGTGGGCACAGCCCCACACTTCTCAGGGCATGTCTTTTGCGCCTTCACTTCAACTGCACCTCTACGCTTCCTCCTTCTCCTAACTCCATGCTAGCACTCACACAGGCTTTTAGCATTTTGTCAGAACAAACGCTTGCTGCACCAAGAGTGCCTGTGACCCCAACAGAAAAGTAAGTGCAGGATGAGTGTTGGCACAGTCCCACACTTCTCTTGCCATGTCCTTTGCACCTTCACTTCAACTGCACCTCTACGCTTCCTCCTTCTCCTAACTCCATGCTAGCATTCACACAACATTCTAGCATTTCTTCTGATGCAACTTTTGTGTCACAAACACTGCCTGTGACCCCAACAGAAAAGTAAGTGCAGGATGAGTGTTGGCACAGTCCCACACTTCTCTTGCCATGTCCTTTGCACCTTCACTTCAACTGCACCTCTACGCTTCCTCCTTCTCCTAACTCCATGCTAGCATTCACACAACATTCTAGCATTTCTTCTGATGCAACTTTTGTGTCACAAACACTGTCTGTGACGCGAACCAAAAAGTACAGGCAGGGTGAGTGTTGGCACAGCACCACACTTTTCTTGGCATGTCCTTTGCATTTTCACTTAGACTGCAACACTATGATTTGTCCTTCTGCTAGCTCGATTCTAGTAGTCACACAGGATCCTAACATTTCATCAGAAGAAATTCTTGCTCCACCATCTCTGTCTGAGACAGGAACCTAAAAGTAAGTGCAGGATGAGTGTTGGCACAGCTCATCACTTGTCTTGGCATGTCTTTTGCTCTTTCACTTAGACTGCAACACTATGCTTCCTCCTTCTCCTAACTCCATGATATCACCCACCCAGGATTCTAGGATTTTTTCAGAAAAAAACGCTCATTCCACCTAACCTGTCTGTGACCCAAACCGCAAAGCAAGTGCAGGATGAGTGTTGGCACAGTCCTGCACTTCTCTTGTGATGTCCTTTGCAGCTTCACTTCAAGTGCAACTCTATGCTTCCTGCTTCTCCTAACTCCATGCTCGAACTCACACAGATTTCTAGCATGGAGTTAGATGAAACACTCACACCACAACCACAATCTGTGATCCGAACCAAAAAGTAATTGCAAATTGAATATGAGCAGTGYCCGGCACTTCTTTTGGCATTTCCTTTGCAGCCTCACTCCAAGTGCGGATCTGCGCTTCCTCCTTCTGCTAACTCTAGCCTAGCACGTATTCGCAAGTGGAGCATTTCCCCAATCGAATGCCTCTCATCCCCAACTCACATTCTCACTCCAAGCACAAAGGAGGTGAACCATGTGCCTTCTACAGCCTCACATGTCCTTACTCATGCCCTTTGCAGCCTGATAACAACTACGCCTCTACTCCTCATTCCTTGTCCTCATTCAAACACGCAGCAAAACCGTTCACAGATCCCAGCACACAGGCATGTACACACCATGAGCCAGCCACCCTAATGCAGGCCACACTCAAAAGCATGCCCAAGAATGAATGTCCACACAGYCCCACACTTCTTTTGGCATGTCCTTTGCAGCCTCACTGCAAGTGAAGCTCTGCGCTTTTTCCTCCTCCTAACTCTTCACCGCCACTCAGGCATCACGCAGAGGCAAAGCCTCGTAGCACCAACTCTATTCTGGCCTTCAGCCTGTAAGGTGTCAGAACATGAGCACAGCCTCACACGTCCTTACACATGCCCTTTGCAGCCTGACAACAGCTATGCCTCTTCATTCYWTCCTTCTCCTCATTCGAACATGAAGAAAAACCATTCACAAATCCCAGCAAATAGTCATCTTCACACCAATGTCCATCCACCCCAATGCAGACTAGACCCAAAAACATGCCCAGGGATAAGCGTTTGCCCAGCCACACACTTCCTCTGGTATRTGCTTTACAGACTCACTCCAAGGTTGCACCTGTACCTCTTYCCTCTCCTACCCCTTCACCACTACTCAGGCATCACATAGAGCCAAGGCCTCCTGCCACCCACGCCATTTGTATGTTCAGCCTGAATGGTGTCAGGACATGAGGTTTGGCAGAGACTCACACTTCCCTAGGCATGTGCTTTGCAGCCTCATGCCAAGTGAGGTTCTGCACTTCTTCCCTCTCCTAACCCTA
>NW_020455616.1:5545-30516 GCF_003342845.1 Nothoprocta perdicaria
TATGGGAGACGGTGTCAAAAGCCTTGCTTAAGTCAAGGTAGACAACATCCACGGCTCTCCCCTCGTCCAGCCAGCCTGTCATCCCATCATAGAAGGCTATGAGGTTCATCAGACATGACTTCCCCTTGTTGAATCCATGCTGACTGCTCCTCAGCACCTTCTTCTCCTTCATATGCCTGGAGATTCTCTCTAGGATGAACCGCTCCATCACCTTTCCAGGGAGGGAGGTGAGGCTGACCGGCCTGTAATAGTCCGGCTCCTCCCTCTTGCCCTTTTTTACTACACATGAGTATGTAAACATGCCCTCATGCTCACCTGCACACACCTTGGCACCACCTAGCACAGACTTGAAGAACAGGACACATGCAACCAGYACTACACTTGGAGTCTGGAAAGAGCATGCTGAAATAAGTGTGGCTGTGTGCCAAGACTCATCCTAGTACAATTTCTGTGTCTGGCTCACTTCGGAGTGAGTGTTAGTAGGTATGTCGCAGACCATATACTAGGGTCCAGGGAAGGTTGTTTAGAGTTTGTTTTGGGAGAGAGCAGAGAGTTCGACTTGGAGTGAGGCTGCAATAGTTATGCAAAGGGAGGTACAGGGCTATGCCAAGACCTGGACTCATGTGCCAAGACCTGGACTCATTCCTGGACTCCTTTCATGTTWRRGTTTGGGTTGGGTTTGGTGATGGAGGCCCTCACTCTCTCGGACACTAGATGGCGGCACAGGATTAGGACAGGGAACAAGTGTAGTTCTAAAATCAGAGYGAGGCTGCAAAGGGCATGCCAAAGGAYGTGCATGGCTGTGCCAAGACTCCTCTGCGGGCACCTTTCAGGTCCAAGCTGGAAATAGAGTGAGTCATATAAGGCCTTGACTATACTTGATATTAAGGTGTCAGCAAAATGTTAGGGGAGGAAGGAACTATAGATCCCTGCTTGGAGTAAGGATGTAAAATGCATGCCAAAGGAAGTGTGGGATACTGCCAAGAATCAATACTGGCCAAGTTTCTGGCGGTTGCCCAGATTGGCATTGGTTGTGGTCGGTGTGTCTCTCTCACTATGCTATTTTTTGGGGAATGGCTTTGTTTAAGATTAGCCTTAAGACATGGAGGAGATGTAGAGCTGCACTTGAACTGGTCTAAAAGAGAAAGGAAGCAAAGATCGGCCAATGGGGTGTGGCTTTAAAGTGCAGGGCAGGGCAAAGACTCATCCTAGATCAGGGATCTGGATCTGGAATGCACTGGGGTGGGTAGAGATTGGTGTGTAGCTGACAGTCGGGGAAAGGGTTTTTATTTAGGGTTAACTTTGGGAGGGGAGGGCAGCACAGAGCCCCATTTGGAGTGAGACTGCAAGGGGCATGTCAAAAGAAGTGTGAGGCAGTGCCAAGATTCATCCTTCACCTACTTTCAGCTTGGAAGAAACATGGTTGCTGGTGGGAGGATTTGTTGTAGGACAGGTTTAGGAGAGGGAGGAAGTTTAGAGCCCTGCTAGGAGTGAGGCTGCAAAGGGCATGGCAAGGGAAGGCTGAGCCTGYGCCAAGACTCATTCCCTGACATTTTTCCAGTTCCAGTTCCAGTCAGAAATGGGGTGGGTGATRTGAGGTATTGGCTATACATAGAATCCCTAAGGTTGGAARGGACCTATAGAGATCATCTAGTCCAAACCCCTGCACATGCAGAGYCACCTAGAGCACATGGCACAGGACTGCAWCCAAGCTGGTTTTGAAGATCTCCAGAGAAGGAGACTCCACAACCTATCTAGGCAGCCTGTTTCAGGGTTCTGTCATCCTTAGTGTTAAGAAATTTTTCCTTAAGTTCCTGTGGAACTTCTGGTGCTTCAGTTTGTGGCTGTTTCCTARTTCTCTCAGTGGCCACCACTGAAAAGAGACAGCCCCTCCTCCTCACTCCCTCCCTTGAGGTATTTATACACACTGATCAGGTCCCCCCTCAGCCTYCTCTTCYCCAGGCTGAACATGCCCAGCTCTCTCAGCCTTTCCTCATAGGGCAGATATTGCAGGCCCCTGATCATCCTCGAAGCCCTGCCCTCGTAGCCCGTAGACTTTCTCTAGCAGCTCCACATCCCTCTGGTACTGGGGAGCCCAGAACTGGACACAGTACTCCAGATGTGGCCTTATCAGGGCTGTGTATAGGGGGACGATCAGCTCTCTCGAYCTGCTGGAGAAGCTCTTCTTAATGTACCCCAGGATCCCACTGGCCTTCTTGGCTACCAGGGCACACTGCATCTTGTCATCCACCATGACACCCAGGTCCCTCTCCATGGGGCTACTCTCCAGAAGGTCAGTTCCCAGCCTGTACTGGTGTCTGGAGTTATTCCTCCCAAGTGCAGGACCCTGCACTTGCCCTTGTTGAACTTCATGAGGTTTCTCRCCGCCCAGTTGTCCAGGCTTGTCATGGAACGAGTCGTCGGAGTATGGGGGGGTGAGTGACAAAATGCACTWCATTCGTATGAAAGAAATAATAATAGGATTTATTAATAGGGGCGATGATTTCACAAGATTCTATGGCAAAGTTTTTTACTGCATGGAGGTTTAAGATAATACACAATTATCTTGGATACCCTCCTATTGAGTCATGAGGT
Source organism: Nothoprocta perdicaria (assembly GCF_003342845.1). Taxonomy (NCBI): domain Eukaryota; kingdom Metazoa; phylum Chordata; class Aves; order Tinamiformes; family Tinamidae; genus Nothoprocta; species Nothoprocta perdicaria. Next base: position 8,141 of record NW_020455616.1, read on the forward strand.
TCAGATTGGACCCCCTTGCTTTCCAGGCTCCTCCTGAGAGGAGTCTGRGTGCAGCTGGATCCAATCCTAGCCCCAGACCTGGTCAATGTTTTATGACTAAGGGTTTCTGTGCACAGTTACAAAGTAAAGTTAAAGAAAGAGAGYGCGCTATATTTGCTTACCACAAATCTGTTGTGGAAAGGGATCTCTCAGTTTCAAGGAGTAATCTTGAGAGGCGTTCCTGCTCAAGGGGAGATCCTGATGTGCAGCCCGCTGCTGTGTCAGGAGAGCTCAAGGGGCTTTTGGGCTGTCTGCATGTTTATGGGATGATTGACTTGTAGTCATTCTTTCACGTCAAAAGACCTTGGATGGTGTACTAACATTRTCTCCACATCAGGATGCAGGCATCAGGACTGTTATGTTGGTGTCTGAGTGGGAGAAGAAATCARGACAATGCCTACCAGGATTAGATAAATCGCTAGTGGTTAACAACTGAATAGGGCTACATGTACAGATCAGGTTGAGCTGGGGAAAGGAGCATATCCGTCACACTCCACCCCCTTGGTAAGTGAACATTTTAGCATTAAGTATTGCTACTATGTACTAATTCATACATTTTGGGTGTTTGCATTTGGGTTATTTGTTTTGTTATGTACCAAACCTTTATATACAATACAATTATAAGTAATAGACCTAATAAGAGTAGAGCTATTAAAATCCCAATTGGATGAAACATGAGATTAAAAATTCCTGTTGCTGTTGGTGACCATCCAAGAAGAGTCTCCCACCAATGGTGTTCTCCATCCCTTTTCACTCTTTCCAGAACACAGTGTATTTCTTTGGCAGCTACTACAGATTGCATCCAGAGTTGAGCTTGGATGYAGCTAAGAGCTAGAGAAGTATTACTTTGGCGTACACCAAGTACATTTACAATTAACTGGTGGTCTCTTTCACTAATCCTCTCCCAGTGATGCAATATATCAGATGAGAGCCATTGGTTAGTTCCCAGAGCTAACAGAGAGGAACGCAATGGATTTTCTAATTTGTGCAAATTATTTGTTGTTGTTCTTAGCTTATTTACAAATACTTTAGCATCTATGCTATTTAACGCTGCCATTCCTGTCCCTGTGATACCAGTCACATCTCTCCTTGTTCGTATTGAATGGCTGAGGTTTCGCTTATGCAATCATGCTGATCATCCTACATAGGATGTCTTTATGAACAGTGAACATGCTGGTTTGATTGCAGATATATTAATTTGCATCAATAGTTCTACTCGTTTAAGGGACCATGATGGATTAGATAACATTTGTTGTTGTCCTGTATTTTTATTACATATGGTAGAAATTTGTGAGGATAGAAGTTTTTTATCCCTTATAGCTRTAAAAGTATTTATGCTGGGGGAAAACATTACAGTTGGGGTGGATGTTATTGTGTTAGGCTTAGTAATGCTCATTTTAAATTTAAATGTTAGTCTCATGCTATCGCAAGTCCAAAGGCAAACTACAAAAACAGGTTGTGCTAAAGTAAAATTGCACCAACAGTCCAATCTTTCAGTGACACAAATTGTTTTTCCTTTTCTTTTTGATTCAATTTTAGTTACTGATATTTGAGTTGCTGTTTCATAGGTGGATCCATTGATCATCTGACATCCAATCTTTATCTCTTCTCCTATCCATCCCAGGAGTTGAAGGATTTGGTTAGTACCATTCCAACTCCATTCATTTTGCAAGTATACTTTGCTTCCGTGCATGACCATGGTTTAAGTTTTCATTAGAATGAATCCCCGTACTCCCAGTATACTTAACACGGGCTTGTGTCCATGGCCACTCTGGGGTACTTCGAGCATAGGTCAGAAGGGGTACCATCGCCAGCATTTGGATTAGCAACATGAATACTGCATTTCCATCTGCCATCCTGTGTGCAACTGCAAAAGAAAATAGAAGCTTGTTTCGATAGGGTGAGGCTGAACAGGTTACCCCATTTAAAAAGAATGAGATATCCATCGCACACTAATTCTATGTTTTGCACCACTGTTATCAGTAGCTTCCCAGGAAAGTGAGCCACAAGGTTTAGTTAGAGTCATAGGCACAGAACCAATGGATGGTAGATTGACCGTCACAGGTTGTCCTGGCTGTAGTGTTGTTGGACATTCTCTTTTACCTGTAGGTGGAGTGCTAAGTTCATTTGTCACAAAGAATGCTCARTTTATAGGGCTTCCAGTAGACCCTTAAGGATTATTTAATTGTTGGAGAACTGTGGGAAATTGGGTATCCCATTGGGCCTTGTGCAGGTTGAGACTCTTTTTTTAATAAGCCATTAGCTCTTTCTACCATCCCATTTGATTGGGGATAATATGGGGTGTGAAACACCCACTGAAATCCTTTTTGCTTTGCCCAAGCTTGTACTTCTTTACGTGAGAAATATGAGCCATTATCACTTTGGATAACATCAGGAGTAGGGAGATGTGAGAACCAAGACAATAGTCCTTGCACCCTACTCTGTCCATAAGCAAGCCAGAGACCACTTCCAGTCCTGTAAGGATGTATTGATATCCTGCAGAGGATTTGAATGGTCTGATATAATCAATTTGCCATGTAGACCACAAAGATTTCCCCTCACTGATATGCAGAGGTGGAGCTTTAGCAGGATGATCTGCTTGCAACCTTAATCTGCACTGGGGACATTCCGTGAGAATAGTTTCACAAGTTTTCCGGTCTATGGGTCAGCCTCTACTCTGTGCAGCAAAGTGCGATACCACTCAGGATCTAAGGTGATTTTCCTAATTTTGGTCAACTTATCTACCTTTTGATTCCACTTTGTGGCTRGTTGATTATCCTTAGCATGAGCTTTTATCCATTCCATTTTAAATGGTGTCTTGCTATATCCAGCAATAATTGCCAATCTTGTTTTCTCCAGACTAGAGTTCTGTTTACTTCCCAGTTAAGGGTTTCCCATTGACAAAGCCATTGYGTGGCACCAGCCCAAACAGCATAACAGTCTGCATATATAACTCTTGCTTCATTTTGTGCAGCTAAAACTACTGCTCTTAACTCTCCTACTTGTGCACTGTCTTCATCTTCTTCTATTACTTCTTCATCAGTGGTAATATTTAATGCAACAGCCTTATATAGCCATTTACCATTTACTCTTTTTGCTGAAGCATCTGTAAACCAAATGTTTTCTGCTGGTGCACCATCAATGAGGGGTGGTGCATTCAGAATTGGTGAAGGTTTAAAAGGTTGTTGTAATGCTAATGCATCTGTATTTACAGGCGTCTGCAATTTGGAAACCTTAGTATGCCCTTCAGTTAATTGCATATTTTCTGCAGTTCCTGTTAGGTAGGCATACCACTTTCTGATAGTGGGTTTTTGTGCAATTCCTTCTGCGGGAGCAGTCCCTTTAGCATTGCTTCTAGCAAATTAAATGGTCCTCTARTTTGCACAGGTTGTYRTTTGTRTATTTTCTTAACCTGTTTAACTGCTTGAACCAAGGATGAAAGTCCTTTCTCCCATTCAGAATAATGTTGTTCCGTTTCTTTAAATGAAGCCGAGCTAAACAATAAAGGTCTTCTTGGTCCATCAGGGCCAGTTTGGAATAGGTTACAGTAGGTAGCATGTTCAGCAAAACCCCATTCAGCTATAATAGGGTCGTGGGGGTGCACTGGTCCCAGTGACTGATATGCTTTTAATTCTTCAGTCAGGGTTTTAACTGCCTCTTTATGTTCTAGTTCCCACTTCCAAGGTCTGCCTTTCCTTAAGAGTGAATGTAATGGACAAGCAATAATAGAAAATCCAGGTACATACTTCTCCAATATCCTAAAGTTCCCATTAATTGTTGTAATTCTTTCCTTGATTGCGGCATTTGCAGCTCGTCAGTTTTCCTTAAGGTATCTGGAGGAATCACTGCACTGTCACTACCCACCAAGTACCTGAGAATTTGACTTCTTTGCTTGGTCCCTGGCATTTTTCAGGTGGTACCTCAATGTCAGCTTCACGTAGTATTTGCCACCCTGCTTTGGCTGCTTTCCCAACCTTTTGGGGAGAATCACCCCCAATTAGGATGTCATCTATGTATTGGTACAATTTCACATCCTGTGGTAGTGAGACTGCAAAAGTTCAGCCAGTGCAGCATGTGCAATAGTGGGTGAATGTTTATACCCTTGCTGGAGTCGATTGAATGTGTATTGTGTGCCATTCCACGTGAAAGCAAATTTCTCCCTATCCTTCTCTTGTAAGGCAACCATGAAAAACATGTCATTTACAACTAGTGTTGCCATCCATGGGTGTACAGGTGCTTGTAAGGTAGCTATTAGCTTTGCAATATTTTGTACAGCAGGTGTTAATGAGGCAATATTAGCATTCAGGCTCCGATAATCAATTGTCAGTCGCCACCTTCTGTCTGGTTTCCGAACAGGCCAGATAGGTGAGTTATAATAGGGAGTGGGTTTTGGAGATAAGCTATGACTTCAGAAATGCCACTCCATGCTGCAGCAGAAATTGGGAATTGTGATACATGAGTAATTTTTGAATCAGGGAGTGCAGGGACTGTGTGAAGAACACGCACTGTAGACTCCCAATTTCTTGTAATTGTTTTTTTAATTGCTGGATCTTGAAGGATAACAGCAATTCAGTGTTTTTCTTCCCTTCTATTTCTTCTCTAAGATCCTGTTCTGTTTTATTCTTTTCTTTACGTTCTTGTTTTGCAGCTTCCAAACAAGTTCCCAACATCTTACAAATGATACATTTTCCTTTACCATCCTTTAAGGAACCTTTAGCCGACTTTAAATGTTCTTTCACAGCTTCCCAATCATGCCAATTACCCCAAGCACACTTTTCTGGGAAGTTGGAACTTGGGTTCACCCCATGCCTCCATAAATAGTGATACTACTTGCCATCCTGCCAACTACACCAATTTGTGACGGAACGAGTGTTGGTGGTTGTGGGGGTGAGTGACAAAATTCACTTCACTTGTATGAAAGAAATCACAGAATCACGGAATCACAGAATGGGTATGGTTGGAAGGGACCTCTAGAGATCATCTAGTCCAACTTTCCTGCTCCAGCAGGGACACCYAGAGCACATGGCACAGGGTGGCATCCAGGTGGGTTTTGAAGACCTCCAGAGAAGGAGACTCCAGAACCTCCCTGGGCAGCCTGTTCCAGGGCTTTTGTGTTTCCGGGGCTCACAGTAAAGAAGATCCTCCTCACCTGGAGATGGAACTTCCTGTGTTGCAACTTACACCCATTGCCCCTTGTCTTTTCACTGGCCACCACTGAGAAGAGCTTGGCTCCTTCCTCCCTACGTTCCCCCTTCATGTATTTACACATATTAATCAGATCCCCTCTCAGCCTTCTCTTCTCCAGGCTAAACAGGCCCARCTCACTCAGTCTCTCCTCATACAAGAGATGTTCCATTCCCTTAATCATCTTGGTTGCCCTTCTCTGGACCCTCTCTAGAAGCTCCACGTCCCTCTTATACTGGGGAGCCCAGAACTGCACACASTACTCCAGGTGCGGCCTCACCAGAGCTGAGTAGAGGGGCAGAATCACCTCCCTTGGGTTATTCCTCCCCAGGTGCAGGACCCTGCACTTGTCCTTATTGAACCTCATGAGGTTCCTCTCTGCCCAACTCTCCAGTCTGTCCAGGTCCCTCTGGATGGCAGCACAGCCTTCTGGAGTGTTGGCCTCTCCACCCAGCTTGGTACCATCAGCAAACTTGCTCAGGGTGCACTCAGTGCCCTCGTCCAGATCATTGATGAACAGGTTGAACAGCACCAGGCCCGGTACTCACCCCTGGGGGACACCATCAGCCACAGGCCTCCAACTGGACTCAGCCCCATTTATTACCACCCTCTGAGCTCTGCCATCCAGTCAATTCGCAATCTACTTCACTGTGCACTCGTCCAGACCACACTCCGGGAGCTTTCCTATGAGGATATTATGGGGGACAGTGTCAAAAGCTTGCTGAAGTCAAGGAAGACAACATCAAGAGCTCTCCCCTCGTCGAGCTGGCCAGTCATCCCATCATAGAAGGCTATTTGATTCGTCAGACATGCGATTTTTGCTCTGTGCGGGAAGGGGAAGGAGAAGGAGGGGAGGAGAAGCACGTTAGCAGCTGCTTTAATGACCTTGCTGCTGCTTCCACCGCTTCCCTGTGCCAGGGAGGAGGAGGATACCCCTCATGGCCGCAGAAGGCAGACGGAGGAGATAACAAAGCAGCCATTCCGTCAGCTTCTGGCCTTGGGCTCTTTCTCTGCACTGTGCCTGCGTTTCATCAGGAGGATCATATACTGCATGGGAGTCAGTATCATTTTGTTGATCAGCTCCCGGTCATGTGGCACTAACCAGTGGAACTCTGCTATGTTCTCCAGTAAGTTCATGGCAAAAGGAGCTGTCAGCCCATTCTCTAAACACTGGCTTTCGGAGTTCCTGTGTTATGCTGTACTCTAAAGGCTGATATTGCAGAGCCTGATTACACGAATACATGACTAGGAAAGCAGATAGCACTTCTACATCTCCTGCTTTCCTGGCTTCTTGGTGTACCTCAGCGCACCAGCCGCGCAGATCAGGCAGAAACAGATCTGGTTCTTGTTCAGGGTCTACAGGTCCTGGATCTGGGGGACTGTCAGGCAGATCCACACAAGCCACAGCGTATTCCACATCTTGATCCGTGCTTTGATCTGGATCAGGTTGGGTGGTAAGCCAACCTCGGGCCCATATACCACAGAAGGTGCCCTTGGGGGAGCCCTCGGCAAGGCATCCTCTCCTATCAGAATGAAAACAGAACTTTGTCCCGCAGTGGGAGGGGGACAGTTGCTGGCACCACAACATCTGAAATTCCTACGTACTTTCCTAATGCTTCATAGTGCACGCTCCATGGGCACATCATTGAGGCAGCGTTTACATCACCTTGCATTCCTTTATCCCAGATAACTACCCCTAACGCATCCCACGCGGATGGATCATAAATTGTTGTTTCACTTAAAGCATTACAGTTTTCTCTATATTTTAAAAGTATTAACAAATCACACTCCTGAATTTCTTCCTTTTCTCCACTCTCTCTGTTATATACTGGCAACACTTGCAGTTCCTGTTCCTGCTCAATCATGCCAGTTATCACGAGCCCGCTCTTCTGAGAAACTGGGACTCAGGTTCACTCCATGCCTGCATAAATAATTAGTGATACAACTTGCCATCCTGCCGACTACGCCAATTTGTCACGGAACAAGCGGTGGCCAAAATTCACTTCATTCGTATGAAAGAAATAATAATAGGATTTATTAATAGGGACAATGATTTCACGAGATTCTATGGCAAGGTCGCTTATAATTTACTGCATGGAGGCTCAAGATAATACACAATTAGCTTGGGATACCCTCCCGTTGGGTCACGAGGTTCAGATTGGACCGCCTTGCTTTCCAGGCTCCTCCTGAGAGGAGTCTGGATGCAGCTGGATCCAATCCTAGTCCTAGTCCTAGTCCCAGACCTGGTCAGCGGTTTATGACTAAGGGTTCTTGTGCACAGTTACAAAGTAAAGTTAAAGAAAGAGAGCGCGCTATATTTGCCTACCACAAATCTGTTGTGGAAAGGGATCTCTCAATCTCGAGGAGTATCCTTGAGAGGCGTGCCCGCTCAAGGGGAGATCCTGATGCGCAGCCCGCTTCCATGCCAGGAGAGCTCAAGGGGCTCTTGGGCTGTCCGCATATTTATAGGATAATTTGACTGACTTATAGTCATTCTTTCATTTCAGAGGCCTATTGGCTAGTGTATTAGCCTCGTCTCCCCGTCGGGATGCAGCCTTCAGGACTGTTATGTTGAGTCTGAGCGGGAGAAGAAATCAGAATGGTGGCATCTACCAGGGTTAGATAAATTGCTGGTGGTTGGCAACCGAACAGGTAAGGTACAGGTAACATGTAAGGTACAGGTCAGGTTGAGCTGGGAAAGGAGCATATAAGTAGTCCACAGATGGACTACTATTAGAGAAAAAGCAATAAAAATATTAGCTGGAGAGACATAATTATTAGGGGAAGAGGAAAAAAGTATTAATGGAGGAAACAGAATAATTGCTGGGATAGCTATAAAATTATTAACGGGAGAGACAGGAAATTATTGGAGGCATAGTAATAAAAGTATTACTGGGACAGACCGACAATAATTAGCGGGGGAGAGGAATGAAAGTACTAGCGGGAGAGAGAGGGAATTATTGGGGGATTAGGAATTAAAGTATTAGCGGGAATGATGGAGAATTGCTAGTGGAATAGGAATAAATGTATTAGCGGCAGAGCTTTTCAATTATGAGGGTAACAGGAATAAAAGTGTGAATGGGGGAGACGGTAATTAGTGGGAGAGCAATAAAATTATTAGTGGGAGAGACAGACAACTATCAGAGGAAAAGCAATGAAAGTATTAGTTGGGGAGAGACGATTATTAGTGGGAGAGAGAGACAATGATTAAAGGAATATGAATAAAATGTTTAACAGGAGACACAAACAATTAGTATGGAAATAGCAATAAAATTATGAGAGAGACAATTAAGATAAAAAAAGGGAACAGGAATGAAAGTAATGTCGGGAGAGAGAGACAATTATTATGAGAACAGGAATAAAATTATTGTCGTGAGAGACAGGCGATTATCTGGGGAAGAGGAATAACACTTTTAGCGAGAGAGACTGCATTAGTGGAGGGGACAGACAGTTATTATGGAAGCATAGTAGAATTATTAGCAGGAGACAGACAATTTTAACTGGGAGACAGAGTCAATTAGAGCAAAAGGCATAAAATTTTCAGGGCGAGAAACAGACAATTATTGAGAGGACAGACAAGTATTAGACAAATAGGCTTAAAATGATCGAGGGGAGAGACAGCCAATTATTAGAGAAATAGGCACAGAATTATCGGGAGAGAGACAGATGATAATTAAGGCAATAGGCATAAAATTATGGGGATAGGGATTCATAAAATAGGGAATAGGAATAATATTATTAGCAGGCGAGATGGACCATGATTAGCAGTCTAGGAATAATATTAGCAGGGAACACGCATAATTCTAAGCGGAAGACACAGACAGTTATTAGGGCAATAGGAAAAAAAGATCAGCGGGCAAGAGAGACGATCATTGTCGGAGAGATGACCGATTATTCGAGCAATAGGAATAATGATATTTGCAGGTGACAGAGATGCTCATCGGTGGCAGAGATGATTTAATAGTAGCAGAGGAAGACAATTATTAGGGGAATTGTAGTAAAATTGAGACACACAGACGTTTATTTGGAGAACAGGCATAAAATTATCGGCGGGTGAGAAAGTTATCCACTTTATAAGAATAAGAATAAACTTATTAGCGGGTGAGACAGGCCACGGTTAGCGAAATAGGAATAGAATTAGGTGGAGAGAGACAGAGAGAGACAGAGACAATGACTGGGGAATAAGAACAAAATTATTACCAGGAAAGAAGGAGAATTTTTAGAGAAGTAGGAATAAAATCACGAGTCGGGGAGATAGACGGTTATGAGGGGGTGATACAGACAATTACTAGGGGAATAGGAATAAAATTATCAGTGGGAGAGACACAATTATTAGCACGAGAGAGAATTCATAGAGGAATCGAAAAAAATTATTTGGGGAATAGGAATAAAATGGATAGCCTGAGGGAAAGACAGCTATCAAGGGAAAGGAATAAAATTATCAGCGAGAGAGATAATTGTTAGTGGAACAGGAATAAAATTATTGGCGGGAGAGAACGGCCATTATTTGCAGGAGAGACGAGACATTGTTAAGGGAATAAGAAGAGAATTATTAGTGGGAAAGAGAATTTTTAGGGAAAGAGGAATTAAATTGTTAGTGGGAGAGATGGGCCGTTCTTAGCGGGATAAGAATAAGATTATTAGTGAGAGAGAAGGAGTGATTTTATGGGGAGAGGAATAATATTACTAGCTGGAGAGAAGAACCTTTATTAGGGGAATAAGAGTGAAATTATTAGCGGGAGATAGGGACTGTTGTTACGGGAGTAGGAATAAATTTATTGGGGGAGGGATGAGCCATTATTAGCGGAAGAGAAGTAATAGCAGGGGCAAAAGAGAAGTAATAGTGGGAGCCAAAGTGAATCGTTAGTGGGAGTAGCATCTACATTATTGGACAAGAAGGAAGAGAATTATTAGGGAAATGACAGCACGGACAGAGAAAGCAAATTGTTACAGGGAAACAAAAGGGGGAAAGAGTCATTACAGAGCACGAGATTCAATTAGTACAGAAGGAGGAGAAGAATTATTACTGGCAGAGAAAAGCAATTTCTGCAGAGAGCAAGAATCAATTACTATGGCGTGCAAAGAATAATTACTGCAGAGAGAGAAAGAGCATGGAAAATTGATAGCAGAGCATGCGAGGTGGAATTATTGAGGAGAGAAAAAGAGGGAGTGTGAAGTAATTATTACGGAGAGGGAGGTAGAATTAGTATGGGAGATGTGGAAGAATTATTATGGAGAGCATGGGGAAGAATTAGTACAGAGAGGGAAAGGGGCAGCATGAGAAAGCATTACTGCAAAGAGAGCACAGAGGAATTATTGCGGAGAGCGTGCCGAGCAATGAATATGGTGAGAGAAAGGCGGAGCGCAGAATTATTATTACAGAGAGCGAGAATCAGTTATAATGGCATGCGTTATATGTGGGCGAATTACTGCGGAAAGCAGAAACGAGTTGTTACAGAGACAGAGGAGGGAGTGTGGAAGAATTATTGCGGAGCACGCAGAAGAACTATTACAACTGGAGAAAGAGGGATTGCAAAATAATTATTACGGAGAGCACAGAAGAATTGTGACGGGGAGCACAGAGGAATAAATATTCCAGAAAGAGAAAGGTGCAGCACAAAGAGGAATTACTGCGGTGAGYGCTAGAGGGAATTAACACGGTGAGAGTAAGGGGAGCGCGGAGGGATTATTATGGAAAGCGTGAGGAGGAATTATTATAGAAAGCGGGACAGAATTATTATGGAGAGTGAGAATCAATTATAACTGAACGTGGAATTATTCCGGAGAGTGAAAAGGAATTATTAGGGGGAGAAAAAGGAGGAGTGTGAGAAGTTAAGTAGAGACCCTAAGCATTATTACAGAGAGCGCGATAGAATTATTACAGAAGGCAGGAAACACTTATTACTGAGAGAAAGAAAAAAAAAGAGAATATGATTTATTAAGGAGAGCGAAAAAAGGAGGAGAGGGAAAGAGTTGTTATGGAGCACGAAAGGAAGAGAATTGTTATGTGGAGAGAAAGAGGATTGTTACAGAGCGTGAAAGGGAACTTTTACAGAGAGCAAGAATCAGTTGTAATGGCACATGGGAAGAATTACTGTGGCTAGAGAAAATAACAGACTATGGAGAGAGAAGACAAAATATCATAGAAAGAGAGAAAGAATTGTCACAGGTAGAGGTATCTCAGAACACTTATTGTGGAGCGCGTGAGGAGAATTTGTTGCAGAGAGAAGGGGATAGTGTGAAAGAACTATTGCAGAAAGAGCAAAGAGGAATTACTTGAGAGAGGGAGGAATTAGTACGGAGCGCGAGAAAGGAGGAGCRCGGAAGAGCTATTACGGGACGCAGGAAGGATTTATTATGGAGAGAGAAAAGAGGAGCGTGGAAGAATTATTACGGAGAGCACGAGGGTGAATAATTATGGAATGCAGTAAAGCAGCATTACCAAGAGAGAAGGGAGGAGCGCAAGAGGATCATTACAAAAAGAGAGAGAAAGAAGCATTACAGAGAGAGAAAGTAGGAGCATGGAAGAGTTCTTAAGGAACGCAAAAGGGTACTTTTAGGCAGAGCGAGAATCACTTAGAATGGCGCCCAGGAAAGACTTGTCGTGAGGAGAGAAAACGATTTGTCACGGAAAGATAGAGGGAGAGGAAACGAATTACTGCCGAGCGTGGAAACAAATTCTTATGGGGAGAAAAAGGGGACGCAAGGAGAAATTAATGCGGAGTGCACGAGGAGGAATTATTACGGAGAGGAAGGGCACGTGAATAGCAGAGAGCACATGCAGAATTTTTCACAGAGAGCACATGGAGCTTTTGTTACAGAGAGCATGGAACAGTTATTACGGTGAGCAAAAGRGGGAGTGAGGAGGAATTATTGCGGAGCGTGAGGAAAAACTTTTACGGAGAGCAAAATGAACAGTGCTTGGGTTCTTCCCCAGCACTTTTCAAGCCCTCCTCTTTTGGATGCAGCAGCTCTAATAATCCCACCAGGTAGGCGTGTGGGCGCAGGCAGCAACGACCAGAAGGTAGGAGCAGATCGTGAAGTCCCTAGGCGTTTCTCTACGGGTCTGTCCCCGCAGAGAGCTTCCCCAACAAASCAACCAAAATGAGGGGTGAGGTTTTTGGACTGCTACTCCGATGCTTTTTCAAGATGACAGAGTTCACTGTCTTCACAGGGTACAGTTAGTTAGACTTAACGYACAGTCCTGCCCTCACCTGCCAAGGAAAGAGACCCTCTCCTGTCCCTTCTGCTTATTACTGCTAATTAAAGGGGGTACTTGAAAGTTGCTGGGGTTCTTTTAGGTCCTTCAGTAGCRTTTTCTTTGAAGACAAATACTCGCATGTCCCCCGTATGCCAAGCYACCAACAATTTACAACGAGACAGACTATCAAGTCTTCTTCGCTGCGGTGGGACTAAAACAAAACTAGGGAAACGGATCCCAACACATTTATCAGGAAGAGCCTTCTCCTGTTGTTCAGGCTCCAAGCTTATGGAGAACACCAGAAGTGAGAGCAGGGGACTTGCCAAGAATGTTATCGGGTTCAGTCTCGAGCTCTTTGGCCTCCTCAGCGCTCACCAGACGTGAGGCCGCTCTTGGCCGTGTCTCTCACAGCAGAAGCCGCCCATCTTGCGGACGCCGAGCCTCGAGGCCGCTTTCTACCTGTCCCACTCACCCCACCTCCGCAGCGGAGAGAGTGGCTCTCAGCCCGCYCTGTGCAGGGACCAGAGCCCTAAGGGGGTGCACAGAAAACGGGCAGCTCAGCCCCATGCTCTGGCAGTCCTGGCCCTGCACTCCAGGCACAGGCAGAGCCAGCGCTGAGACCTCGCCATCCCAAGCTCTTCACGGCCACCTTCATGCAGTGATGGCTGCACCGGCAGGATGAGCCCGAGGCCCACGACCACCTGTAGGGACGCGACCCCCTCACCATACCCTTCCTCCATGCTCCTGTCTAGAATCGCTCAGGCTCCCTGCAAGAAGAGCGTGTCCGCTGCAGAGGCGCCATACAAGACAAGACCACAGCCACCGTGCAGGCACTGCCAAGAGGGGACTGAGCAAAGCATGGGGGATGGGGGTGGAGAAAGAAGGTGACACCAGTTGTGTCCTCAAATTGTGCCAGGGAAGATTAAGATTATAGATTAGGTAAAATTTCTACATGAAAAGAGGAGTCAATCATTGTAGTAGGTGGTGCATGAAACKGATAGTGCCACCACCCCTGACAGCATTGAAGAAACGTGTAGATGAAGGACTTAGACTTAGGTTTAACAAGCACGGTGTCGAAGGGCTTATGGTTGGACGTGGTGGTCTTGAAGGCCTGCGAAGGCCTCTTCAAGATGATCAAAATGTCAGAAAGGAGCAGTTGACAGTGATGTGTTGACGTTGGTGAGTTGCTGGAGGATGGGCGTGATCCAGGCCTCACAGCCACACTTCTACTTCTCTGATCCTCGAGTAGAGCACCGAGCACAGGGGAGTGATCAGCATTTGGGCCCTCCCTTGCCTTTGTGGAACAGCTACTTCAGTGATGGAGAGCTGCAGTGAGTGGAGTGATCTGCACGTACATGCACCCCTTTGCTGTCATAGTACTTATTTTTAGGCGCAGGAGGGCAGGCAGGAGTGCTGCACAATGCTGGGCACACATGTGCTGCCCTTCGGGCAGCAGGTCTGCTGTACCGACACGTTCAAGGGGCTCGCTCAGTTTCCAGAATGGCAGAACTTTTTATTTGTTGTTTTGTTATTTTTTTCAATGGTGACTGCAGTCAAACAGCTATTCATGCTTTATTTTATATAGATATGTATGCAGACTCCATCCTTACCAGGACTGAACCAAGCAGCTTCTTGGAAGACGGTTGCAATAAAAGTGTTTTTCCCCAGGCCATGCTTGTCCTTTCTAGAATTGTAATTGTGCAGGTGCAGAGTCAGCCCGCTGACCGCACGCACAGGGCAGTCTTCATTCGGTGCATGCACGTTTGCATCACTGCCCCCTTCAGGATGGGGGATTTTTCTAGAAAGAGACACCTTTTTTTTTTTTCCCCAAGAATATCTTTTTAATTTTTTATTTTACTCCACTGCCATCACCGCTACTGCGGTGTGAAAAAAATCCGAATGGCCGGGTCTGTCTTTCATACAGATATGCTCGTTTAACTCCAACATACCTGATTTGAAGCAGGCAGCTTCTGAGGCCTTCAAGAACCAAGCTTTCAGCTGAACGGTGCGAAAATACAGACTAAGATTACTTACAAACTGCATTAAAAAAAAAAAAAGAAAAAATAATATATAAAAGACTTTGATTTTTAATTAGTGAATCACCACTGAAATGGATCAGGGCTACAGTATTCTCTTCTGGCTGCTACGCTGACTACACAGGACCCACCCCACACCAGACACACACACACACACGCTCCCTCCAGCCAGTAAACCCTACAAAAACACAACCGTGCAGCTCTCATGCTCTAAAAAAGAGCTGAAAGTGTCAAATGCCATTGACTGTGGCAGAAAGGGGCCGGGGAAGCCCAGAACAGGAACGCAGAAGAAGCCAGGAAAGCCCAAGGCCTTGACAACGAAAGAAACAACACTGTGAAAGGGGGCCGGATGACACAAGAAGAGCACGTGGTAGCAAAGACGGCCAATGAGGCCACAACGATGGCCACAAAGATGCCTGGCCGCTAATGACAGCCTGCCCCTTTTGTCTGGCTGCATGGAACAAGTTGTGATCTGCCAGCACGGTGCTGGCGAGCGAAGCCAGCATAAGACAACAAATGCCTCCACGCTAGTATTCCACAGYGCGGGACTTGCTCCACAAGCACAAAATATGGGAGCAACAGCAGGACCTGAGCACAAGAGAGTGAGGCTGCGATGCAAACTGCAGACAGGCTCGAGCTGTCTGCTGTTGCATGCCCTCACGTTTCGCCACAAGCCAAGCCCAGATGCCCCAAGATGCTCTGCCCATCAGCAGAGCGTCTTCCRTACTCGGACTCGCCATCGCTCCTGACGATGCATTCTCGACAGCGGCTGGACCCTCTCACACACATGCACACACCCACACGCACCGCAACACCCTTTCCCTCTCTACCTAGCTGTGGCAGCACTGTAGGTCACCGACAGGTCTGGACAGACATTCTCAGCAGCGGATGATGCGCATCCTCTTGTCTTCCTCAAGGTGCCCCATTCATCTTCATCCCCTGCCAAAGCAAAGCACTAGCAGTCACTCCTTTGTCCCTCAGTGACAGCGTTGGTGGCAAGAAGCAGCTCCCTCAGAGTGCTAGGGGTCCTCTGCTGCTTACCTGTGCCACACAGATTCCAAATGCCTGCATCGTGGCTGAGGTAGCATCCTCGGTACCTGGAACAAGCAAAATATGACTCTGTCAGCAGGCCACACATACCAAACTGCCAACACGCAGTAGGAATGCCCTCCACTGAAACGCTCCCTCATGTGCCCTCCTAGGAAAGGCCCGCGCAGCACCCAGAAATGCAGAGCAAAAGCCATCACCAAGATGCAGGTCACCACCAGGCAGAGTATAATGTATCTCACATCCAACAAAGTCCCTCCCTGGGCTCCTGGGGACCGCTCAGCTGCTCCTCTTCACACCTCCCAGAAAAACTCCTGGAAAACACAGACAGGACCGCTACTTGAGGGGGTGCCAGAAAGCACACACTATCCACAGCAGTGTACCCCCTCCCACCACCTTTACCTGCTTTGGGCGCCCATCCTGAATGCCAGGCTATGCGCCGCAAGCCCCAGGCCTTCCCGGCACCTGTCAAAGCAGAAGAGCTGCGGGCGACAGGGACGGGCCCAGCACGACCACCCCTCAGCACTAGGCACCGCTTCCTCCTCCAGGACACGAGCAATGCGCTCCCCACCTTACTCCACACCTACGTGCACAGAGGAAAAAAGGCAACGGGGAACCTGTGAACCACAACATGCTGCATCCATTAACTCCTCCCTAGCTCACCTTCTTATTAAGGCCCAACCCATGGGCCTGTTGGAAACACGGCTCTGCCTCAGAGCTGTCCGCTCTTGCACGCCCTCCCTTTCCAACAAGCACCCCATACTGTCTCTGCCTCACATGCCACCCGCTCCTCCAGAAGCAGCAGCCTCCGGTCTGCCTGCAATAGCGGCACACGCCGAGTTTGGATGCCCCGAGGTGCCGTGCCCGTCGGCCAAGCTTTCACAGTACTCGGGATCACCCTCACTCTCCATGATGCGTCCTCAATGGCAGCCGCACCCTCTCTGAGCTGCCGGCAGTCTTTTGTCACCTGGCAAAACAAAGGGCAAGCGGTCACCTCTGTGCCAGTCAGCTACAGCCTCAGCCGCCAAAACAGCTACGTCCAAAGCACGCTCTGGTCACCGGCACCCTGCCGCCTGCCAGGCCACGCTCGCCAAGCGCACAAGGTGCAACACCTGAATCTGCTTGCCTGGAAGACTCAGATGTCGACGGGAAGAGCCCAAGCACGACCTGAAAAGAGCAAAAGACATTACTGAGAGGTAGCCCCACAGCGCCCAGTGCACAACAAGCTCCCCTTTCTCTCACCCACTGAGACTCTTGTGAGCACTGGACTGCTCCTCTCCTCAAATTGTGGAGAGATTCTGCAAGACAGGAAAATCACGTGCTGYAGCCATGCAGGCAAGACCATGGAGCGTTCGCTCCCACACCTTGACCTGCTCTGCTCGTTACTGCTGRCCGCTCGCTCCTGCCGACGGGATGGCGCCGGCGAGACAGCCGCCCTACTCTCCGCTTCCTCTCATGGAACGACGCTCACCTCGGCGTGCTTGCCCAGGATGCGAGCAAGCCGCATTCCTCCACCCCTGTGTGCACAAAGCAAAAAGGTATTAGGGGACCCACCGACCACMACATGCCTGTTGCGACAGCCACCCTGCAGCTCCCCTTCTTCCTAGGGCATGACTCGTTCTTCCTCTGTCTCCCTAGGGCCTGCTGGGAACGCCACCCCGCATCTGCAGCAAAGCACAACAAGAGTGACGGGAAGACGCCCACAGAGCGGCCAGTCAATCGCCATTCCAGCCTCTCACCACCACACCCTACACCTGCGAACACGCACCAACAGGGCAGCTCCAAACGAACACGGGCACGCACCCAGCGGGCGCAAACGGAGAGGAAGACCCTACCCAATGAACCACCGCCACACGTCGGAGGTTGAGCACCAGAAAGCCCAAAGGCACAAGCGTGGACTCTGATATTCTGGACAAGTCCAGAAAAGAATCAAAAGCCGTCACCCATGATGGAAGGACCCGAGGCTGTGCAACCACAGGGAAGAAAAGCCCGACAGGGCACCAGGAAGGTGCTAGACAAGACCAGCCACAGAAGAGGAAGCAGTGGCCCACAATGCCTCAACGATGGACACAAAGAGAACCTGCTGCCCCTTCGTAGCCCCGTGCGCAACCCATCACGAGAACCACCCGCACTAGGACGATGAGGAATGTGGCCACGCAAGAACTCAATGGCCAGGYRGAAAGGCCCAAGGTTTTGACAACAGAGTAAATAAAACCGTGAAAGTGCGCCGAGGCGACGCAAGAGCATGCAAGCAGCAGTGCAAGAGACTCCGGTCACAAGCGATGCCTCCCATGCTAGCGCCGAACAGCATCGGACGTRCTCCAGGAGCACAAAGAACAAAAGCACCATCCAGACCTGAGCGAAAGAGAGCCGAACTGTGATGCAAACYGCACGCTACACAATGATGCAGATGCTTATTTTTAATATCTGAAGCAAGGCCAAGGAAAATGAAGCCAGTTTTGGCGCAGTTTGAGCACTGCAGGAAGAAAGGAAGCTGACAAAAGTAGTAAGGTCCTTTGATACCGGTACATGGTCTGTGAGCAAAGAGAGGTATAGATTTCCTCTGCCAAGTTCCTGACACAAACAAAATGTTTGAAGCTATGCTGTAAATAGGAGGAAAACCCCACACAGTAAAAACAGTGCTTCTCAGTCTCTCTGGTGGCAAGTACTCACGTTCAGCCATTTGCTGCACAGGAAAACAGAGATAGAATTTGAGTTCTCACTGACGTGAGACCCACCTAGAAAACCATATTTACTTTGGATGGCAAAAACAATGCTCAGGGAGCCCTGTCGAAATGCTGCTCCAGCCCTGCTCAGAGTTATATTTCRTATATGATAACAAGAACGGAGCAAGGTTACAACAATCACATCATTGCCGTTTCCATTTCTTCCTAATGTGAACAGGTGCTCTACATCAGAGCTGAGGAACATTAGTAAATTCTAAATTAACTTAGGGTGCCGAGTCAGAGCGAGATCCAATAGCAATGGTTGCAAAAAGGGCCGGGCAGCCTTTACGTCAAGTAGTAGGACTACATTTATCTTCCCATTATACTCACGACAGATCTTTGATACAAATCTTAGCCTCCTTGGATCATGTTCTCAGAAAGTTGGAACCCAGAGGCATGTTTGGTGCCAAACTGTCCCGAGTTTATGACAAAGCACCAGAGTTCTGCATGATCTGGAAAACGAGTGGTAGTAGCAAACAGCTAACTCAGTCTTACTGGCTGGATCAAACACAAGACAACCGCAGGTGGGGAGATACAAGACACACGCTTATGCACACACAGACAGTGAAGCTGTGCAAGTCCCAATGTCCTTCGCTCACCTCCACAAATGCCATCATCAGCCCTTTCTCAGAGCGCCGGCTAAAGATGCAGARCTCAACATCCACTTTGCGAGCCACAAACCTAGGCACTGAAAGCAAAGGGTAAATGCTATTTGTGCAGACGAGCGCTCCCGCGACGGAGAAAGGGAACAGAATCGGCAAGAGAATCCTCGTTCCATGGGGCTGTCCAGCGCTACAGACATTCCTCTAGTCATTAATAGCTGTTGCAGCTGTAGTTAGATTAAAGAAAGACTCTACAGGCAAATAAATAGCCACTATCTAGTGTACTGAAGAAGATCTTTGCTACGGACAGGCTAACTTGTCCTATTGGAACTAACAAGTTCCAATAAAGCTAACTTTATTGGAACTGAATGCTAACACACTGAAATACTCAGGACCCAAGTTTGATGAAAATCTGAAAAATAACACATTCTTCCTAGACGGATATTTTAATACTTGACTTGCATGGTTACCTCCATATTTCCTATGCTGGGGAACCCATGCCATCCCGACTCRTATATTCCCATTTATTCATTGCCTGCAATACCCAATTACTCAGTCAACCATCCAGGTTCGTGTTTTTGTTATATAAAATATTGGCCAAAGAATATTTCAAATGATATCTCTTCCTCCCTAAAGCTGTTTAGTGCTTAATATCTTMCTTGAGGTTATTAATAGTTTGTGGACTTTACATTAACTGCTGCCATAGAGCAGCCACAAAAAAAGGAACCCTATGTGGGCTATGCTCCTGCTCACCACTCCTCCCACATCAGAAGAATTTGCAGAAGTAGTATTTAAGTATAAAGATGATTCCACAAAGCTAGCACCCCAAACAGCTCAAGTCGGCTCGTGACTTAGACTGTTGCCACATGCCGCCTCTCTCTAGGGCATTTTGCAATTCAGTTACTACAGCATCACTTAGCTTGTCTCATCTACCTCTTAGATACCTGCATCTGCACTGCTGCTCTACTGCTCTTTCTTTCGAGGTGGAGGGTTTCTCAAGGCGGCGGTGACCAAGTCGGTTGCGCGGCGCTCCCCCACCATGGGAATATACCTTTCCCGTAGAGCGGACGCGTCCCCAGAACAACAGGTTATGGGACAGTTCTTSCAAGTTTTGCAGACAGGACAAACTGTGCCTCGTCTTCTTGTACCGYCTGGACTGCACTGGAGCTTCTTTTGTAGCTCCAGTTTATAACAGATAACTCCCATGTCAAGGCTCCTCACTACCTGCTTTAATGGTCCATTCACATTCCTCCTGTCACCTTGGCATTTGGGGTCAGCAATGTTCAGGGCCCTTAGACATTTCTACCAAGGGAATGTTATCCCAAAGTGCCATAACGAGTTTGARCCTTTGTGTGCTACAACCACTCTAGCAGGATGGCATTCCCTCCAGGGCAAACCAGGATATCAAACTAGACTGCTGCTTCTGTAACACAAGTGCTTCCCAGGAGGGAACACATAGAGCTGCGCAGCACCTAGGGCAAGTTGCGGGGGCAGAGGCAGTTAGTGGGCTGAATGGAATTGGTTACTCCCAGAGAATTGGTACCTCCCAAAAAACACTCCAGAGTAAAACAGAGGGGTTCCTTGGGGCTCTGCAGGACCAAGCGAGGCCTCGACAGCACAGCGGACTCTCTGCAGAAATGTAGGTTAGATTAAATGTATCTTCTAGAAAGCAGAGAGTAACTAAAACACCAAGTCAGAATCACAGAATCAGAGGATGATTAAGGTTGGAAGGGACCTCTAGAGATCATCTAGTCCAAGCCACTGCTCCAGCAGGGACACCCAGAGCACGGGGCACAGGGTGGCATCCAGGCGGGTTTGGAAGATCTCAGAGAAGGAGACTCTACAGCCTCCCYGTGCAGAAGTCCTGTCGGGACAAGGAGCAGCCCAGCCCTGACAGGCTCCCTGCTCTGCCCTCACCCCCGGGACCGCCCTTCCTCCCTCCCTGCTCCAGCCCCGGCCCCACCGCCCTTACCGGCCCCGGGACAGCTGACAAGACCGGCGCGTCCCGAGCTGCCGCTCGTCCCGGGCCCGCAGCTGCCGCCCCGCACCCAGCGGGCCGGGGCAGGGTCCCGAGCCCCATCGGGGACAGCTGGGGYGGCCRGGGCAGCAGAGCTCCCCCCGCCGCCAGCGGGTGGCTGAAGGCGCGAGRYGGAGCCCTGGCCCGGGCACGGGGACAYGGCACGGGGACACGGCACGGGAGGGTGGGAATCAGGCGTGGGCGGCGCCGCCAGCCCCCGTGTCCCGCGGGGAGGACAACCCTGGCGAAGACTGGGGGTCGGGCAGGCACAGCCCTTGTCCCGCAGCAGGGCTGCGCTGGGACCTCCCCGTTTATCTCATCACAAAATACCCTCCTCAGACAAAAGGGGAGCAAGTTGACCTCATCCCAGTTCGACTTGCGTTTAACATTAACCCTTGGCTTTCAGAGTGGGAGGTGCCTTCTCCTTGGATGCGGTGGGTGTGCGGGGGAGAACTCTGCCAGCCTCGAGTTGACTGCCACCTGAGGAGGAGGCTCCTCAAGGGGCTGAGACACCTCTCCCACCTTCTTGGGGGGGGGGGTGATTATGGCACACTGGTACATCAGAGGTAGCCAAGAATCCTGCGGGGTAGCAGAGAAATTCCTATRCTGACATCCAAAACCTGCTTTGTAAATGCTGCACTTGAATGAATTGCRCTATTCATGAACTCGACTAATTGGTTTGAATGCAGTTGGACCTATAGTCAACAGATTGTTCATGAATCCAGTGCAGCCACAGTCGGGCTTTGYAGCTACCACAGTATTGGGTTTTCCCAATCAGAAGGTGAATGACTCTAGGCACGCCTGGTCCCTGAAACTTATGAGCATCAGCTGGAAAGCARGGGCATTCATCTCTTCCCAAATCTGCCCCCTGCGTTCCCAAATCTTCAACCTGCAACATCAGGCGACAAGAAACACAACACGGCCTCAACAACAGAGGAAATAAAACTGTGAAAGGGCACTAGGAATGAGCCGCTGCATGGAGCAGTGGCACGAGGGCAATCGAGAGGCGGCAGATGAGGCTGCTAGGATGGCCACGAGCACGTCTGGTCACTAACAAGAGCCTGCCGCTTGTGGCCAGCTGCACAGGGCGCGCTGGTACGGTGCCAGACATGCTCCGGGCACGTACATAGCTCCAAGAAGTGGATGTTACCCTGTACCATATGCTCTAGGTGTTGCTGCTTAAGCAGGGGYGTTGGACTGGATGGTCTCGAGAGGTCCCTTCCAACCTTACCATTCTGTGAATCTGTGATAAAAAACAAGAGCAATGTTAGGTCCTAGACAGAAGAATGCAAAGCTGCGACATGCTGCCTGGACTATGACRTGCCGCTGGCAGTAATCCAGCTGTGTTACAGAGCCTTAGTGTTYGTAGCCCTCTTGGCTCCAGGAACATAGGGCCRGCCACATCCAGACARTGACACAGCCCTCCTAGAACTGATCGATGGTTGTGGAACGCCCTGCCTGCACATTGGTGCAGGACATCTAGGAACTGTGGTACGTGCTGCTCCACGCGTGCCATCGGTAGCT
>NW_020455616.1:31806-33155 GCF_003342845.1 Nothoprocta perdicaria
GAGAGAGAAAAGAGGAGTTCTTAGCCTGCAGTTTACATTTGTGCACTCTATAAGCACCACGCACAGCAGGATTATCCCAGAAAGCCTGCATCGTGCGTGCAGGGAGGAAATCTGAGGGGTACCTGAGAGGAAGAGGAGACAAACACCTGTGGGTCCCCTGTATGTTAACTCCCCAACGGGCTGCACTGAGAAAAGCTGTCCAGTGTCCTTCGCTATATCAAAAAGTGGGGGTCACAGATTGGATGCTGCAGTTATCTGAAGGTGCCTCTCTCCTTCCCTCCCTCTCCCTGCACACTCGCAGAGAGCACCAGAAGAGGTAGCAGGACGGTCGCCCCCATGTCCCAGCAGAGCCGATCGAGCTTCAGCCGGCTCGGTCCTGAGCTTCTCGGCTTCCTCGGGACTCCCGCCCCTCTCGGGGGTCTGTCGCAGCAGGAGCTGCCAGTCTCGCGGACACCGACACTTTCTCCCACCGGTCTCCTCCTGCTCTCGCGCTACTCCCCTGCCTCCCGTCACCTCCTTCGCAGCGGCGAGCGCACGTCCCTGCCCGCCCCCGATAAGAACGGGAACCCTAAGGGAACATGCGAAAAGAGCAGCTCGGCTCCACGGCGCCGGATCCCCGCCATCCCGCACGGCTCCCGCTCCGAGCCCGGCACGGCTGCCTTCACGGGGGGACGCGATGCCCTCACGCACCCGTCCTCCCGTCCGGGACCGCGCACGAGAGGGCCGAGCGGGACGCGCGGGGAGCAGGAGCGCTCCTTAGGGACGACTGGTGGTGTGCAGAGAGCAGCGAGGAGGCTCGAGGGCCGCCCCGGAGCGGGACGGAGTTACCGCGGAGCGGCTCCGCGACGACACTGCCCGCCTCGACAGCGAACACCGGAGAGAAAATGCCACTCGACTGAGTGCTGAGACAGCGCGGCGAGCCCCGCGAGGCTCGGTGCCTTACCCRTTCTGAAAGGGCAGAAAGCAGCGGCAAGCAGAGCAGCCGGCGTGGCGGGCAGCAGCAACGTGCAGTCTTCTACGGGAGCAACGTTTCCGTATTTCTTTAGGATGACTTTCTTTTCCTCAACACCAAAGGAGTATTCGCTTCCTGGACGGGAGCGTCTTAAGGCGGAGTACGTGTGCCGCATCTACACATCCTCCCTCAACTCCCGCGGACTTTTAAATGTGGTGGGTTTTTTTTTTTTTTTTTTGGGCACATGAGCACTGTTACTTCAATGGCGCACATGCGCTTTTCCCGGGTAAATTTGGCACATGCGTTTTCGCCATCCACTAGCGCAGGCGCATTTGGGGACATGGCTGTTATAACTGATAAATTCTCCRAGCCAATTAATTTATCAGTATTGTTTACT
>NW_020455616.1:34909-46488 GCF_003342845.1 Nothoprocta perdicaria
GTAGAGGTCCCATCATCTCATTCCCCACTGGCACTGTCTCCTCTGCCTGCCTCGTCTACTGGGTTGCAGCGAGCAACGGGGTCTAGGTTCTTCTCGGCAGCAAGAGCATTCTCCAGGGGTTCCAGAGGRGCCTTCTCAATTTCTCATTAGAGAGAAAGAGCCTCAGGCTTAACATGGTATCCGTTGTYCCACAAGGTTAGGTTACCAGGTTACCCACAGGTTACCACATTTTTCACTCAGGTTGCATGTGTCCATCCTCTTTCAGCGGTCCTTACCACARTTTCTCTGATGAGAACAAAAGGTCCCTCCCATCGAGGGGTCAGAGGAGATTCTTTCCATACCTTAATATATACCATATCTCCTGGTTGGATGTTGTGGATAGAAAATCCCAAAGGGGTCCCCTGAGCACTGAACCCCTTTTGCTCTGATAACAGTTACAAAATTCCTGCTTAACTTACATCCAGGGGGTAACTGCTGGACTGTTGATCTTTCCGCCCCTGTATCAATTAGAAATTCTACTTCTTGTTTGTGGGGACCTAATGCTAACTTTACTCTGGGCTCCTGAGGTGTCCTGGTCCCCAACAAATAGAGCCCCTGCCCCCTCTCGTCTTCTTTAAACTGCTATTCATCTTTTTGTCTCTGTCTGCAATTCCGTTTCAAATGTCCCTTTTCCCACAATAAAAACACTCCAGGCTCTTCACATTCTGTCTTTGTTCCCCTCTGGACTCTTTTCTTCCCTTGTGGCTGAGATTTCTCCGGTGTGGGCCCCCTCTGTCTTCCCTTAACAACAGCTATTAATATTCTAGCCTGCTTCTTCTGACCTTCCTCCTCCCACCTGACATACACCTGCTGTGCTTCTCTCAACAACTTATCTAGTTCTCTCTCCTGCCAATCCKCAATCTTTTTCCAATTTCTTTCGAATGTCTATCCACGACTTCGTGACAAATTGCATTTTCAATAATACCTGACMCACYGGGGAGTCTGGATCCATTCCRGAATATAATTGTAAGCTCTTTCATAACCTTTCCWGCCACTTTGTGGGGGGTCTCATCCTTCTTCTGATATTTATTAAACACTTTGTTAAATATTTTGTCCCCTTGAAACGGCTTCCCTTTTCCCTTGTATTATCATATCCCTAATATCATTCATATACTTTCAGTCTCCTGGATTCTGATTGTTCCAATTAGGCCTCTGGAGTGGCCGTTTAATATCGGCCCCTGGACCCTGCTCATGTCTCTGACCCCAATTTCGCATCCCAGCTCTCCTTRTCATTTCCCTCTCCTCTGCCGTGAAGAGGATTCGGAGGACTGAATGTGTCTCCTCCCAGGTATAAATGTTGAGTCGAAGGAACTGATCAAGCCCCTCCGAGACTCCTAAAGGATCTGCTAAAGAGACTGCCCATTTCTTTCTTAAAATCCCTCACATCTCCTGAATTTAATGGTACCGAGATAAATCCTACCCCCTGCTGTTGTTGGGGCATAGGTACTTCTCGCAAGGGTACTAAGTGGGCTTCTGCCTCTTCATGGATATCGCTTTCTTTCTGCCTGCCCCAAGTCTGACTTCTGGTTAGAACCCCCCTTCTCTCATTAGGGACAGGGGCTGTTGGTTGAGCCGGTGGGTTATCATCCATGTCTGGCCCACACTGTGGGGGGGTATTTGAGGGGATCCCATGGTTCCCCTTTTGATTTCTTTTTTTTTTTTTTGTTTGTTTGTTTACTCAAGGAGTAAATAGAAGCCCTCGCCGGGCTGGGTATCCATCGGAGGGCATATTCGCTTTCTTCCTGACAATGGGGCTGTTTCCGATTCACATATAAATTTAGAGCTTGGCATATCCAATCCTAAAACGGACCCAAAAATGGGCCAATATAAACAACCAGGGAGTATTTCCTTTCCTCCCCAGACCTCCACACAGTAGTGGACCATTTTTTTCTTTASATTTTTCCTTAAAAGAGGGCCAACTATCCCAGTATCTAATCATCAAGCCTAAAAGGCTGTCTGGGGGTWTCTCAGGTAATTCTTTCTTACCCTTTCGAGGGTTGTTCTGGGGACCCTCCCTCAGGGCCTTAGGCTGTTTCTGCCCCATTCTTTACGGGGTGTTTCGAAGGTCTCTCTAGGGACCTTTCTGAAGGTCTCACTGGGGACCTTCCCTGAGGAACTCGACGGGGTTCCTCCTGAGGGTCTCTCTGGGGATCCTCCCGAGGGTCCCTCTGGGGACCCTCGCTGAGGAACTCAATGGGGTTCCTCCCGAGGATCTCTYTGTGGATCCTCCTTCACAGGATGCCTTCTTTCGCACAAGAWCTCTCGCTTCCCTCCATTAGTGGCYGAGTCCCTCRCGGGAGATCGGAACCGCACCATATAGGAGGTCCACACTCACTTCGTCAGTAATCTGACATCTCAGTCATTCGCACACCTGTGGGACCGTTCCCAACCCAGAAGATGGCATACTCACTGTTGATAACCTCCACCTTCGGGTCTTTGTGCACAAAAATTACGGGAACTCCTTCCTGCGGCGGGGAACCTTTATTACTGCAGTCTTTTGGTTGAGATCTCAATAGTTCAATGCTTGCTACTTACTACACTTACTACACTCGTGAGGTTAGACCGAGCCTGGGACCAAACCCCAACGCCGGGACCATCCGAGGATGGAGCGCCTTCCCGAAGTTAGGTCAGTTCACCAGAGTCGGTCTAATCACGTCRGGGTCACCAAATTGTTATAAACTGATAAATTCTCCGAGCCAATTAATTTATCAGTATTGTTTATTGAAAATAGCAAGCAAGCAGCGCTGGGCGGCCGGGGAGTCTCTGCTCCATCAACGGCGCGTGCTGTAGTAGAGGAGGGTGCTTCTTTTACACACTCCCAGTTTCGGTTCTTATCTGTGGTGTGTTGCAAGACTTCTGTGCATGCTCTCCCCTTGTTGGCAGGGGTCCCTGAGGCCTCCTGGTGCTCTTTGATGAAGGACGCTCTTCTTCCTCCGCACTCTGCGCATGCTTCCATTTCCTGCGGTTTTGGCCTTATGCTGATACTGTGTTCTTGTGGCATCTTGCACTCATAGCTTACGACACTTGCGAGAAGCCTGTTCTTTTACGGTTCGTTCTGCGAATGACAACCCGTTTATCACGCGGCGAACACGCGCGCTGGAGCCCCTCAGTGGGGCGCATGCGTACTGAGCGGCGAGGCGGAGTAACGCGCTCCCGTCAAGGTTGTCTCTTGTGTGGCACATGCGCACTGACAGCTCGGCAGCCCACTCTATTGCGCATGAGCGACACAACATGGTGGGGCTCGCACGCGTGTTGGGCGGCGCTACATTGCGCATGCGTGTTGTTACCTCAGCGCTGCGCGGGCGTTATTCCTCAGCCAAATTTCACGCATGCGTTCTCGCCTCTGCTCCGGTGCATGCGCAATAACGACATGGCCAACGCATGCGCACTGAGTGGCAATTCTGCGCATGTTCAATAGCGGCATTGCTCTGCACATGCGCACTCCTCACTTTAAAGACAGCGCRTGCGCTCTACTCAGGCTGTCCTGCACATGCGCAGATAGCCCAGCAGATGAGTATTGCGCATGTGCGCTAGAACGGTGGTGACGCGCATGCGCTTTAAGGGGCGCTACATTGCGCACGCGTAGTGACCCCCTCGATGCGCCGCACGCGTATTTCGTGGCTAAATTTGGTGCACGCGTTCTCGCCCAAAACTCTTGCGCATGCGGATGACCAACAAGGCGAGCACATGCGTACTGCGTGGCGATTTTGCGCGTGCGCAACGGTGTGCCCACTCTGCGCATGCGCATTCCTGGTTTTAAAGCCAGCGCATGCGCTCTCATCGTGAGTGTCACGCACATGCGCACTACCAGAACRGCAGCCGACTCCATTGCGCAAGGGCACTGGGATGTTGGTGGCCCGCATGCGTTTTGAGGCGAGCTACGTTGTGCATGGAAAGAGGAGGGCTCCTCACACACCCCTACAAAGGAAGGGCTGGGGCTGCTTCTGCTCCTGGAGGCCAGAAGCCTGCAAATGGCACGGCCTGCCAAGGAGCACAGGGATCTCTTCCCTCAGAGGTGTCCCTGTGGAGGGGTTACTTCCTTTCCCCACAGAAATGGTCAAAGACCTTGAAGCAACTCTTWCTCTGAATGTCTCCAGCAGGAGGAAGCACCTCTGATAAAATCACAAACAAGGCGTGTACAGTGTCCTCCCATTCCCTCTCCACAAGCCTTGCCCTGTGCCAAGGAACGCTGAGCAGGCTTGGGGTGGCAGCACTTTTTTTGCCTGGGTCTTGCGTTCATAGACTCATAGAATCCTTAAGGCTAGAAGGGACCTTTAGAGATCAACTAGTGCAACCTCCTGCACACGCAGGGTCACCTAGAGCAATGGCACAGGAGTGTATTCAAGCGGGTTTTGAAGATCTCCAGAGAAGGAGACTTCACAATCTCTTTTGGCAACCTCTTCCAGGGCTCTGTCACCCTCACTGTCAAGAAATTTTTCCTTAAGTTCCTGCAGAACTTTTGGTGCTTCAGTTTGTGGGCATTTCCCCTAGTTCTCTCAGTGGCTACCACTGAAAAGCTCCTCTCTCTCTCCCTTGAAGTATTTGTAGATACTTATCAGATCCTCCCCCTCAGCATTCTCTTCTTCAGGCTGAACAGGCCCTGCTCTCTCAGTTTTTCCTCTCAGGGCAGATGTTCCTGATCATCCTCGTAGCCCTGCGCTGGACTCTCTCCAGCAGCTCCACATCCCTCTTGTCCTAGGGAGCCCAGAACTAAACCCAGTCTCCAGAAGTGGCCTCAGCAGGGCTGCAAATTGGGGGATGATCAACTCTCTTGACCTGCTGAAGACGCTCTTAATGCACCCCAAGACCCCATTGACCTTCTTGGCCACAAGGGCACACTGCTGCCTCATGGGCAACTTGTGGTCCACCATGACACCCAGGTCCCTCTTTACAAAGCTGCTCTCCCCTAGGTCAGTCCCCAGCCTGTACTGCTGTTATTCCTCCCCAAGCACAGGGCATTGTACTTGTCCTTGTTGAACTTCATGAGGTTTCTCACCAGCCTGTTGTCCAGTCTGTCCAGGTCCCTTTTGTCTGGCTGTGCAGCCCTCTGGGGTATCAGATACTCCTCCCAGTTTGGTGTTATCAGTCAACTTGACAAGGAGGCACTCCGTCCCTTCATGCAGGTGGTTCATGAATAAATTGAACAGGACTGACCCAGGACTGACCCCTGGGAGACACGGCAAGCTACAGGCCTCCAACTGGACTCAGCACCACTGATCACCAGTCTCTGAGTTCTGCCAGGCAGCCAGTTCTCAATCTGCCTCATCATTCACTCCTGTATCCCACACCTGTGGAGCTTGCGCAGGAGGATGGTGTGAGGGACAGTGTCAAAAGCCTTGCTACAATCCAGATAGATGATATCCACCACTCTCCCCTCATCTATCCAGCCAGTCATTCCACCACAGAAGGCTATCAAGTTAGTCAAGCAGGATTTCCCTATGGTGAATCCATACTGACTATTCCTGAGCACCTTCTTGTCCTCCATGTGCTTGGAGACAACAACCAGGATGAGCTGTTCCATCACTTTTGCAGGGATGAAGGTGAGACTGACTGGCCTGTAGTTGCCTGGGTCCTCTTGCCCCTTTTTGGAAACTGCCATGACATTGGCTTTCTTGTAGTCCTCAGGCACCTCCTCTGTTCTCCAGGACCCATCAAAGATGAGGGTGAGTGGCTTAGCTTAACACGTGCCAGCTCATGCAGCATTCTGGGCTGCATCCCATCAGGACCCATGGATTTGTGRGAATCAAGTTTCCATAATTGCTCTCTGACCTAATCTTCCTCTACACGGAGCAAGTCTTCCTCTCTCCTAGCTTCTCCTCTAGTCCCTAGGGTCTGGGATTCCAGGGTCTGTACTTGGTAAACACAGAAGCAAAGAAGGCATTCAGCAAAGAGGCTTTTTCTGTGTTTCTCATAACCAGGGCACCCACCCCGTTCACCAGCGGACCCACATTCTCCCTCATCTTCCTTTTGCCATTGACCTATTTGAAGAAGCTCCTCTTACTGTTTTTAAAATCCCTTGCCAGATTTTGTTCCAAGCATGCCTTAGCTTTCCTTGTCACAGCCCTGCATTCTCTGGCAGTGTTCCTCTATTTTTCCCCGAGGAGCCTGTCCTTTCTTCCACATTCTTTATACTGCTTTCTTCTGCGTTGGCTTTTGCCAGCAGCTCCCTGCTCATCCATACAGGTCTCCCAGCTCCCTGCCTGACTTTTTACTCATAGAGATGCACTGTTGCTGAGCATGGAAGAAGCACTGCTTGAAAACTATCGAGCTCTCTTGGGCCTCCCTTCCTTCTGRAGTCCTAGCCCATGGGATTCTTCCAACGAGGTCCCTCAAGAAGCCAAAGTCAKCCCTCTAGTTACTCTGCATGACTAACTCCATACTTCCAAGGCCRCTTAYAGCCCTGCTTCCTCCTCTTTGCATTATGAACTCTACCCGCTCATGATCACTGCAGCCAAGGCTACCCGCTACCTTCACATGTCCAAAAAGTCCCTCTGYTTGTCAGTATGAGATCCWGTATYCCACCTCTCCTCGCTGGCTCCTCCACAATCTATGTCAAAAAAAAGTTCCGAATCTATGTCAAAAAAGCTTCAATGCCCTGCAGGAACCTCCAGGACTGTTTGTGCCTCRSTGGGCTCTCTTTCCAGCTCCTGTCAAGGGAGAGGAAGCCTCCCATGAGAACCAGGGCCTGTGACCACAAGGCAACTTCCAGCTGTCTGTAGAAGACCTCATCAAGCTGCTCATGCTGACCAGGTAGCCTGCAGCACACACCCACCACAGTGTCTCCCAYATTAGCCTGCCCTTTAACCCTTACCCACAAGCTCTCAACTCATCATGCACTCCCAGGCTGAGCTCCAGGCATTCCAGTTGCTCTCTCACATAAAGAGGGATGCCACCACCTCGCCTTCCCAGCCTGTCCTTCCTAAGAAGCACATGGCCTWCCATGACAGCGCTCCAGTTGTATGAGCTATCCCACCATGTCTCTGTCAAGACAGTTGTGTAAGCTATCCCACCATGTTTCTCTCAAGGAGATCATGATGCTGGGACCACACACAGATCTCCAGGCCATCCTCYTTATTCCCTGTATTTCATGCACTGGTGTACAGGCATTTAAGAGAAGAATTTGAGCCTGAAGCTTTCCCAGGAGGGGTGAAAGAGGACCCTATATAATGATATCCAATATGCACTTCGCCGTTACCATACTCTCGCTGGGCACCTGACTTTGGCTGCATGACATTGATTGCCCTGTCTATGTCACACTCCCCTTCCCCCTTCTGGCTTAGAAACAAGAATGTACAAGGAGTTATTCTTGTTTTGTTTTACAGAGTCACTGAAAAAAACACCAGGGCATGGTAACAGGGAACCACGTTTCTGTGTTCTGAAGGACACTGTGTCCCAGCGCTACGTTTCCCTCCCACAGCGACCAGAGCACACTACCAGCCTAAGTACCTTATCCCAGGTTCTCACCTCACAGGAGACTTGCTCTCCTCCCTTCCTTCTGCTGTTGCCATGAGTCCACTTAGGCTGCAGGAAGGGTGGCTCGGATGGGGCAACAGACACTTCCCAGGGAGACTTCCTGAAATGAGGGATGGGAGAGAAAACCTCAGCTCTACTAGACTATGCATCCCATTTCTGTCTTGGCTAGAATTCCCTAGGAAGAAGAAGAAGAAGAAAGGGAAAGCCTACAAACATCTAAGAGAGTTCCGGTGGTGTCTTACATTTCCTTTGCTTGTGTTGTCATCGTCAGCCTCTTCTTGCTCACTCTTCTTTGCAAAGGGGCTTATAGGTGCACAGGCCACTCTTGGTGGTGGAGGTCTTGCAACGAGCTGTCATTTGGAACTCGAAAGAAGAGGAGGAGTCTGACAGGCAAGTCTCACGAAACCATGCTACCTGCTTGCTGTGCCCCAAGAAAGCAATGGCATGGTTGTTAGAGGAGGTTACTTTTCTGTGTTCAGAAGAACTTTGTGTCCCAGCAACTCATCTCCCTCCCACAGCTAGCAGAGCACAGCACCACCACAGTGCCTTTTCCCAGGCTCTCACCTCAGTGGAGTCTTCCTCTTCTCCCCCTCTTCTCCCCCTCTTCTAATGGCACTATGACCCCATGCAGGATCCAGGAACAGCTGCTCTCTTGCAGAAACGAGCACTTCCCAGGAAGACTATGTGAAACGGGCAGAGTGGGGAGCACGTCAGCTATAGCAGTTCCTGGATTGCAGTTGTGCCTTGGCTACAAGTCCCTATCAAGAACAAAACAAAAGCTTTTTGTGCCTGTTTTGTGCTCCTCTGCAGTGTTATGTTACCTTCCCTTGTGCTGTCATCAGCAGCCTCTCCTTCCCTGACCTTCTTTGGTCTGGGCCTAAAATGTGCACTGGCCRCTCCCGTTGCTGGAGGTCTTGGGAAGAGCTTGTATTCGGATCTGGAAAGAGGCAAATAAGAACATCCATAAGCTTGGCACGAGGCTCTCTGAACACCCTGCTACCTGCTTGCCATGCAACAAGCAAGCACACAACCCTTCGGAGTTCCGAAGGACATTGTGACCCAGGGAAACAGCTGCTCCCTGGCTACCCTCAGGTACCAGAGCACGGCAGCAGAGCAGTAGTYTTCTCCAAAGCTCTCACCTCACTGGAGCGGTGCTCCTCTCCTTCCCTTCTGCTGGCACTGGGAGCCCATTTAATCTCCAGGATGAACAGCTCTGATGAGGAAGCACGTGCTACTCAGCACTCCCTGAAAAGGGGACAGAGGAGAGCTCATCCGAACATGTGCCCAAGGTGAATTTGAACAAAGCAGCAGTCACGCTTGCTCCAGCCTCTTCCAAAGCTCAGGCAGCAATCCGCAATCCCTCCTAGCCATGCTTTGAGAACATATTCTMTCTTAGACCCCTCTTCATGTTGAARGGAAACGAGAATTCATGACAAGGGGGAGAACCTTCCATAGCTTATCACCTACAGTAGAATTGGACTCCCAAAGACTACTGGRTTACTTTTCTCTACTGCAAACCAATTTGCAACATCTGTGACTGTGAGGGAAGAAAGTCCTATGTAAAGTGTCCTTCAGCCATGCCAGCTGTGTGCTRGGCTGCCCTCAGAGCCTGGTTTGTCCTGTGTTTCTTCACATTTATTGTGATGGGTAGGTAGTCTAACCATAGGTGTGCTGTTCTAGCCCATGCACTGCATTTATGAGGCATCTCCAATCCTATAGCAAGAAGGCCAACATGCAGGTGTCCTAAGCCCACTCATGAGTCTGCTCTTACCACACCTGGTTTCTTACTGTGACTGTCAGCCTCTCCTTCCACAGGCCTTTCTGTTCTGGGCTTTATGGACAGAGGGGGCCTCTTCTCTATGGGAGCAGCTTGAGCTCAAACCTGGAAACAAGCAGACAACATCCAGAGTACAGGACTCCAGTTGCCTTTGTAGCGTGCACTAGCAATCCGGTTGTGCCGGTATTTCAGTTCTGTTGGGTAGTCCRTAGTTTTCCAAAGCAGAACATGTAATGACTTGTGGGAGGGCCACATTCAGAAACTGAGTGATACAATGAAGAACWCCAGTGCCTGAAAGCAGTAGAAACATCTTTGTTAACTAAGCTCAGGGGCGTTGGRCGTCTTACTATGGGAAAGTGTCTTCTACCGCCGGCGTGCGCTTTGTCTTTCCTGTCTTTGGACCATTATCCCCTGCTGCTTACCTCCGTGGGCATCAGGACACTACCAGTAAGACTTTACTTGCACCAGGAAGGACTGTATGGTTCTAGGGGTGATGGCAAGGGCAGGGCCCACGCGGCTTCTCCACAATTTTGCYGGAGAAGGGAGGATTTTGAAGAGGAGTTGACAGATTCTATGCGTCAACAACCACCTTTACAGCTGGTATCAACAAAAAGGATTCGGATTTCTCAACCATAGGACCCTCTCAGAGAATCAACGTCTGTTAGGGGGAGACAGGATCTACCTGGCTGAGTGGAGCAGAAGCCTCTTTGCCAACACGTTGGCCAATCCAGCAAAGAGAACTTTAAAGTTGGAATGGTTCAGCTAGGGGGTTACAATCTATATCAAGATAGTGGTGCCCAAGAGGGGAAAGCAAAGAGTACAGGGTGACAAGAATAAAAGACACCTCAGGGACTTCAGGAATGATACAACTTTCCTCAAATGTGTGTACAGAAATGCATGCTGCCTTGGGAAACGAGCAGGAGAAAGTAGATCTGTGCATGATCACCAAACAGTTTGTATAACTGAGATATGGTGCGACAGCTTGTGTGCATGGAGCGCTGCAATGGACAGGTGAACATTTTTTCAGAAGGGACTGGAGGGAAGACCAGAAAGGGAGTTGCCTTCTTTGTGAATAAGCAGCCTGGCTGTACTGGGATCCTGTGGTGAGAGCACGTTACAGCACCCATTCTGGGTGAAGATGTAGGCAAAACTGGAAACAAGTCCCTAAGTCACAGTCCCCAGTTCTCAAGGCAGAGCTTCCTGTCATCTGCTGGAAGGGCAACACCGTGGGATGCATAGAGTCGAGATTTGTGCATGGAGATAAATTGCTGGTACATGTAATGCATGGGCTGACCAAGATAATGCACAACTGGATCTGCTGCTACTCACTAACAAAAAAAGAAAAAGAATGGTTGGGGGTGTGATAATCAAAGATAATCTTGGCTGTAATGTCAAAYAGTGGGGCTCAAGACTAATGAGAATGAAGAGAGAGTAGCAGCATACAAACCCTGGACTTCAAGAGAGCAGATTCTGGATTATTAAGTAAACTGATAAGAGGCATCCCATGGGAGGCAGACCTAAAGGGCAAAGTAGTTCAGGAAATCTGTCAAGTCTAAGGAGAGCATCCTCCCAGCACAAGGATGGTCCATCCCGGTACTCAGAAAGAGAAGAGCGCATAGCAGAGCAGCAGCTTGGCGCGTGAAGGATCTCCACAGCAAAAAGGCAGCACATGCAACCAAAGGCATRGCAAAGAAGGGACTTAGAAACATTGCCTGGGCAGGGAAGGGTGCTGTTAGGAAAGACAAAATTTAACCAGAGCTGGCAATTTCAAGGGACAAGGAGGTCAACRTGAAGAGGCTCTACTGCCACAAGAGCAGTAAAAGGGCTGAACAAACAAAATGCGGCCAGGTTGCTGAAAAAATAGATTTTAGCAGGGCTTCAGTTTAGAGAGATCTAAGCAAGCCAGAGCAATGGGCCAACGGGGATCTTGTGAAATTCAGCAAGGGAAAATGCAAAGCAACAACCTTCCTGCCACAGTACAGGCTGGTGACAGAGCYGCTGGGGCGGTGAAGGACCTGGCGTCTCAGTGAAAAGACAGCRGGTGAACAAGCAGCACAGCCGAGCAGCAAAGGCGGCCAGAGCATTCCGGGCCACATAAACAGGAACATGGCCAGGAGGGCAGGGGAGGTCACTGTCCCCGCACCGCTCAGCATCGGTTACAGACATCAGGAACACCTTCTGCCGTCTTGGTTCCCCACAGTAAAGCGGACACCYGTGAACCACCGTTAGTGGAGAGCAGCGCACCTCCAGGGCTGAGCAGAGGCCTGCGGAGTGCAGACCGTGCCCCTGC
>NW_020455616.1:46731-75639 GCF_003342845.1 Nothoprocta perdicaria
GGCCCGGCCGGGGCGCAGCGCGAGGAGCGCGGGCCGCGCCGCTGCAGGCGGGACGGGGCGGCGCAGGGACAATGCGCATGCGCACCCCTACCACCACCCCCGCCCTGAACGGCTCCTGCCGCATCATGTGACGTCACTCGGGAGGAACTCCCGCTCACTGCCCTGCCTGCTGCCCCAGATTCCGGGTCACGTGGGCGCCCAAGCGCGCGCCGTGTCACGTGTGCGCGTCACGTGACGCCGTCCCGGGACGATGAGGTCAGTGGCTGCGAGTCACGTGATCCCTGCCTACGCGCAGTAGGGCTGGGTGTAGATGGCGGACGCTGAGGCCGAGGTGGTTCCGCGGCCTGAGATGCAGCGGCTGGTGGCGACGCTCCGCGCGCGCCTCTGGCAGCTGCAGGCGGAGCTGCGCGAGCAGGAGGTGTCCGAGGCCTCGTCCCGGGGCTACTGCCGCGGCTTCTGCCAGGTACGGGCCGGGCCGGGCGGGGCGGGCCGCGGGCGGGCGGGCTGCAGGCCGGCTCCGGCGCGGCGGGCGCCTCGCCCACCCGTCGGGGCCGCTGCGGCCGGCGGGGTCCGTGCGCGCCCGGGCGATGGCGCGGGCCGTTCCAGCGGGCGGCCGCTCGCCCGGGCCCGCCCGCGACGAGCCTGCAGCTGCGTGGCCCCTCGGAGGGCCTCGGGCCCGCGCGGCCCGTTGCGCCCGGCCGTCGTGCGGGAGAGGGCGGCTTCCGCGGAGGCSCCGGGCACCTTCTCGGGGCCGCCGGGCTCAGCACCCGTATCTGCARCGCGCTGCTCCTTCCCGTCTCGGGACGGAAGCTGCCGTCTGGGCTGGAGTGCCGCGGAGGAAACAGAGGTTCCCGTTCACGCGGAGCGCCGCTAATCCAGGCCGGCAGACGCGAGCGTTCATGGTGCCCCAAGGATCTTGCCTGAGCCCCTGCTTGGGGTTGTAGTCAGAAAGCTTTGAATCAAACTGATAACTTTTGGAAAAGTCCTTGAGCTGGGCTAAGGTCTTAGTGGTGGAGACCTTGAGTTGTTTTTTATTATTTTATCTTATTTTTGTGGTTAATTAGATTTGTTTCCTTCTCCACTACATTTATTGTGAGTTCTAAGTTTAAATAACTTTCACTTATTTGCTGAATTAGGGAGCCTTTCAAGATGATTTTGAAGAGATTGGTCTAAAACTTTACAAGCCATTTTACAAATTACAGGTCAATATAAGCATACATTAGCTGACTTACTTTACACTTGCACGTTTCTCTTTCTGATGAGTGGCAAATCTGAACGCTGAATGAAGCCAGCAGCCTTTCTGGTGCATTATATACAAGTGGTTTCTCCTCCTGGTCTTCCTCTTACAGGTTCAGTGCTTTGCTGTACCCTACTGTTGGGAGATTGTTTAACTTGTCACTTCACCAAACCACACACAGTTCTGTTTGGAGCTATTATTTCTCCAACTGCAAGATTTACACTGTCTTTACATATGTCGCAAGTCATACATACCGTTTTAAGAAAGGTGGCTACGTATTTTCATGGAACTCTGTGTAGCCTGGTACTTTCTTCCATGTTTCAGGACTTGATAAAATGATTTTCAGGGGCATTTATTTTATCAAAAGCATTAAAATGAATATGCAGGTAACACTTATTAGATGCTCTTGAGATAGTTCCCACGTAGAGGTCTGTTTACCCAAACTATTTGGACACATCATAGATAGGCACCTGATCACTGGAATTTTTTGGAAGATGGTTCTGTTACTTTTTTTTTTTTTTCCACCTACCTAGGAGTGTCTAGCGAATAATGTGAAACAAACCCTCTTAATGTCCTCATGCTGATATGAAGTGAGAGTCTCATTTTAGAATATTGTAATGGGCAGCACAAGTTTATTGTTATCAGCTGGGATATTTGTAATCATTTTGGTTAACCTTACCCTCTAAGATTCAGTAGACACTATGAAGTGTTTGGATGACAAGTTAGCAATTTCAGTGAATTTATATGAAGAGATTAAATTTCTCTGTTCTGTGCTGCCTGGATGTATGCTTTTCTAGACCCTGCAGTGCCAAGCAGGCTTCCAGTAGGTCCTCGCTGGATAGATGCTGCATGATATGGCCCACAATAAATTAAAATATTTAAAAAAAAAAATTGTAAGGTTGATGTTCAGGTCGACAGCACAAAAACTCTTGTGCCTAAACAGTGGGCTGGCTCAGAAACTTTACATTGTGCAAGTGTGATGCTTTGCATATTCAGCTATAGGAAAACAAGTCTGTTGAGGAGCTCAGTATGTACCCAGCCAGCCAACTGGTGTGAACAGTTTGTATGTGTTTGAGATCGCTCTGCTCTAAATATGGGGAGCAGTTATTGGTGAAACAGAGCTTATAGAGTGAACTAAATACATCAAAGTGCCTCTTCTGGAGATACTCAAGAGCCGCTTGGATGCGATCTTGTGCCACGAGCTCAAGGTGACCCTGTGTGTGCAGCGGGGCTGGACTAGATGATCTCCAAAGGTCCCTTCCAACCTTAAAGATTCTGTGATTCTCCAGATATGCAGTGACCCTAACTGAAATTCTTGAAAGTGACACAGTTGAGGAYGAGGTCAATTGCAAATGATTACCTTCAGGAAGAGATGCTAACCTTTATTTTTGATTTCATTTTTGTTTTCTTAATTATCTCTTCCTGTCCGCCCCCAGACAGATATTTTGAACTTGTCAGGCAGCCTGGAGATGTTTAAATCAGTTGTTACTTATTTAATAAGCAATAACTTGCTCAGAGGTGTAGTTAAGAAGCTATTCTAGCAGTGCAGCATGTGAGAAGCCATGAGATCTCTAGATTATGCTGCAGGTGGATGGTGTATCTTGTGTCCTTGGTGTAAYTGCAATTGAAGGAAGAAGGAGAGATAGGATAAACTATGAATGAATGTGCACTAACCGTACTTAAAATGCTTAAATATTCTCTTCAAATCCTAAAATTGGACTGGAAGGCAGAAATTACTGTAAAACTGTTACTGGTCTCTGATTGACTAGTTAAAACTATAGAATTTGTCAGAAATATTTCATCTTATATGTAGACTTCCAAGGAGCTTCCATTAGTGGACTTAAAACAGAAATTTTAATTTCTGTTTATGTAAGGTAGCAGAAGGGCAATTAATAGCTCCTGCAGTATAGTTAGCATGGTCTGCTGGCTTGTTATGTTGTTGTTAATGTTCAGAAATCAAATTTGAACTTCAAGCTAATAGGCTGTTAAATAAGTCTCATACTTGTCTCCTGTCTCTCATCTATCTTGAGCAGTCTTGGCTTCAATGTCTGTATATTTAGGAAGAAGACTGCTCACAACTTGCTAATATTAACTGTAAGACTTTGATCTCCTGATTGCACATAAGGGTAAAGTGTTTTAATATTTTATTTTAGTGTAATGCACAAAACAGATTATCCTCTAATTTGTGTATGTGATATAAGTGTCTGTTAAAGCAATTGAATATTAAATATGGCTTATATAGTTAATGGATTTTTCTTTTAATGCATACATTAGCATGTTTGGTCTGCTGCTGCTGTATTCACTGTAATGGTAATGGCTGCTGGGGTGTACTACATAGATGACTTTATGATAGTTGTCAATTACTTGAATAATAGGGATTATATCTTGACAGCCTTTGAACATAATTTATTGGTTCTAACCAATAAATAATTTACTGGTTCTTCTGAACATAATCTATTGGTTCTAATTGGTCATGTGTAATTTAAATTATGCTGTCAAATTCTTAACACAACTGCTATAGGGAAGTACCGAGGTTATTTGGCTGCTGGTCATAGAGAGCTTCTGTTAATGATCTTTGTGCTGTGTCTAAGTCTATGGTGCCTGTAAACTTCCAGTCTGTGGCTTTGCAGCCTATCTGTGTTCCTTGCCCTCCCCCTTGCCTCTTTAAAACTGTTTATGTTTGTCTTTTGGACTGTCTGTAACTGCAGTTCAGTTATCAAGAATATAACTCTTACAGAATTCTAGGAGAATAATCTACAAAGTAGTTTTAATTTTYACTGACTTGTGTTTTTACACCTTTTTCAACTTTTTTTTTTCTTCTTCTCTCCTTAGGGTTTGTACTGTATAGTTAGATCATTGACAAACACTGCACGAGCTATATAGCATAGTGTGTGGCTGGCCCTTCATTCCTTGTTGTGTTGAAAGTTAACCTTTGTTTCTGGCCACTAATTCCATTTAGGTTTAGTAAGCTGCTTTTAGAGTCTGCTCACTAGTTTCTACCTTCTAAGCGTAATCTGATGCAGAGAGAAGTTTGTTCAGCCTCAGCAGCCAGTTGGTTGTTTCACATCTTTGACTTAAAATGACTTAATAGGGTCTTAGCATGACCTGACCATCTGTGCTTTTATGACAGTTTGACTTAAGGTATAGCATTGGGCACTTGGAACTTGAAGTATATAATCTTGATCCTAGTAATTCTAGTTCTAGGGAACAGTGTTTGTTTCTTTGGGCTGGGGAGGGTGTTTAGTGAGAGATGGTTTGTAACTGGTAACAATAGAAGCTAGGTATATTCCTTGTTACTTGTGAGGGAAGCTCCTGGTAGCACCAAAGTGTCTTTAATTCAGTGCCCTACTTTGGAAGCTGTAGAAAAATAGCATAATAGGGAAACTTTTAAAAGAAAAAGGTGGGCAAGTGTTGCTACTGCCATTCCTCTGCTTCTATTTGAAAACTATTTTTATTCCTTTTGAAACGARCTGTATTTGAGGCTGCTTCTTCAGTAGCGTGCCTGCAGAAGGTAGGATTGCTGTGRTCAGGTGCAGAAATCTAGGGTAGCTTTACATTTGAAAAGGGACTRCATAAATATGAAGCTCAAGTCATGCCATTATTTTTTGGTGGCTTTAAGTTTGTTGTATGGGTAATGCATGTATCTTTAAAATGCTGCAACTGAAATACTGTCTTTGGTCTTGAGCTTCTTGCCTTTTATTTTCCCCTGCTGTATTTTCACACGTAATAGATTTCAATCTTACACATGTGCTTATGTCTTCAGGSAAATCACTTCAGAGCAAGGGGAGAACACAACTTCTCTCTGGATTTTTTACTTAGCAGTATGATATTGCATATTAATGTTTATATCTTTAGATAAAAGATGGTGACTTTTAATGATAAGTGTTTTGTTTGTTTGTTTTTTCCTCAGACATTGCTTCAGTATGCAGGCAGTCGGGGCGCGTCGGAACATGTTTTGCCTTTTTTGGAAGTCTATCGAATCTCCATCCAAAGCTTTGCTAATGCACGACCTTACTTGACTACAGAATGTGAAGATGTGCTTTTGGTACTTGGCAGGCTAGTGCTGTAAGTTACATTTTCTTACACTAATCTTACACTCTTTGAAAGAATACACAAGCTCAACAAACGAATAGGCAGCGTGTTAAAATGYGTCGTATTTGTCAACCAGGCTTAATGTTTGTTATTATCTAGTAAATGTCTCTTCTTTTTATAACAAGCTGTACTTGAGCATTTTGTTGCTCAACATCATCCACTGGTAAGGCTTTGCTCTCCTGTATTTGGATATATAGCTATTGGGGAGGTTCTATTCCTTTTGGACCATTTTAGAAATTATTTTTCTGGGGAGTGTGCTCAGTCAGTACCTTCAACCTGAGCAGGGTAGTGTAGTGTACTGGTTCTTCCTAACTTGTGAGGATTCTTTCAAAGGCACAGAGTAAATGTCTAGAAGCTTGAATATAAAGAATATCAAAGAATAAAAATAATTACGGGACAGTCAGTTGATTAATAGCTTTCTTGTTTTGTAGTTCTGCTTCCATTGACACTGTTTTTAACTTCCAGTGTGAGGAATTCACTGTTTGCCATGGTTTGTATATTCAGGAGATTTGGTCGTGGAGGGTGGGGGAGTGGTTGCCTTGCTGCAGTCTCTGCTGTTCTTGTATTTGCARTTGAGAGGGAAATTACAGAATGGAAAGGGCAAAGGGAATGAGAATGGAAAACTAGAAAACTCCCTTTCCAAGTTTTTGAGAGACTTTTCACATGCTTTCTTTAAACAGTAAAGCCAAAGGAGACTTGAATGTCTTCTGCTCTGAGTCACAGAGTTGAATTCAACTGGTTAGACTAATTTGCCTCAAAAACCCTTAAGCTGAACTCTGTGGATCTCATGCACGTGCTTCTAGGAAGACAGTGCATGCTTTTCCTGATACTTTTGTGAGGAGGCTTGTGTGTGATCGTTAGCATCTTTGCATATCTAACAAAGCGTTCTCAACTTAGCAAAAACGTGGAGTCTGCTCCAGTAAGTTGGATTGCTCACTCTTCAGTAGCTAAATCTCAGCGACTATAGAATATTTTCAGACTGTTAGTAGACTGTTCCTGTTTGATCACCTGGTGTGTAATTAGTTCTGTCTATAACTCCAAGAAGCTTGGGATAGAAAAAGTTTTAAAGCAGTACTTCCAAGCACTACTTACAGTTCTGACAGCTGTAAAATGATTTACTTCTCAAGATATCTTTTTTAATAACAGTGAATGAGATGTTAAAATAGTTGCAGAAGAGTGGCAGAGTGGGGTGCTTAATTTTATGAAGTGATCTTACTRTTTTGATTTGGATACTTGTGACACCTAAGTTCTTCCTAGGTGCATGCAATAAACATTCAGGGATGTACATGTCTGTTGAAATGGAGCTATAGTAAGGACCTACTGCTGTCTCATTGGGGGCAAAGAATGACAAGAAATTAAGGAGAATCCCAAAGCTGCAGCTCTTTAAGAATGCCAATGAGCAAGAACATCTCCTATCTTTGATAGACTTGAAGTTGAGCCTTTGAGCTAGCATGACTCTACACAATCCAACAGGGTGGTGTTGGTTGGTAAATTCCATTTTCTGCCTCTTGCCAGCAGTGAAGGCTGTCTGGTCTTTTTGGTGTAGCAAAATTGTGCATGAAAAGTAATATCCCAGATAAATTCTATCTGCAAGTTGAAGTAGTGGACGGGACAGGATTAATATCCCCAAAATTGAGGTGTGTATCAAATTTTTAAGCAGATTAATCACACAGTTTCTAAATAAATGCATTTCTAAGTAACATGCGTGAAAATTGGACACTGCAAAAGATAACACCTGACTGTGGGGTTTTTGTTCATGTTTGATTTGTTAAAATCAAGCTCAGTTCCTGTGAGGCTTGGCGGTGTTTTCTGGATTATCAAGTGGTAGCTGCTTGTCAATGATAGAGTACAATAGAAAAATTGGTCCTAGTTATTTTATAAAATATCTTCTTGTAAGAACGTTGAGGCTAGTGACAGAGTTGGCAACTGGATTRCTGGATGTTCCCACTTTCTCATGGACACAGCGAAGATTGATATTCTCCTGGCTGATGTTTAAGTAATTACCAAATCATAGCGATGAAGGTTGTCCAGTCTYGTACATTTATAATAGTGTGTAGAGGCCTTCACAGGACTAAAGCTGTGTTTAAAACAACATGTTTGGTAGAGGAGAGCTTTTGAAATATAAAAAGGTGGCCAGGTAGTTAGTTCACTATTTGTCTTCCTAATCAATTCTACCTAGATGACAGCTGGTTCTGGCAGAAGGCGGATGAGGCCTTCCCCTTTTTTTCTCCTTCYCCTCCTCCACAGTTAACTTATAGAATGTATTTGTTAGAAGCTAGAAGAAAGTGGGGGGAAAGTCATTCTTCTTGGATTTGAAGCTCATGTTTGCATCCTGGTCATCTCTGTAACTCCATGTCCCCAAGCTTCACCCTTCTAACTATGGAAAGACTAAAGGTCCTGTCTTCTCACGTAGCTATAGTTACCAGGAGTGGAGGTATGAACAAAATCTGATCCATTTTACAACTTGCTGTGTCTAGCAACCTGGATCTAACTTAAAAGAAATTATTCAGTGGTTTTTTTGTTTGTTTTTTATTTTTATGTGGAATCTTACACCACTTTTTCTTTCAGGATCTTGTAATAATAAGACTTCTGGAAGTATTTTTTGTTGCATGTAGATCTTGTGATATCTCAAGGCTTGAAAGAGTTCTAGGAGATTATCTTTGAGACTGGATGAATTCTTGCTATATGGGAACTAGAAYTTAAATAATCGATTTTTAGTATGTCCAGTACAGGGTTAGATGGTCCAAAGTCGGGAAAAAAAATAGGCAATACTTCGTTGATAGGTATTAGGAATAGGCATAGGAAGTATAGGTATAGGAAAGAGATAGGCAATAGTGTCATTATCCTGTCTCCTGGCAAATAATTTTTTTTTATTCTCCAAGACTTTCATCTAAAAAGAGGCAGTGTTAAACACATGCAAATGTTTCCTACCTCTTCTTGAAGTTAAGCATYGGTTTGAAAATCTAACTGAAGAAATAACCTCTTTTCTTCCCTACTGCTGGTTTTAGAAAATGTAGATCTTGGATTTGCTGAATACTTCAAAAATGCTAAAATACTCTGAACCCCTTCTATTTTCTCAATTTCATTTGGAAAACCTGATATATTCAAATACTTAAATTCACATTGTGTGTGCAAAAATTCACATGCCATTGCTATTAAATATGATGAGACTGATTGAAACACTAAYAGTGTCATAATTTATTTGCAAAGAAGAAACGGGGAGAAATTCTGTCCAGTATTGCTGAGCTATACTGAACTGGCTGATTTTTATTTTAACATCTTGGGTTGGTGTGTAGTTAAAAGGAGTATTTTTCTRTGTTACAGCTGTGACTTTAGGACTCTGTGGCTCTTAACTGATTTGTGCAGTCAAAAATGATTCAGTGCTCCTGTCATCTCGTATCTGAACGTTGAGCAATATGTGCTACAAATGKTATTTTTATGATAATGTAAAATGTTTGAGAAGTTTGTTTATTTGTCTGTTATTTTTCCAGGAGCTGTTTTGAGCTACTGCTTTCAATCCCTGAAAGTGAATTGCCACCTGAAGTATGGTTAGGATTCCATCAGTCCATACAGGTTAGTGATTTGGATCCCTTTTAACATTAGTCTTTTT
Source organism: Nothoprocta perdicaria (assembly GCF_003342845.1). Taxonomy (NCBI): domain Eukaryota; kingdom Metazoa; phylum Chordata; class Aves; order Tinamiformes; family Tinamidae; genus Nothoprocta; species Nothoprocta perdicaria. Next base: position 55,671 of record NW_020455616.1, read on the forward strand.
AATGCATTCAATTCTTCAATTTTTGTAGCCACTATGTTGTTCTGTAGAACACATACACAGCATACTTTTGGATATGATTCTGCTTGCAATCTGAGTGGTAAGTAGAGATGCCTTTGTGAACCTCAAAGGATAGCTGATTGTGTAGTGAAATGAGTAACAAGCRTTAGGTATCAGGCCTGCGACCTGATGGCCAACTGGGGGACTGAAAAAGGCTCCAGTGCTGCGTGCCCTGCAGGAGGGGATGTTTCAGAGGGAGCCTGCCTGAGGACTGAGGATTCTGATTTGAGTCACTGAAAAGTCACTGCTGACGGCGTGAGAGGAGGCTCACTCAGTTTGCTGATGTGTTCTTTGTGCTTCAGTTAGAAATAATAATCAAAAGACTTGCTGAGGTGGCTCTGGGCCTCCATTATTGTGGCAGAAGACCCATCTGTGACGGACAATATTAGTGGTAAGACCAAAATGAGGAAAAGCTGTGAGCTTTTGGGTCTGGCAAAAGATAGGCTACTGTTGTTTCGCCTTTCTTCTGATCCACCTTCCTCATCCAGACTTGTTGTCCTGCTCTTGCCGTTATCTAGGTGGTGAGAATCTCTCTAGGGACATCGATTGGTCCCAGCAATAGTATTGGCAGCACAAGGTCCATTAACAGAGTTGTAGCTGCAGAACTAGTGGTAACTCCAGCAAGAGAACCATAGCAAATCTTAATTTGTTGAATGGATTGTGTGAGAAACCAACATGAGTTGGATGGGGTAATGCAAGAGCTATGAGGTATTATTTTACTGAAAAAGTTTTTGTAGAGATCTGAGTGGTAAGTTGGTATCTATTCCTAGTTTGAGGGGTGCAAATACCAGGAAATATATCCAATCCATGTAGTCCCTAGTGCTGTAGCTTGTGAGGTGCTGCTGTAACAAGCTCCTAATATTGCTACACCTTTCCCAAACCTGAAGGGAGTTACTGTAGATGATGTAGGAAAAAGAGGTGTGTTCCAGGCATTGGTCTGTACCTGTTGCTTTGGGATAGTAGCTAGCTGCCTAGAAGGACTTGCATTTTCCATAGAGCTGGAGGGTGGGAATGGTAGTCTTCTCTCTGTCTTTACTGGTCAGGCCTTCCTGGCTCAGGGAGTGATCTGCTTATGCCAGTGCCTATTTTGGATCTAGCTGTGATGAAACTTTACAACTGCGCTCAGCTTTAACAATAAGCTATCACAATGAGCAGYTTGGCAGTAGTTGAGAGGAATTGAATGTGCATCTTGAGGATGTCCTTGTGCAGAACTGTTCATAGTTGATCTGGGATTCTATCTGTGAGGGTTGGACACAGCTACAGTTGCTCTGAATGTGTATGTATAGAGGCTCCGAAGGAGCTTCTGCATGCAGGCAGAGAAACCTGGCAAAATAAACATCCTTCAGGAGGAGTGAATAATCCTTACACTGCACACTGAAAGAAGTGGATTGATGAAGTTATATAGCACTGTCAACGGTGGAAGGGACAGAGGTGGTCTGTGACTGTGGCTTCGCAGGTGGACAGACATCCTTTTCTTCTCCCACTTGGAAACTGTACTGTTGTGGTAACCSTAGAAACAAGTGGCGCTAGAGGTGGAAGGCCTTTGATGGTAGGTAAAATGCGGTTAAAAATCAAAGTTCTAAGTCTTACTGATGTCAAAAATCTGTCTCTCGCTTTTGAGTGCTGGTGCGTAAGCTCAGAACTTGCTCCTAAGACTTTCTTAGTCTCTCTTGAACATCTTGGTAGACATTGCAGCACCCTAAACCCAAGTTTAGAGGTATACCAGTTTATTTTGAGAATACTGAACTATACCCATAGTCCAGACCTGTAAGCTGTGGCATTTCACATAGCTGAACTGCATTCCCACTACAGTGATTGCAGCATCCACACTAACCTGAGACTCTTCTGCAGGTGTTCGACTTTTTACATTAGGGGTGATGTTTGGTTGGTGTTTGAAACTTACTATTTCCAAGCTACCTAAACTTCACTAATCTGTAGATAAAGAGTGGGCTTACTTCATGATAAAAAGAATATTCTGTTTAAAGCTACTTTGTCCCAGACTGGGGAAAAGAGTTCTCATGTTCAGGACAGAACAGGTTTTTTTTATATGCCCTAGCAGAGGGATAAGACAATTCTAGGAGCTGCTAGCTCTTAATTGGAGGAATCTGCAAGGAGAATTCTTGTTGTCAAGGAGAACAGTTTCCAGTAGTTCAGACATGTGTTGTATTTCTAGGTTTCTGAAGCTAGTGATCAAGCTATGATATTTCTGTCAGCAGAAAGTAAATTTTTGGTTGAGTGGGCAGACTTTGAGGCTGAAGATGGTCGAGGCAAACTATTTGCACTGGCAGGGAAGTGACAGGAGCCCAGATCTGTTATTTCTACTTGTATTACTACTGGAGGGTTTGAAATATGCTTCTGGCAGATGTAGTGAATAATTGATTTTTACACAGACTTTTTGAAAAGATGCTATTTCAGAGTTTTAGGACTAACCTGGTGCTCTGTATCAGTAAGACACTAAAAGACCTGGGAGAAACTTGTGCTTGTTTTACTCTGAAACATAGACCTTGCAGAAGATGCTCGTGAGCTCTTTCAAACAGATGCTCCTAATGTTTTGAAGTGGCACTCCTGAAAAAGTTTGCAGATAGGAATTTGTGGGAGAAAGAAGATATGTGGGAGAAAGAAGATATTTCTCTTGGACCTGGTTGTATTTGCTCTTGTTTTGTAGCAAGTTGTACAGGTACTGGGAGTCGGGGGAACTGCAATTAAATTTAGAGCTCAGAAATAAAAAAGAAACYTGAAACCTTTCAGTAGCTTTATTGGTTGGTTAATTCAGCTTGTTTGCTCTTTCCTAGGAGTAGCTGTATTCTTCTGTGTCCTCTCTCCTGTCTTTACAACTCCGGTTTTCCTGGGCTTTAAGCAAAATGAGAAGCAACCTGTATGAAGTAAAACCAGGATGTAAGCTTGTCTGGAAAACTTGTATAGAAAAGTCAGCATAAGATTTTGTGCAGTGTCAGCATACAAAAGGATGTGAGTAGGAACAAGGTCAAGCAAGTGTGCTGTAGAACAGAAGTGAAGGGGGCCCTATAGGTTAGGACAGTTTGCAATAGGGCTTTTGTACAAGTAAGCCCAATTAATTGGAGGGGCAGATTGGTGAGAGCCAGTGTGGGGATGGATTTACACGATCAGATGACAAAGGCTGTCAAAGATACTCTTAGTGGGAGCATCTTTAGTACTGGGAACTGAGTGTGGACTGTAAAAACAAGAATTCCTTYCAACCTTAACAGAGCATTATTGTTTTCTTTAGAGATGTTGTGTACTGAGTGAGTATAAAACTACCTTTTTTCGTGACACCATAGCAGCTACAGATCTCTTTACATTCGCAGTGTTAAAGAATTCGGGTATCTTCAGGAAACTGTTCTAAAGTTGTGTATTCTCTTTCATTTTGTCTGGAGGCTCTTACAGCTGTGCTTCCCAAGTTGAAGGGCTTTTTATCTCATTTCTGTTTCTAAGTAGGAGATTGTCTCACTGCTGCAGTTTCCCTGATTTGAGGCAGAATAAAATATTTTACAGTATGGCCTTCTCCAGAATTCTTTTCAAGTTTTGTTGCCCTAACTTCTGGGTTTGTACTGGACTTCCACTCTAATTTTGTTTTTTTAGCTTTAGTATGTTTAGTGGTTTTCTTAAATATAAAGTTAATATTAATGGCAAGATTTTCCTGCGGTCTCAGTAATGGACTAGAAGAGGAATGTATGGTTCGTATCTTTTTAATTGTGCTTGATGATGATGAGTTTTTATAGTTGGTGTTCATTTTTATATATAAATGAATATGATGTATTTTGAATTTTGTAAATTGTGACCAGGTCAGCTGATTTGCTGAAGTCGGTCCCTTCTTTCTTATTTGCTAAGTCCTGTTTGTTTTTGTCTGGAGTGCCTGATACAGTGGTGCTGAGACTTGAATGATCCTCATAACTGAATTTAGCTCTGTGCTGTGTCTATAGGCCCTCGGGTAGGGAAAAGCTTCTCTTAGAAGAAAATTCCAACTATGTGTGCTGGATGTCTGAACTGCAGATTGTCATTTGAGGGACAGCAGTCTTTGCAGCAGGACAAAGATTCCTTTTGCCGAGTTGTTACATCATAAGTTTGTCCTTTTTTTGTCAACAATGTTCCGCTTCAAAGGCAATAGCGGGGAAAAGATGTGAATACTCCATTCCATGTACCTCTCTGTGAGGCAGTAGCTTCCAGCACTTGTAGAACATACAACTTGTTAACAGAGACATTTGAGATAAATAACACTAAGCAGGAACAGATCTCAGCTGCCGTTGGCAGAGTATCATTCACAAACTCCCCTGTCTGCTCTTTGGCACTTGCTCTTGGCTGGCAAGTGCTTGTGAGGGCCCCTTCTATGAATACAGATGTTGACTTTATCTAACCAGGAGTTAGCTCTTTCTCTTTCTTTGTCTTACAGAACTGTACATAGCTGAAAATCTTACTTAGTCCTGTCTAACTGGTGAATGCTGGATCAGCTATTTGGGTACCATTGCTGTTGTAGTGTGTRCTAAAGGCTTTTTACGTCTATACCTTGCAGACTCATTCCTATGTAAAAAGCACTTGGGAGGTTCTCCCATCTCATTTGTTGTTCTTTCTCAGCAGTAAGAACTAGACACTTGTGATTTATGTGCTTTTACTCAAGTGACGCTAGGAGTTGGAGCACAGGCTTGTGGTGAAACTTCTAATTATTTTATGAATGGTTTATTGAAGTCTTCTGCAAAGAATCTGAAGAATGTTGACTACTTTGAGCTTCAGAAGCCCAGGGCTAAGAACTCTCCAGCTGTTTTGGGTTTTGTTTTTCTTCAAGAAAACGTGCTGTTTAAAAGTAGTGCTTTTATTATTCTCTTCTAGAAAAGTTATGTTGTGGAGAAGGCCAACACTTCTTGCCTTTATTGATAACAAATYGATTGGAAGGATTTTGGTTAGCTCCACCTCTTTTCAAGCCCTTGTATGTATGCCGAATTTCTTCATGTAATCCTGCGACTCTGTAAAAGCTTTTTGGGGTCAATCTTGAGGCCAACTTGCAGGCTATTAAATGCTAATAATTTTTAGATTTAGTCTGTGGCCTGATCTATATATGAATGCTTGGGAAAGATGAAGCTTAAAGCTGTAATGTTAGTAGGTGTGAGGGAGACGCAAAATGGGTGCTATGGCAACCTAGTCTAGTGAAAAGACTCTTATTACATGGTAATGTTCTGTTTAAAAAGAATGGACCTGGTTTGCTTTTGGTTTGTGATCAAAATATATTTGTTTATTTCTTGGTAAAATAAAGGAGTCCACCTACTTGTTTGTTTATTGTTTGGTAATTAAAAAAGATTTAAAAAAAAAGTCTAATGATAAAAAAGGCACGCAGAGGTTTTTTCTGTTTGATCCCAGCACTGGCACGGGTAGGAGTTCCGAGTGCACAGCCTGTGGCTGTGGATCCATAAATACAAATACAGCTCTGTKTCCTGTAATCCAGTGGCATCTTTAAAGCTGTCCTGAGGCTCCGCACTCCCTGACCATGGTGTTGATTTAAGTATTTTCTCTCATTCAGCTGGCGGTGACTCTCCTGACAAACCATCTAGCTGTGAGCTCAGGAATTGATCCGAGCTGGGGGGAAAAGGGTGGAAATCCCTCCTACCCTATGGCTATCCATAGCCATAGGTTGAATTAGGTTTCCTGATCTGACTTGTCATACACAGGAAGGAAAGACTTGAGTAGGAACGAGTGGGTGCACATAAGGATTGCTTAAGTGATATTTCCAAATGCATAAATGCACCTTGAAACCTTTGTATTGTTACTTATCTTTAGAYTCACAGTGCATTTGGTTAAGAGCAGTTTAAGCCCTGGTTAAGAGTACGCGAGGTCACCTGAGTCTTCAGCATGCAGCCGTGACGGTCTACATTGTTTATTTGTTCCTATAAGGAATGTAGCATTTGATTGCTTTGAGGACGATTTCAGGCTCAAGGGCTCATTTAACCTTGAATCCGAAAACTAGGAAAGCAGAAACTAGCTGTTGTGAAGGCCACTTTGCTACCTTTGGGAGCTTGTTTCTGCAAATTAGCTGATCGCTGCTGATCTCAGCTGGTGCTAAGGTGGTCTTGCTAGTTAGTTTAGTACTAATATTTTTTAAATTAATTTAGTCATTAATTGAGGGTTCTAATTAGCAAGCATACTAGAAGCTAAAAGCTGAGAACAATTATAATAATTACCAGCAAAATTACCATTGAAGCAATACTTGCAGAAGGCCTGGGGTACTTTTGGGGAAGATTGTCAAATCTGATAGAATTGATAGGGCATTTAACTGTTGCACTATTAAATTGGTTGTCTCTTACAGGTTAGAAATCTGCACTGCACTTCTGAGTTTGGAAGGGAGTGATTTGTGCTCTTTACTTGCACTTTATGTTATTTTGGTTTTGTTACTGTAGCCAGAACTAGTGCAAGGCGAAATCACTGACTGGACAACAAGTGTGTTTAGAACTTTAATAAATGCAGCCTTTGATGCAGGAAAAGAGCCTGCAATGAGCAGTGACTCTTCTTGGGGAAAGAGCCATTGACTTGCTTGTATTGAGAGGGAGTTCTGAGATGGAAGTGAGATTTGAAGTTATCTGGTCCACCTTCCTCCTCAGAGTAGGGCTAACTTGAATTGGGTTGCTCAGGCCCCCGCCCCATGCAATTTTAACTATCCCCAAGAATGGGGGTAGCTTACTTTGAGTAATCTTTTCACAAATTGGGGTGTTCAAACTCTGGAAGATTCTTTTTTTCCTGATACTTGATCAAATACTATTCTTCATGTACCTTGTATTTATTGATTCTCACCTTCTCCCTGTACACCAAGAGTCGGGCTCCAACCAGGGAGATCATAACAAAGAATTATAATGAAGATGAAGACAGCCCTAAAACTTTCTGCTTTTGCTCTCTCTTTCACGTATTTAATAGACTCTAATGAAATGCCTTTGCTAGACTCTCTCCATCAAAGATGTCGTACTGGAGATGTTGTCCAAATGCAGTACATGTATTGGGGGATTTGCCACCCGAATARAGGGTGATAGAAGTGTCAGCCTGCTGCCTCTGTTCCTGCCAGGACTGCTCCGTACCTGGTTTGCCTGCKGGCTCCAAGGAGATGCTACTGGTGTGTCTTTGTCTTGTCTGCACCTACCTTGACTATTAGGAGCTTCTATAGCTTGTGGCCGTCAGCTAAGCAGCCTCTGCTGGTCCACGGGGCTCTTGTTTTGTGGGATTTTTTTTTCCTTCTGTCATTTTGCTCAGAATAGCAAGTATTTACTTTGCATTTTACCAAATCAGATGTGGTAGTCCAAAATACGGTCCCTGCTCAGCTTGGCTGCTGCTTCCCTCACCTCAATTCTTCGGAAGAAATAAAAGGTGTGATGGGCAGGCAGGAAAATCCACACTGCTATGACCTCAAAAGAAAACTCCTCTAAAAGAACCAGCCTGACTGGTTAAAGCCACCACTCTTGTTTAGACTCTTCAGGTCAAGAAGCAATTTGAGTTAAATTTTAGCAGATGGAAATTAGAAGATTTAAATGTAGGGAATCTTGTACTTCTAATTTCCCGAGACAAGCATGTCAAAATGATGTCACAGAAGAATGGTGTGAAGTACTAGAATACAGTAAATGAGGGCAGATGATGAAAAATTATGTTTAACAGAAGCTTATAATACTGGATATGTGTTTTTGTTTTTTCCTTCACTTTATAGGATTCACATGATGCTTTATTGGAATTTGGGAATAATAACCTTCAAGTATTGGTGGATATCACAAAGGAAGGAGTATGGAAAAATCCAGTTCTTCTTAAAATTCTGTCCCAGCAGCCAGTAGAAACAGAGGAAGGTAAGAATTTGACTTCTAGTAATGAGACATGGTTATTAAGTGAGAACTTGCTGCAGTTGTGGGGGGAACAGTGCCTTGAAATCAAAAGGGAAGTGGGATTTCACATTGCTCTGTACAGTAGTATTCATATGCTACGAAATGATCTTTATGCTGAAACTGTCTCACTGGCATTGTTGAATAATCCATCATCATGTCATAAACTGGCATCTTCAGTTGTGCTATACTTTTATCACTATGAATTCAWTTTTTTCTTTAAATTCCGTCTTTGAAAAGTGTTTTTTCTAATAGAAATTCAAAAAAAAAAAAAATTAATCCTTAAAGTGGTATCTCTTGCAGAACTCTTTTAAATGGTTTGTTAGCCTTGAATGACTGGTGGCAGGATTAGTGTATGCACACATCTTTTGAAAAAAGCAGAAAATGCATGTAAATAATGCTTCTCAGTAACCAAGTTGTATCTCCTTACATAGAAGCAAGTTGTTGTTCTGTCATTGTTCTTATTCATTATTCTTATTAAAACATATGTTAAACAGATATAGACGATTGCAGAGGGTTGTGAGAGACCGTAAGACCAGGAAGGGTTATGTAGGCTGAAGATTTCAGTCTTCTGTAACTGTAGCCAGCTATGAAATAATGATTCAGAAAGTCCCCATAACACGTATCATGAGTCACTGTGAGTCAGAGAACTTTAAAATGATACAGGGAGAAAAATAGATTAAGAACATCTATAAGAGATGGAAAAGCTTCCTTTTTTTTCTTGACGAAAGTGTTTGAACTAAACTTGCATATCCTGTGGAAAATGGGGAAAAAAAGGAAAAATCCATGCTAACGTGTTATGGTCTTGTTTTTCTGGTTAGTTGAAAATATTCTTTTGACCTTGTGCAAATATGATTGGAGCCTGGATGAAGGAACTGTCTCTAGGTGTCTGCTGGATCAAGAAGGTCCTCTTCCCCAAGAATCATAAAATATGTKCTGATCAGCTAAATATTTGTAGCTGATTTTTTTTTTTTAATGTCACTGAATAGTTAACAAAGTTCTGTCCTTTTGTACTGTCACTCTTTTGATTTATGTGATGGTCTTACATCCAGCTATATGGTGACTTAGCTTTAATTTTCCATTCTTAAGATATTCTATTTCAGTTACCCCAAACTTAATTTCTTTGCCTGGTTCTTATCCTAAATATTTACTTTAGGAAAACCCCCTAGGGGCGCTATTGCTGTGCCTTTTAGCTCACTGAAAGACTGATGAGAGCATCTCCAAGATAGATAATAAATGCCTATCACCAGTCTAATTTCTGACTTTCTCCTAAAGAAGCTGGCTTTTAAACTTGTCATATCAGCATTATTTGGGGGGAGTACTAACAGCAAATGGTGTGAGGTAGGGAGGAAGGAGGGCTGAACCTGAGCGTGTTGCTGTGCATGGCAAGTGGGTACCGACATCCTCAGAGGTCTCCCAACTCGCCCACAAACCAGTTCGTGTCAATGGACGTTTGTGGCACGTTGCACAGTACAGACTACGCAGCTTTGGGCTGAGAGCTTTTCCACCTTATTGCCATTTCGGCATACTTAGTGCACTTAAAATTATCCTTCTATTCCAGTGGTCCTCTCATTGGAAATGCTCATTCAAGATGCTGTTCTTTTTTGAGCAGTTTTTCCAGTGACTGTGGCATCTCTTCATGCCTTAACACTCCTCAGGCTTTATGTCCTCTTAATATTGTCTTCCAATTCATCTTGTGCTCCAGTCTTTTGGGTGGAGATAACTCTTACATCCTTATCTGCTGCAACTCAACCCATTCAAACCTGAACCTCCACTGATATTTTACCATTCTGAAGGATCTGGAGGAGGGATGTGTTGCTAGGTATCCTGRCATTAATTTTATAGCAAGTTGTTTTAGTACTGAGAGGCTCAGCAGAGCAATGACACAGAACATTCAGCAAGAAAAAGCACACTCATAGGTCTCCAAGAGGCAAAAAGACAAAACCTGTTCACGGGCATCTTATGAAAMTAACAGTATGGATGGGTACAAAATTAAGTAAGAGGGGGAGAACAACTGAGCAGTAGYCAGGGAAAATAGCTTTTGTTTGTCTTCAGGGAAAGGAAGGCTGCTACAAGCAGGTGGCTGGGTGAATTCAGAAGAAAACTAGTTGCTAAGACAAAATAAACTCCTAGAGACAGATGCAGGAGACTTCCTCCTACCTAAATCACTTASATCTGTTGCATTGGTAGTATATTTTACATAATTGGGTTGCTTGTTTCAATTTGGAGTAGGCAAAACTTCATAACTCTTCCTTAATGAGGGTCTCTTGGCCAGTTTATTTTAGTAGGAGTCTCTAGTATCAAGTAGAATATATATTTTATATATGGACACACACACACATACACACTGTACATACAAGTGTGTATGCACATACACACGCACACATACATAAAAATAGAGACTTAAGTTTTTTTCTTGCTAAAATTTCAAGCACAGTATGATGCACAGTTAATTTTTTGAGAGAGGATACTTGTTTCTTAGCAACTTGAGACCTTATTGCAAGTTATCTCATGATCAGAAGGCTTTTTTTACACACTCTGAAGTTCCTTCAACATGACATGCCAGGGTCTTGTATGACTAGTGTTTATTCCTCTAAGTAAACCACAGATTTGAATCCTGAAATGACATTTGACAGTCTGCTAAGGAAAAACTATGCAAAATACCAGGAAACTTCACTACAGTCACATAGTATATACCTGGTACCTGAAAGAAGCATTTGGAAGGTGCTCTTTTCAGTGTGGAGGAAAATGCAGAAAGCCAAGAACTTCCTTGTTTTGCATTTGTGTGGTCCCTCTTCTAAATTTTGATGCTGCTGGTTTCTCAGCTGCCTGCCTTGCGTGCAGGAGCCAGTTACTGTGCCAGAGAGAATTATGTGCAATACAAGAACGCATTGACCTTTTTTCCTCTTAATTTGATTGTCTTTTTGAAATATATAGCAACTTGGAGGCTTATCTCAAGCTGCCCTTCTGTTTGAATAGAAAGCAGTTATCTGAATAGTTATTTGGAGAAATGGCATGCTTCAAGAAAAGAAAAAGTGCATGCTGAGCACCTAGAAAGAGACTAAATCTGTGTTTTCTCACTCTGTTAGGTTTTTGAGCTTAAAAAAAAAATCCTGATTACTTAGGGAGCTCCTAGGTATTTGAATTTTAGTGGCAGTGAAATTTGCTCAAAATACTCTCCAGTTATATCAGCAATATTCAGTTGGCTGACCTATAGCTGATCATCATTGTGAGAGATTATTTGGTTGAGCTAGTGTATGAGACATACTAGCTTTACGATCTATTCCTTTAAAGTCCTAAAAAGGAACAGTTTTCACTCAGGACTTCATTTTGCATGTTTTGGTTTTATTTTGGTTCTTAACATCGTGGGTGAAAAAAGTCTTTGAAATCGGTGCATAGCGTTTTGAAATATATTTGGGTTTGTTAAAACATGATGCTCTAATTAAAAATGAAGATACCAAACCTTGGCTGTATCTCAGTTCAATTACTGGTGTGCTCTTCCAAGCACTGCRTGGTGCTAGCATTGCCCTTTAGCCTCTGCTATGGCCTAATTATTATGCCATAGCGTTATTATTATTATATATTTTTAATGTTATATAAAAATATTATTATTTCTTTATATGACTGTTTTCTGTAGTCCAATTCTTACTCTGTTGTACTTGATTCATATGGAACAAAATTTTCTAATAATTATTATTGCTTTTTATGACACTAGAGTTTTAAAAGAAAGCTGAGCATACTCTAAATGAGTTTGTTATGAAATAAAGTGTGAGTGCAGTGAGACAGTTTCAGCTACATGTCAGCTGTAAATGGGTATATTCTCAAAGGCTGTTTTCTTTTCCTAGCTAATAAATTGATTACACGAGAAGGGCCTTCCTTTCTGCAGATGCGAATAAAGCACTTGATGAAGTCAAACTGCATCCCACAAGCTACTGTCTTATCAAAATTGTGTGCAGATTCTTCAGAAATTGCAAATGCCTCTTCTTTTCGCCAAGCCTACATCACCTGTGTGTGTTCTATGCTGCCTAATGAAGACTCCATTAAGGAGGTTAGTAATCCCCAGGAGCACTTTTGTACTAACTGCTGGTTTGGATGCTTTGGAGTTTAGGTGTGCCTGAAAATACTTTAAAAAAAGCTCRTGACTTACCCTCATAAACCAAGTATAAGTGGAAAGCTCTCCTTTCTGACTTGGAAATGCTAGTACTTCAAGTGGTCAAGTCTATGACTTGAGAAAGAAAAGCTAAAAATTTTGGAGTCAATTGCCTAAGAATCCTTTTTTTTTTTTTTTTTTCCAGCAGTCAGAACAAATTATTCTTGTTCTATTGCATAGTAATAATTTTTATTAAGACATTATAATCATACAGCTCCTGCTTCTGTTGCCTCTTGATCTCRCCTACCTGTTGTTTTATTACCTTCAAGGTTAGAGGTAAATGTTTAGTGTTAGTTTTTAGTGTTTAGTGTTAACCTTTTGAAGATTAGACTTGAAGGTTTTGTGTAAGTCTTGGTTGAACTGTGGGAAGATGAGCTGTACCCAAAAAGGAATGTGGATGTCTCTTCCTCCCAGTGAGTTGCTGGAAGGCTGGTTTAGAGTGTTTATTTCCCATGTGAAATGCTTAACATGTGATCTGCTTAAACAGCACACACACACACACACACACACACACACACACACACACACACAAAAAAAAAAGGCATCTGGGTAACTCCCCTGTCAGAAACTCCTTAGTTTAAGACAGTTTTCACTCGGTTTGCACTGAAGGATCAGTGAATGCACTTACCTGCTCACAGCAGTCTGTTTTGTACTCATGCTGGAGGGATGTTCTTTGAGGATGTGTAGTTAACTTCCAGCCCATTCTGCCATTGCATCGGCTACAAGGTGATCACTTGCTTAGAAATTGGTGAAAACCTCTTCAGWTTTTAGTTTCATTTAACAACTGTAAGGTGCAACTAAGCTGTTGTGTCTAGATATATAGAAGATGCTTCATTTTTTCCATCTATCATAAAAGCTAGAGACAAAGAATGGTTGAGGTTGGGAGGGATCTCTAGAGATCACCTAGTCCAACCCCCTGCTCCAGCAGTGACCAAAGACCATTTAGGCTTTCCTCATAAGGTAGATGCTGAAGGGAGCTGGGTGTGTTGGACCTTGAGAAGGGAATACACCGACATGTACAAATACCTGAGGGGAGAAGGTAAAGAGGATAGGGCAAAACTCTCCTCAGTGGTGGCCTGTGATAGGAGATAGGGGAGTGAGTGCAAATTGAAACACCAGCAAATTCATCTGCACGGGAGAAGAGACTTCTTTATTGTTAGGAAGACAGAGCCCTGGAACAGGCTGCCCAGAGAGGCTGTGGAGGCTCCTCCTGTGGAGATCTTCAGAACTTGCCTGGATGTGACCCTGGGCCACGTGCTCTAGAATGAGGATTGATTAATTGAATCAAATGTTCATTTAATCAAACTGTTTATGAGAAAATGAAGGTGTTTACATCAATTAAACTCTTGAAAACAAACTCTTAAATGTACCACTGTTTTGAAAAGATGGGTAGCAACTTATATAATATTATTATGTTGCTCATCATCTTCCTCAGGTAGAGTTGTTGGGCCTAATGAAAAAGGGGGAAGAGGGAGAGACTGAAAAAAGACGAAGGATGAAGAGCTCATAGAAGAATGGCTGTGGAGAACAGGAGGTGGAAATGACTGAAAACCTGGTGGGGGGAAGAGAAAATTAACTGGTAATAAAGGAAACAAGGTTGAGTGAAATTTGAAGTTCAGAATAGGGTGGTGGAACAGGGCTTAGCAAAGAAACTAAGTGGTACAGAAAGGATGAGGATGAGTAGAGATAGCTTGGAGAGCTTTGAAGATCAATAATTTGTTCAAGGATAGACTCTGTATGTTTATCCCCTTGCAGTCCTGGCTCATGTGAAGTGATGCTGCTGCTGGCAATTACATATTGATCCAGGATCTATGCAGGGGATTCTGCAACCTTTTCCCTGTTACTTGCCTTTCAGTTTATCCTTTCAGAAAGGAGTAGAAGATCTCTTGATCACTTAAGTCTTCAGCTTCAGGTCTCTGCAGGACACTTACCTGAACTGGACATCAGAGTCTCTATAATGACTTAGGAGAATATGCAATTCCTCACCTCCTAAGCAGACATCCAGGATGCTTGACCATTAACTCTTAGGGAAATCCTTACTGTAGAAGGAGCTTGCAAACACTAGTTAGACTCAAGTCAGATTTCTGCTCTCCTAAGAGTTAAGGCTGGTGAACTASTACTGTGGAAATATTATATGTGTATTATTTCAAGGACTTTCTAGTCCTTGACATGATGTTAGTGCACATGTATAATGTGACTATGTAGCTAAACATCTACGTTTACAAGAATCTCCTGTTCCTCTGCAGGAAACAAAGCCGAAAGTGCTCTCTGATTTACTCCTCKCAAAGCTTGGCTTGAGCACAACAGCTTTGTGGAGCCAATTAAAATTGCTTCCACTTGCATTAAAATAATCTCCCTCAYACAAATTGGAAACTTAAAAGCAGTCATCTCTTAAATTCTACAGACAACATCAGCAGAGGAATGAGGAAGTGTGGGAGGGGYTCTGTAACTGAGAGAAGTGAAAGGGAAACTTGTTAAATGCCAAGGGAAGGACAGGAACTCCTCCCGGGGCCATTTGCAGAAGCCTTTCTAGATTGGGTCGAGTTTCTGTGTGCAAGTTAACCCAAATGTTCCTTTCCTTCCGCTTCCTTCCCTAACTTCTGATTTGGCTGGAAGATGGCAGGAACTTAGTGTCTATGTTCGTTGCCCTGCAAGCTCTCTAGTCTTGATTAGTATTTCTGCTATAAAATATGATTTTTAATAATTTTTTTTARCTAGGCAACAGCTGTTATTCTTGCAGGTATAACAAATTATTTATCCTAAATGAGGTAAACTGCTGAAAGAAAAACATGCTGTGGGCTAAGGCACTATTACAGAGCAATGAAGCAGAAGGTTGAAACGAGTATAAATGATCTGGCAAGTTAGGCCATTGAACTGTAGCTCTGCCTTTTGGGGGCCATTTATTTCCTGATAGCTTCAAACTGACACAAGAAGAGCTATCTTACTGACAGCTGTCCTAGCTTAATCTTACAGTCTGAGTAGAAATAAAATTGCTTTTAATCCCTTGATGGTGTATTTTTAGCTCCCGAAAGAAAAAAAAAGTCTCGCTAGATACGTAGGGTTTAATATCACCTTTTTTAAGGTGTGCTAATGTAATAAAACAACATAATAAAAAYAAATAAATCTTTTTAATTAAAAAGGTAGAAGGTTCAAGATAGTGGTAGTAGAATTGTTATTAAAATAACGGTGTTCTTATAGTCTAAAAAATTGTTCTTTTAATGATTTAATTACTCTCAGTTTCTTTATTTTTAATATAAACTAAATGACAAGACAGACAAAACAGAGATCAGTCTCTTACAGTCATTGGGTGCAGTAAATCTGCAAGTGTAAATGGGTGTCTTCGTGATGCGAGATTATACAGGGAGAATAACAGCATTTTTCAACAATTTTAATATAAAATACCTTAGGAGCATGTGTTCTGTTGTGTCTAAACTCCTATTCAGAAGGCAGTCTGGCTAGGTTTCTGATAGAGAACCTAACCAAACACTGTCCCAGATTTACTGCATTTACCAAACGCTCCACCTGTGCCAAATCTTGGCGTTATTAACTGCTCTACTTGCTGGTCCAATCCCCTCTGAAACAGCTGATAAGAATGGTAGATGATGCAGGTGGCTTTACAGTGCAAGTCTAAGGGCTTTGGTCACTGYAGCCTGATTAAAACCTAGTTAGATTTTAAGTCTGTAGTTTAATGATGATTGATGTCTGGAAGAAATGCATCCTGTATTTGTTTGCACCAATAACTATTTAAATAATATAAAAAAAAAAAGACACAAAGATGACAGTAGACGTGGAAGAACAGGCTGGTAGCACACCACTGCAGTCTCTTGCATTTTTTAAGAATGAATGTGGCAATATTTGAGAAAGGGCATAATTGAAGAAAATTAAGAAGAAAAAAAAATTGGGTTTGTGTAATTTTATTTTCCTAATTTGTGTTGCAAGATGTACTCATGTGTCTTGTAGCTTCCATAGGACAGGAATAATTGAATGAAGGGAAGCGATAGAAGTTGAGCTCATGAATTTCCCACAAACTGGAAGAACGTGTCAGTGCATACCTTCAGATCATAAGAAAGGTATTGCCTGCATCTTGAGGATATTGTGAGTGTAACCTCTTAATTAACTGTCATCTCCTGCGTTTCAAGACACAGTGTGCTCCAGTACCCTACAGCAAATTTGACATGCCAGACCAGTGATTATTCTGAAAGTTCTTTTTCTGTTCCTTCAGTGCTACCCACACAGTTTTGAATGCAATCTGTTCTTGAAATYGCTACTGGAAGAAAGCGTGAGGTATGATGTTAGTGCAGAACAAGAGTGTGTAGCTAGTGTAGCTATAGCATAAAATCATTTGAAGTGTTGTGGTGTTTCCCCCGTTTGCTCCAATATTGTTCCTTCCCCTCCAGGCCTGTATTTGAATAAAGCAATGAGAGGTGAGGTGAGGAACAGGTTTTTGTAGTGCTCCAAGTTTGGAGATAGACTTGGAGTAGAAAATGTCAGGTAACTTTGGGACTGAGACTTGGTTAAGGAGAGATTTCAGCTGGGAACAGTAAGAAAAGAGCAGAAAGAATCCTGGTAGGGAACGACGTAGTTTGTATAGAAGAAAAGTGGAAGCAGAGCAGGGAGTGAATGAAGGATTAAGAACTATAGAGAGGGATAACTACGGAGATGATAGGTTTGATCTTGAAGAGTCTACCACAAGTTGGTACAACAGAAGTGGCAGAGTACAGGTTTTGGGAAGTCCAGCATGTGATTTATTTGTCAGCCCAGTTCAAGGGGATGGAAACRTCCTACTTGATAGGCTAAATGAAATCTGTTCCAGAGAGAAAGCTGGTTAATGCAGTAGGAATATAAATCTGCTTTTGCCGAGTCCCCAGAAGATTAAAAATGCAAAGGATTTTGAATACATCACTGTTTTAAAATGTACTCATGATATATGCTTTTTTTCCCCCCCCATCTTCCCTAGAGGTAGCACTTGATCTGTAGATACTGTAATGCTGCCCCTGGCAACCATAGGAGTGGGACGATGACATCTGTTCTCTTAAAGTGCTGTCACGTTAAGTGGGAACTTAAAGTTTCTGTCTCACTAGAAATGACTCAGTGACCAAGCCCTGACCAAAATCCTCTAAATAYAAAACTGGTTGGTTTGCACATCTGCAGCAGCTGTGGCTCGTAAAGTGCTCTAAAAATACCTGCTGCAAGAGGTCATCATGGGTCTCACGCTGAAGGTCAAGAGTCAGTGGATCCTAGAAGATACTGACTTTGTGCAGTAAAATCCCATGTCAAACTTGTATGGAAAACAGGATAATTTCTGTTTGTCTTTTTTTCCGGTTAACTAGATGCTTGTAAAAATTAATTTGTAGATTTTAAAATTCCCCCGGTACTTTCTGTATCCTCATTTTTCATGATTAGTGTGTGGTATTTTTTATAGTAATAACAGCTGATTAGAGTAAATGTTCCTTAAGTGCAGTCTATTTCATGAAGTGGAATAAATCCTATAAAATAATGTGCTACAAATACTGTGTATGGCCTGCAATCAGTGAGGGGGAATAGGGAGTTTTATTTGAAGTATTGTCTTTACGTATTTTGATGGACTCCAAAATAGGCAATCGTAAAGAAGAGCGATACTGAAAAGTRTGAGAACTAGCTGGTAGAAACTCTTAGTGCCTTCTGTAGCCAAAAGCTGTCACTGGAACCCTGGATATTAAAAGAAATGAGTGGGTTTTTTTTAATGCATTTTTGACACTACTTTCTTTGATGTAATAAATGGGTTTTGTTTTTTTTTTTTTGTACAATTGCTCAGAAGGAACTGCCTTTTTTCATTCTTCTAGATTGCAAAGGTGGATTGCAAGGAAGTACTGGACATCATATGTAATCTGGAATCTGAAGGACAAGAAAACACTGCGTTTGTTCTTTGTACAACGTACCTTACTCATCAGCTTCAAACAGCGAATGTATATTGCTCTTGGTAAGTAATAAGCRTCGCCACTGCTTTTAACTGTCCTCTTTGTTGCCTACTGGCTTTTAGGCAATAAAATAGAATAACTCAGTTCTGTTGGGGATATATAGTGCATATATCCTTAAGCTGAGTCACGAACTTTTAGATAAATAACTCATTAGGAAACAAATAAGGAGTCATTTGTAAACTTCTTACATTATAGCTGCAATAATGCAGCTGGCAAATGAATGTCAGACATACTTAGTTCTTCAGAAATCAAACTGCACGTGTACGAATGGTGTTTATAGTAATGCTTTAATAGTATAGAGCTGTAAGTCAGCACTGCTGGGTAAGTACTGCCTGGGTTTCTCTTCTTGGTGCTAAGCACCTAAGACTTGTGAATCTGCGAAGAACCTTGTAATTTAAGTTTTTTTCTGTTTTTTTTTTTTCTGTAGAGTGCTTAACCCATTAGAGTTTGATCGTTTTTTTCCCACTTTCTAAAGAGAAATAATAGGAATGTATATCGATTTCATCCTTAAACTGTTCACCATACCAACCTTTTTTCCTACAGAGAGGCTTTTTATATTTCAGTTGCCTGGAATGTGGTAGACAAATCGATGCAGCTKTTTTCAGGTTTTATAGAACAGATTTGTAATTGTGGCCTTGGAGCCATGGCTGATGTACAGTGTCTTCCTAATTAAACTCTGATCTGGATAATGTTGTAATTTATCAGATGTCCCAAATATATCTTGGAATTCTACCTTGTCAGCTGTGATGTAGTTCATTCACTCACTTTCTGTTTTTAAAGGTATGAAGGAAAGCTTTCATAGCACTTTTGTCAGCAGGAATGATTGRTGGTTTTGCCTGGTTCAGTTCTTTCTGCACAAAGACCAGAGGGTATTGGATAAACACTTCTGCATCAGACCAAGGATGTCTCTTTACCCAGAAGCATGGCTTGTAGAGAGAGAAGGGCTCTTGGGAGAGTTCAGACAGTAGAGAGTGCACCACAACAGCCAGCCTCAAACTTGTGTTATTTACTACTGAAATGTGTTTTCAGAGTGCGCTAGAGTAGGGAATGAAGCTGTGTCCAAAACACAGAGCAATAATTCTCGTTAAGCCAACGCAGGTACAAGGCTGAAGGCTATTGTGTTTCTCTTTCAAAAAACAAAACTAACATTCCTTAAGGGTGAACCAAATGATCTGCTGTTGTCCAAAGAGACTTGTTAAGGAGCTCTGTTTAAGAACTGTATCTCTAGGGTACAGGTGAGGAGAATCATAGTCTCAGCTGCACCTGAACTAACTGTTGATATGAAGGAAAAGTACTTAAGTGACATGACATTTCGCGTTCAGAAGTGTGACAACATTTGTGACAACAACCACAGTACACTCCTGGCTTACAGAACCAAGTCGGAATTGGGACCCGTTAGAATTTTAGCAGATGTCCATTCTTGTCCATTTAGTCCAACTTGAGCTTTCTTCTGAGTAAGAGCAGTGAGGTGAAGGTTCCTCCTTTAGTTAGCYGTGTCCCCCAGGGGTCAGACCTCGGTCCGGTCCTGTTCAACTTATTCATTAACGACCTGGATGAGGGGCTGGAGTGCTCCCTCAGCAAGTTTGCTGCTGATACCAAACTGGGAGGAGTAGCTGATAGCCCTGAAGGCTGCGCTGCCATCCAGAGGGACCTGGACAGACTGGAGGACTGGGCGGCGAGAAACCTCATGAGGTTCAACAAGGGCAAGTGCAGGGTCCTGCACTTGCAGCAGTGTGCCCTGGTGGCCAAGAAGGCCAACGGGATCCTGGGGTGCATTAAGAAGAGCGTCTCCAGCAGGACGAGGGAGGTGATCGTGCCCCTCTACACAGCCCTGGGGAGGCCACATCTGGAGACTGTGTCCAGTTCTGGGCTGCCCAGGACAAGAGGGATGTGGAGCTGCTGGAGAGAGTCCAGCGCAGGGCTACCAGGATGATCAGGGGCCTGGAACATCT
>NW_020455616.1:76084-91444 GCF_003342845.1 Nothoprocta perdicaria
TCTGTGATTCTTTCTGTGCCAGTTTCTCCATGATACGCCTGACTGAGGCTGTTTACACCAGACATGGTGCCACTAACATGAGTAGGCATCCCCAATTTTAAAAATTAATTCTTGTAAGTGACAAATAGCAAAGGCTTAAAACCGCAACTGTTGGCATAGTCTAGTGACACAAGTAGGTTCCTACTTACTTAGGTTGTTAGCAGGCTTGTGTCACTCTCGCTAAAGCCCTGGCATTGTCTTCTACTGTTAATGGTTGTTCAAATTAAGGTTCTAGCACAAACTAAAGTGCTAATCTGTCCAGCAGTGCCRTGGGTGGGTGGCTCTGCTGTTGCGTGGACATGCAGAAGATTCCAGTTCTGTCTGTTCTTCCCCTGGAGCTACAGAGGAGAGTGAGGCTTTCTGTGCAGCCCTGAAATTGTGTAGGGGTGTAAATTCAAAAATCTAAAACTGTGTACAGCAGGGCTCTGCATAAGTTATGTGGTGTGATTCATTTAAGAGGAAAGTCTCCAGCATGTTGGAACCATGGTGGAGTCTATCTTCTGATAGACCCCATTCCTACAGCACTGCTGTAATGCTGCTTAATCAGCTGGAACCCTCCAGCAGGTTCCTTCCTATGAGACTACATCTTTAACCGTTACCCTTTAAAAGTACTGTTGTTTGAAAACAAGGATGTTATGCTGATCTAATGGTAAGTGTTGTTGTCTGTTGGCCTCATTGAACTGATCCTCACCCCCTTTCCTTGTGGCAGATGCAGATCTAGTAATTCTTTAGACAGAAGAGGGGTGATTTCAGCTAGCTGGTATAGGAGAAAACTTAATTTGGAGGATTAATTTTCTGTGGGATCAGGCAGCTGAGCTGATAAGGAATACAGATATAGTCATCCCAACCAAAAAAAAGACTCCAACCCTGTACGCACTTTGCCGACTGCACTCCCTGCGGACTTGACTTGCGTGCTTGGCCTGAACAGAGTTAAGGGGATGTTGCATCAATAACTTGAATACGCTGAGACATGAATGTGCTAAACATCAGAGAGAGGAGGCAGTGAGGAGCACAACACATGGGAGGCCAACCCCCTGTAATGGGCTTATCTGGCTCCCCTGTGCAGCTGAACCTGGTGTAGGAGGATGAAACGTTAGAGGTAGCTTGGCAGGCATCAAATGCTTCAATTCTATTATGTAACCAGGTATTTTTAATAGGTCTTTATGTATACAAGTTAAAAATCTTCCTGAGACCAACTGCATTTTAAGGGACAGCGATATTTTAGACAACTCTCTTCAACAATAGTCCTATATACTTTAGAAAAACAGGAGTGGCTGTTGAAAGCTTATTTAATTTGGAAGCACTGTTTCATCTTCTGCTAATTTGAACTTCTAGCAATGTCCTGAACACCATTTGGGTTGTGCATTTTCATACCAATAAAATGTAACTTGTGTATGTTCAGTCATAACTGCATGTGGTGTTTCAGTTCAATAAATGATTAAAGCTCTAATTGGTTCTGACTGGCTGTACGTCTGGAGCATTATGTAACTTGACAGGCCAGAACTGAATGCTGACGACTCAAACCGTTGATAAATGTATCTTTTAAAGGAGGAACATGGAAAATAAGCAAAGCAGAGATCCGTTGGTACATTGTGGTTTGCAGGTCASCTTTCATTTGCATAGTAACCCATGTGGGTATGGATTCACTTCAATAGATGAGCCATATGTGCCTGAAAACATTCCATGTGTAGGATCCTAAAATAAACCTTTCCTGCAGCATTACTTGGAATATTTTCTTTTTCATAACTTGACAAAGTGCCCAATACATTGATGAAATATCTTCTGATAAGCCAGCCCCTGGCTATGCTTCACACATGCTGGAAGGAGGCAGTATTATTGAACACAGTCCTGCTCTCTGCTAGCCAGCTATTCCCCGTGTCCTTCTCCAGACCTTGGTTTATGCAGATTCCAAGAGAACAAGCTTAGCTGGTTAAAGTATTCTGGTTTAAACAAAAAAAAAAAAAAAAAAAAAAAAAAAAGGCCTATGAACAACGAAGGAAAAGGGGGTGTTTTTGAGACTGTTTCTGTGAATGAGGCTACCAAAAATGGGGGGGGAGGGGGGATTTCTGTAGAAATGGCTGCACAATTCTTGTCTGTGAGTCCATCTGATCTGTACTACGCACATTCAGTTAACAGAGCAAAACTGTGCAACCTTCCTCGCTAGTGCTAGACGGGCTTACGAGCTGGTCACACCGGGACCCGGGAACTTCCAGGCTGTTTCTGCCAGCACTGAGCTGTTGCTCTGCTCCACTGTCACATCACTCTTGTCCTGCAGAGAAGGGGCGAGTTTTCCTTCTCTTCCTCTTTCTTCTTTGCAGCACCTGCCTCATTGCACCAGGCCAGTTTTCCACCTTACCTAAATCTTTTATTATTCTACTGTAGTTGGAGTGCTTAATCTATATCACTGGTTTAGCCCATCCTCAGGWGGACTCAGATTTGTAGCCTCAGATCTCTACCTGCAAGAGAAGATTAGCAAAACGGGTGCATGCCTCTCTATGAACCAGTTGTGCTGGTGTGAAGCTTCACTTTGCTCCTGAAGGTAATGGCAAACTTTTGTTTGCAAATGTTGCTCATCATGAAAACTGGAAATTTCTCCAGTGCCTGCTGCTTAGGGTCCTAAAATAACACCTAATGCTACTTCTGAGCTGTGATTTTGCTTTCCACTGAGGACATCTATCATCTTTAGGTCTTAAATCTAGGAAGAGCTGTTTCTAGTAGTAGTTGCCTTATCCCCGAGTAGTTAGAAAACTTATCAATCCATGAAATAATATAATTTTTGAGGTTGACCGAGGTGAAATTAAATGTGAGCTTCAGCTAAACACAACCTCAAAAAGTGTTTCTCTGGTCTGCTTTACTGATAAGGCTTCACTTCTTGATATCTCTGTGGCTGGAATGCCTTCTCTTCACCATCCCTCCCTGCCTTAAATCAATTTGAAATAGAAAATTGCTTGAACACTGAGCAGGGTTCTGTCTTTCCACATGCGTGAAGACAAGCTAGAACACTTCTACAACGCYATCCTTGAGGACTTCTTCCACAAAGCTCTCTAGATTTGCAGAAGGAAGGGGCTGGATAAGGAATATATAAGAGGATAAGAGATAAGGAATATGTAAGAGGAATRGGATGGCACTGAAAGCTTTTTGTCTTTTAAGAAACTCTTGGGAATAAGGGATTATCCAGAGCAATGCCCCTTCTCTCAGCACTCCTCTAATTCAGGTTTCCCTGTCTGACTCTGAAGGGCTGTTACGATCTTTCTAGGCTGTTGTTTTTAATAAATATATATATGTATTCAGTTATATGCGGTAATTGCATCCCACAAGTGATTCGTAACAAGACAAATGTCTTGTTTCACTTTCATGTGATTTAGGGTTTGAGATTAGGATTGCAGCAGCAAAAAACAAAAATGTTCTTGTTGTTCCTTGTACAGTCTGTGCAGATGTTTCTCCTTTTTGTTGTTGGATGTTATGAGTGACCTCACAGTCGAGAAACCAAGGGAGCTTGGGTTAGCAAAGGTGAAGTTTAGTAAAATAGCACCAGGAAATCTCTTGCATTAACATACAAGATACAATTTCTGTMATCTTKCTGCTTTTTTCTTTTTGTGGCACTTGCCCTGTGATGGGAAAGTGATGCAAAGTGACGCTGCACTGTGCAGCAGCTGTGTTGCCCTGCATGTAATAAATTGCTTAACAGAACGGCTCTGTATTTGAATGACACAAACAATAAAGCACGTAACCACTCAAACAAAAGACAAAGTCCTGGGCTTGTGTACATGGCTTACGTAACGCTTTGTGAAGTGTGCGCTGTTAGAGGCATCTTTTAAAGCATTGAGTGGGAGCTGTATCGTTGGAAGGTTGGTGTCAGCATCTAAGCTTTTTGCCAGCTAGGGGAAAGCTGGAGACTATATCATGAGTCATCTTACCTATTTTAAATTTCTAGTTGCATGTGCTTTCCTGTTCTCCTCTCTCCACCTCCATCCCTTGAGAGAGGAGGGAGCCTAGGCAGTAACTTGGATGTCTGCATGAAGTGAAATGAGTCCTACTGCAAGTGTCTCTTCCACTAGGTAACAGATTATTGATCAGGAGGGTTTTGATGTCTTAAAAGTAAGACACAATGAAAGAGTTCTCTGCAGCACTTCTAGGAGGTGGAGACCTGATTCGAGTGTGTCCTGCTTTTTAATAAATTCCTGTGGTGTCAACTCTGAGCTATATCATGTAGAGTCTGGATGAATTATGTGTATCTGCAYTATGCTTACAATCTGCTTTCAATGTTTTGCAGGGAACTGACACTTTTCTGGAGCAAATTGCAAAGAAGAATTGATCCATCTTTGGATTCCTTTTTGGAAAGATGTCGTCAGTTTGGCATTATTGCCAAAACACTACAGCATTTATTTTTCCTGATAAGAGTCATACAATCTGAAGTAAGTAAGCTGCTGTCCAGAGTTCTGGAGCACAGCTAGAGCTCCTGAAGGGAATGTAGTGCTTTGTTAATAACTTCACTGAACCAACAAGGAAACTATACATTATTGCATTGATCTGGTTTTCTGATTAAGTTTCTGATATCTTACTCATACAAATAACTGAAGGACATGCCTACTAGCTGTAGTTTTATGTCAGTTTGACCCAAATCCAAGTTACCTTCTATCATAGTGCTGTTTCTTRTTCTTAAAATACAAGATGATACAAGATGGCTGTATTTTGCACAAAAAGGATTCTTGCAGTTTAAAGATATATCCTCAAGTTGTAAATCTGTGGTGCAGTCACATTTGGAGTTCTACCCTTTCTGATCCCTATCTGCAAGCAGGCACAGTAAGATTCAAGAGATGCTCAGCAGCAGTTTTTTAAAAACTAGGAAGTTCTGTTCGAAGAAAAATGGAAACACTGMAATCAGTCCATCTAGCAGAAAACAAATGCAGGATGCTATTTAAAATGTTCTTTATAAGCTTACTATGCCTGTCCTGGTCCTTATTCTGAGTGGTTGTTCAGTTAAATTTTCTATTTTCCTTTGGCTGTGCTTGGCTGTTAAATTGGCTGCACTCAAATGTTTTGTACCTAGCTTCTATAGGGGACTAAATTTTGGGGAGAGTGTTTATAAATCATAGACTCGTTATGGTTGGAAAAGACCTTTCAGATCATCAAGTGCAATCATAAGCCCTTCAACACCATAACCTGCTAACCCATGTTCCTGAGCGCCACATTTACACGTTCCTTGAGCACTGCTGAGGACGGTGACCCCACCACTACCCGGGCAGCCYGTTCCAACGCTTAAGTGCTCTTTCCTGTAGATATTTTTCCTCATATCCAACGGGAACCTCCACCAGCGCAACCTGAGGCCATTTCGTCTTGTCCTATCAGCATTTATCCTGGAGAAGAGCCTGACCCCGTCTCCCTACAACCTCCTTCCGGGTAGTTGTAGGAGCGATGAGGTCTCCACGGAGCCTCCTCTTCTCCACACTAACAACTGCGGCCGCTCATAAGCTCTGGGCCGCAGCCCCTTCCCCAGTTCCATGGGAGCCACTCCAGCWCCTCCATGTCCTGCCTGTAGCRAGGGGCCCAAAGCTGAGCTCAGTGTTGGAGGGGCGGCCTCCCCAGGGCCGAGCGCCGGGGCCGGTCATGCCTCTGGCCCCATTGGTCCTAGCACCAGCCTCGAATCTGTGAGCAGCCTTGGTCACCTGGGCTGTCCGTCTGTTCTTAATATAAGCCGAGTTTAAAATAAGCTATCTGGTAACAGTAAGACCTTAACTATTCTAATAACTATATTGCTCAGGTAATGAAAGTGAAATTGCATACAAGCATCTTTCCCTTAGGACTATTATTGTTTCAGTGAACAGTAGTGCTTTGTTCAGAGAGATCTTTGTTTTCACTTTCTCTAAATTGGGCTTATTTCTACTTTCAAAATGTGTGGCAGTGTACAGTTACATTGCAGGGATGCTCTATGACTTACAGACCGGTTCTTTCTCCCTGTTCTCTGAGAGGCCCTTGTAAGAACATTTCTTCTCTCGGGAGAGCAGCTTTTTAGTGCTCTACAGCAAATTAACACAGCTGTGGAATTAAAGAAGTATCAGGTGACTTCCAATAGCCTGTGTACAGTGAGGATAAGAGCTAGTTAATTCTTCTAACTGATCTTTAGTTCTTTTAGACCTTTTCCATTTAGGTTGGTATGCGTGTGTAGTTCTGTTAGCCAGCCAGTACAGAAAAGATAGTAAAAATGCACAAAATGGAAATTGCTTTGGAAATAAATTGCAGAATGCCCTGTATTAATCGTTGCATAAAATGGATAGGTCTGAGGAAATGAGCAGAAATACATGAAGAGTGATGCTGTATCCTAAACTCTGCTTTCTTAAAGAAAATGAGCAGAAAATAAATACTGCAGAGGGAGTGACAGCAAAAAGCTCATCTTGTGCTTAAAGTATTGGTCTGGGACACGTGTGGTGTGTTCCATTCCCGGTGCTGCTATCTGTTTTGCTGAGCAAGGGRTGTTTTGGAGGGTAGTTCTCCTCCCTCTCCCCTGTTAGAGATGCTCCTAAATGGTCTAATTTCAGCTTGGCGTCCGAGTGCCAGTGCCTGGAGCCTGAGCATTAAACTCCTTGGCTGTATTAGGTGTTGAGCACATCTTGGAGATCCAGCCATAGACATCTTGTGTTCAAGACAAACAACTATAGTAGGACTGGGCAGACTGAGTCAGGACTTTAGGAGTAAGGTGGAATTAATTGGTTTATATAAAGCCTTATCTACTACAGAAGATTGCAGGAACCACCATTTGTCTGGATACTTCTATTCCATTATACAAATCTTTGTTGCCTGAAAAGGCATATAAGCTAGTCTGAAAGAGATGCTAGAGCAAGAACTCCTCCACTAGAGACTAGTTTAGCTACAAATAATGGAAATATCTTTATGCTATAAAAGCYTTCATACATTTGCTTGTGTGTCTGCTTTCACACGGACTGATAGGTCTTCACAGAGGGAATCACCGTTGTCGGCGCAGGTGATGTGCATACAAATATGCTGCAAATAAAGTATTTCTGCCAGGAAAGAAAATCACATTGAAATAACACCCGATTTTATGTAAAGGCRAATGGTGTTTGGGACAACAATGAAATGAGGTGTTATGAAGGTGTCAGTCATTGAGCCAGTGAATGATATAGGAGGCTTTTAAAAACAAAGCACTATCATAAGATAGACACTTAGGAGTGTGTAGTGTGCAGTGGGGATTTACCATTTAGCCCCATTTTACTTAAACTGGGGATTTGCCATCTTTCACGTTTCTTTCTTTTCTCTGCAGGGTTTCCTCATCTGCTAATATACAGATATTCATGCATACTAATTAAAAATGTTCTTTTTCATCATCTGTTAACATGTGATAAGTCTTAACTGTTACTTGTCTCCACAAATGATAACTAAATAATTGCTTCATGCCTTCACATTCTGTATTCCTCAAGTTTGCTATTGTCAAATTTTGGAACAAGATAGCGTTCAGTCTTGCCCATGTAGAATCTGACCTATGTGCTGGTTTAGATCCATGTATGGATAAAGTTTGTGGGTATCTTAGTCCAACTGAGCAGTATTTCAAGAAGTTGAATAGACTTCTCAGAAAATCCTCAGAATTTAAATGTGAGTTATCTTCATCAGGAAACACTTTTGGAACTATACTGCTTGTAATCTTAAAGATGGGGTTTTTTTTTAGTATAAATTTACATGAACTTCCTTATTTACGGTGTGCCAGATGTGCTGAATTAATATCCTTTGTGGATGCTGCAGAAAGAGCATAGGTTGAAGATTTGCACCGTTCATTTTAGACACCTGACCTAGTTGTGTCTGAGAATCAAACCCTCCATGGAGGGAACAGGAGCTAGAGGGAAGGGCATCTTACAGAGTCCAGTGCCTGAGGTAGTGTGACTGTTCCAGAGAGCACTGAATGGGAGAGACCACCTTGCTTTCAAAGAGTAGAACAGCTTGTCAGGTAAAATATTAGTCAGCTTTCTGAAATACAGTAATKGACTCAGGCACTTAACACAGTCTAAATATGTTATGAATATGCAGTAGCTGCTATTTTATTGGAAAGCCTTGATAACTAGCTGTCCATAAAGCTTTGCTATCATCAGGAAGCCTCCAGAATGTAGGTGTAATTCTTCCAGAGAGAAGTTCTAGAGAGAATATATATACACCAAAGAAAAATAATTTTTCTTTTCTTTTTTTTGCTTAACAACAGGCAGAAGAAGCAGGACTTGCTGTGTCTGTTTTGTTATGTGTGAGAGCCCTTCAGATCAGATCAAATGGAAGTGACGAAATGAAGACATCTGTATGTAAAACGATCGCATGCCTTYTACCAGAAGACCTTGAAGTCAGAAGAGCATGTCAGCTTACCGAGTTCTTACTTGAGCCAACTTTGAGTGGATTTAATGTGTTGGAAGAGCTGTATATGCAACCAGATCAAAAATTCGATGAAGAAAATGCACTGGTCCCCAACTCGCTCCGTTGTGAGCTGCTGTTGGCTTTAAAAGCATATTGGCCATTTGATCCTGAATTTTGGGACTGGAAGACTTTAAAGCGACATTGCCTTAAATTGTTAGGGAAAGTAGCTTCTGATTCTGAGGATGATGTAAGTTGTAATATGTCAATCAATGAAACCGACCTCTTAGATAGTTTCTTAAGTGACTATGATGACACGAAAGAACATAAATATTATGATGGAAAAGATTCAATAAATAATCCTAAAGAGAAAGTAAGAGTAAAAAAGCCAATTGGTTCTTCAGAAAGATACCAGAGATGGCTTCAGTACAAATTCTTTTGTGTGCTGTGCAAAAGGGAGTGTATAGAGGCTCGAATACTGCACCATTCCAAGATGCACATGGAAGATGGTATTTACACATGTCCTGTGTGTACAAAGAAGTTCAAAAGAAAGGAATTTTTTGTACCGCATGTAATGGAACATGTTAAAATGCCACCTAGTCGAACACACAGGCCGAAGAAGAAAATAATACTGAAAAAAGAGAGATCGCCACAAAAGACAATATCTTCCAGCAGCTCCTGCCCGGCACTTCAGGAAAAGCTGCATCAGCCCCAACTGTCTGAAAACCTAGAAAGCGACGCACATGAATATGTCACATTCAGCCAGTTGGAAAACTGCCAGCTACAAGACAGAGACATCTACCCATGCCCCGGCACAGATTGTTCGAGGGTATTTAAACAGTTTAAATACTTAAGTGTACATCTAAAAGCCGAACATCAGAACAACGATGAGAATGCCAAACACTACTTGGATATGAAAAACAGGAGAGAGAAATGTGCTTTCTGTCGCCGGCACTTCATGACATCCTTCCATCTGCGGGAGCACGAACGAGTGCACTGTGGTCCTCAGCCTTATATGTGTGTGTCAATGGATTGTTATGCCAGGTTTGGGTCCGTTAATGAGCTTCTTAATCACAAACAAACACACGATGATCTTCGTTACAAATGTGAACTAAATGGCTGTAATATTGTTTTCAGTGACTTAGGGCAGCTTTACCATCACGAGGCACAGCACTTCAGAGATGCATCATATACATGCAACTTTTTTGGTTGCAAAAAGTTTTATTACTCAAAAACTGAATTTCAGAACCACCTTGCAATGCATAACATCGCCGTGTCAAACGGGGACGGGAAGCAAACGGTGAAACGTGAAGAGTCTGTTTCAAAAGACAAGTTCAGTTATCTTCCAGAGTCTCAGCTGGTTGAACAATCTGAAAGCTCCAGTCCAAATGAAAACCTGGATCCCACGAGCTCTCAGGAAATTCCACAGATCAAGGAAGAAGAGCTCTCCGACAGTGAAGACCTAGACAGTGAAAGTACTTGCAGTGTTCACTGTGGGAACCACAGCACAGCTGTAAACCAAAGCCAGGTGTCTCCTTTATTGACTGAAACAGGGGCTCACAATCAAACGGCTCCAGATTTTCTCGTGTCCCAGGAAGGAGTCTTCCATTCAGCAGATGTGAAAGAACAGTGCTCCGGTGAGGCAGTTTGCCTCGATGGAAAAAGCTTCTCTTGTGGCTTTGAAGGATGCTGTGCAACACACAAACACGCCAGAAGTATGCAGAAACATCTTCGTAGGGCCCACCCATATAACTTCAAAGGTAAAAAAAAGATGGAGATGAAAACTAAAGACTTTCTGAACCTGCTGAGTGWTGCTCCGGGCAGTAAATCCCCCAGAGACATTGGTACGGAGTTGGATCAGAATTCAGATACAAATGCTGATTCTCCAGAAAGCCTCTATTACAATAAAGGAAACAATGGCCTGAAAGAAGAAAATTATCCTTCTTCCCCAGAAGCATCTTTTTATGACAGTTCTAAAGTATCAAATATTGAAGACAATATGCTGGAACTACTCTTAGGCTTGAAACATCTCAGCTTAAAAAATTCCAATATTCAGAATTCTTCAAGACACAAGCCTTTTTTGGGCTCCTTACAGTCCTATTCATCTAGGGATACCAAGTGCCCTGAGTCAGGAGTAGAAGAAGCTACCTCAAAATTTCAGTTTCAAGAAGAAGAAAACTTACCCAGCCAGTATCTCACCCAGCTGGCAGCCAAACCATTTTTCTGTGAATGTCAAGGATGTACTTGTGAATTCGTGACCAGAGAAGCTCTCTTAATGCATTATGTTAAAAAGCATAACTATTCAAAAGAGATGGTTCTTCAGTTAAACATGTTCCAGCATCGGTACTCACCATTCAAGTGTCATATTTGCCAAAGATCATTTACAAGAAAAACACATCTTAGAATTCACTATAGAAACAAACATCAAATTGGCTGTGAGAGGATGACACACAAGGTCTGCTCTAATGATAAACTTGATCATGTAAGTTTATGTACAGAGGACATACATAATACTGTGCCAACAGCTGTCTCTGCAACCAAGGTTGAATTCATTGAACACTCAGACCACTCGGAACAGCTTTATCGTCCCAAAAAGGAAGACTGTAGTTCTGAAACCGATTTGGAGTCCAGTGAAGAGACAGACAGCAGCATAACAAGAAAAACGTCTAACCTGGCTTCTCTGGACAGTCACAGGGAAGAACTGGAGGCAAGAGAGGGAAGAGGAAGCAAAAGAACAGTTGCTAAAGGAAACTTATGCTACATATTGCATAAGTACCACAAACCATTTCATTGTATTCATAAAAGCTGCAACTCTGCTTTTACCAACCAGAAAGGTTTGATTCGTCACTATAGGACCGTTCACCAGTATAACAAGGAACAGCTCTGCTTAGAAAAAGACAAAGCAAGAACAAAAAGGGAACTTGTCAAATGTAAAAAAATATTTGCATGCAAGTACAAAGAGTGTGGTAAGCGTTTTCTGTGTTCTAAAGCCCTTGCTAAGCATTGTAGTGACTTCCACGATGAACATATAGAAGATCAAAAAGTGCTTTCTGAAGCTGAATCTGCAAGATTTGCTTGTAACCAAGCCCATTGCCCTGCTGTATTTGTTACTTTTAATAAGCTAAAACAGCACCTGGTAGAAGAACATGCCAGTGCAGAAAAAATAAACAAAGATTTTGAAATCCATTGTGACCTTAATGGCTGTGATCGAATTTTCACCAATTACAGTCACTACTCTCAACATGTGTATTTCCGACATAGTGAATACTATGATAGTCTCTTTGGAAATCAAAAAGAGGAGCAAGATGATCTTGATAAGGATAAAAATGAACAAAATTATTTGAAAGACAATTTTGACATGAACAAGCAGAATGGGAAGCAGATAAAAGAAAAACCTAAAAGAATTAGCAAAAGCAAAGAAAAGCATTTGATTAATTTGAAAACAAAAGAGGAAGCCCTACAAATGTGCAAAGAGAAGTCCAACCAGACCCAGTACCCTTGCATGGTTCAGGGATGTATGTCCGTTGTGAAACTGGAAAGCAGTATAGTGAGGCATTACAAACGCACACATCAGATGACCAATATATATATAGAGCAACAGATCCAGAAACTGGTTGTTTGTGTTAAATGTGGCACAATGACAGAAAAACAGTCCTCATCTGACACAGCTTCAGGTGGGGATAAAAAAGGCACAAAAGTTAAAGAGGAGAAATCAGCTCACTCTGTGCAGGAAAGTCAAAAATCTCTCACTGCAAATACTGATCAGGACCATCAAGGTGTAAGCAGTGACGACCAAAAAAGATGTTCAGCAGGTAGTGTGGGCTTCGATACGAGTGCCTTTATGTATTCGGGCACCTTAAAATATAACCACAGTTCAAAAACTAGCAGTTTTGAAGAGCATAACTTAAGGGAGTCCGTGAGGTGTAAAACAGGAGATGTATCTGAAAACAGTGAAGGTGGCTCTTATTTCTCCAACGTACAGTTAGAGTTGCCAAGGGAGAAAGACGGAGAGGGACGTGAACATAGCACAGATACCCAAAATGCAAAAAGAAACGTACGTTGTACTACGAAGGACAAATTACAGAAGCAACCCCTGTCCAGACCATTTGACTTAAAGACGTATAAACCAATGGGATTTGAGTCTTCATTTTTAAAGTTTATTCAGGAAAGTGAGGGAAAAGAGGATGACGATGATGATTTTGATGAGGTGGTGGAATGGGAGTCTCCTGAGCAGTTTCCAGTTGATGGAATCTTGCAAAAAGACGGAGACTCTCGACGGGATCGGGATGCGCCAGTAAACAGCTTTGTGAAGGAGAAAAATGCAGTCGGACCCCAAAACAATCATGGGCGGCTAACAGAAATACAGCCCATCATTTCAGAATCGTCATCTGCCCCTTCTTTAGAAAACTTGAGGGCTATCTTGGACAAGGCATTAATGGACTGTGGAGACCTTGCCTTAAAACAGCTTCATTACTTAAGACCGGTAGTTGTTCTGGAAAGATCCAAGTTTTCCACGTCCCTTATTGATCTATTTCCAACAAAAAAGGCYGATGAGCTTTGTGTAGGAAGTACATAAGTAGTTTTGCTTAGAACAGATTGCCTCCACTACTGTTACATGGGGAGAATTTCAAATTAGAGCAGAAACTGTTACAGAACACACTGTTTAGGTTAGTTTGGACTGTTTAATTCCATGAATGTATAATATCTGTCAAAAAGTACTGGCCAAGTTAATTTAGCTCCCCTTTTTTTTTTTTTTTTTTTTTTTTTTTTTTTTTTTTTGTTTTGGACAATGCTGATTTTGGTGCTATTTAACACATCAGAATACTGGGGGCTTCCTCTTGCAGAGTAAATGTGCATGATTGTATATGGAACAAGTACTAGGGTACCAGGGTTTGGGGGGTGATGGAGTTATTACTTGACTTGAATGTGCACCCTAGGGTGCTTTGTGTAACATATTGTACACTACAGCATCTTATATTTTTTGAGTTATGAGTTTCAATAAATTACAGTTTTTCACCCATTTGTTTACTGTATGGTAAATCTTTTTCTTTTAGGCAACTTTAATGTGATTTGCTTTTATTTATTGAATTTGGGACCATTCTGTGCGTGCTGGACAATGTTCCTTCAGTTTGACACATTTGTAGATAGCTAATTAGGCTGATGAAGCAGTGTAGGTAAGTTTTACTCTGTAATATTGTCTGTCCTTGCAGACTTTAAAGAATTAGGATGAGTGTGGGTAAAAGCACTTGTCATATGGTGATAGGAAACTTCTGGGTATTTTTCCCTTAATGGAAGAAAATGCTTCTGACAGAGTGAATTTTGAAATTTATTGAGAGACCTGCAGGTTTGGGGCTCCSTGGTCTTTTTTGGATAATGACTACGACCTACCTTGAAGATTATTAAAAGCAGTTATCTAATATTTTGAGCTCTGATACTTATTTTTGTTTCTTCTGCATACATTCTGAGGCCCGGAACCTGCACACTGAAWAGGAAGTGGTATTTCCTAAGCTCTATGAGATAATACGAGCAAGCTGCAATTTCCTTATTCAGGGAGGGTTTGGGGTTTTGTTGAGGTGCTTTGGTTTTAACACTGTAATCTTGGAAGTAATAATGGAAAGAAAATGAAAACTTGGGAAGATATTGGCTGGTGGCAAGAATGAAGAGGAGTATCTTTTATATATATATATACACACACACAYWTWKAKRTKWTATATAKAKWWTATATATATATACACACATATAGACTTCATGCATATATAGATTTATGCATATATAGATTTTATATATTTTTATATATATAATATAAAAAATCTGCAGTAATGTGTTATGAGCAATACTGACCAGAAGTGGCATTTACATGAATTCATAGAAGTTGAGCCACGTTTTCTTTTTCTGATGCTGCTCCTTGGAGACCAGCATTCATAGAACCATCCTAATCAGTAGGAAGCAGTGCTCACAGCATCCCTGTTCACCTCTTGGAGTTTGTGAATTAGCCGCTTTTACAATGAGGAGAGGATTCTGGGACTGCAGAAATAGTCCAAAAATAAAGTACCAAAGCGTTTCTGCTTGTCACGGATTAGGTTTTTTCTGTGTAAAAGACAAAAAAGTTTATAAAGGTTTACCTGCAAATGTTGATGAATTGCCGCAGGAATGAAGCCTTATTACAAATTTCTTCTCCAGTGTCATATGCAGTGTATTCATCTGCCTGTTCTGATGGGAACATAGGAATGGGTTCAGTGAAAATTCACTGTCAAAAGCAACAATTCCAAATTCAGATTGTTGGCAGGAATCGTGTCTTAAGCTGTTGCCACCAAGGAGCTCTGAAAAATTATCTGTACAGAATCCTGCTGTCTAAGCATCCTGCAAGGTCTTCCATGTTCAGCTTTCCCACTAACAAAACCAGCCCTGCTGCTTGCTGTAAGATCAAATGTGCATATCAAGCATGAGCTTTATGACAATTCTAGCTCTGTTATTCCATAGAAGGGCTATTTCTGAAAGTGTTAGTTCCCCAGAAACAGCCTGCTCTTATTAAATAACAGTTACTGTATGTGTGCAAATTACTATCACTACAGAGAGACAAAGATTTTACAGATTATGTGACTGAAGTCCACGTGGTGTTTCATTGATGTTGGGTAGGTGCTGCTGTTAATTAATTTGTTAYGGGTTATTTTCAGTTTGAATATAATGCGGGTGAAGATAAACATGCAGACATTTCTGTCTGTCAGATTTGGAGAAACTCTTGCTGTATTCTTCAGGGAATTGTATTTAAAACATGGCAAGTTTATTCTGCTTGGCGTTCATGGGATCATCTCACAGTGTGTTCTGTTGGCGATGGCCCGTTCTGGGCACACAAGGGAGTTTTAATCCCATCCCTTTTCCTTCCACAAGTGTTTCACTCGACACCCACAAATCCATGGGCCCTGATGGGATGCACCCCAGGGTGTTGCGGGAACTGGCGGATGTCCTAGCCGAGCCGCT
>NW_020455616.1:92894-97272 GCF_003342845.1 Nothoprocta perdicaria
TGATTCACAGATCTTGCTTGCAGAAATCTAATATGTCCAGCCTCTCCCTCTAAAACAGAGCTTCGAAATACCTTGCTCCCCACTAAAGGAGACCTCCTAAGATGACTGGTACTTTTGGTAGAGCTCTCAACACAGYCGTTAGTTCACAGATGTTGGTTTAGTGCCTTTAAAAGAAACTGAGTTAGGCAACAACAAAAATAAGGAAAGATTTAAAATATTTTAACGCGGATGTGTTCTTTGATCCCGAGTATGTAACTGTAAATTTGTGAGTGCAGGAAGCAGYGGGGAAGAGAAGGGTCGGCTCAGCTGTTGGGAACTGCTGATACATGTCAGCTTCAAATGTCCACAGGGATATCAGTCAACCACTAAATGTGCCGGAGCTTCCAGGAGGAGTCTTGGCTTCTCCTGCTCCATTCCCAGTTATGAACTCCTGTCATTTCCTTTGTGACACTCTTGAAATATTGAAAAAAATGATGATAACAACATTATAATTTTCTGCCATTACTGTGCAAGGAAATAGGGCTGCTGTTCAGGTTATTAAAGCTATTTGCAGTTGCAGTTTAATGGGACAGATTTGCATCCTTTCTTACTCCATGATAAGAAGAGCTGTCCCAGGGACCCGGATCTTTCCCCAGAACTACTTCACTGTTGCTATATGATGCAGAACTGCCTTCCTGCCTTCCTGCACTCGCATCCTTGCCTCAAGACTGGCTTTCACTTGAAGGATTGGGTCAGCTCCGTCGCTCCATTTCCCACACTCCCTGTTTGACTCCTCTAAGCAGACTTGATCTCTTCTATATAATGGTTTCCCTATTACTTTTTTCCTTTTCTATCTTGTTTCTTTAGCAGAGAAGCTGGGATATGTTCCTCGTTCCTTGTATTCTTACCTAGAAATGTAGGTCCTGCCCTACAGTTACCCAATGAAAAGCAAATTCTCACTGGAAGGAGAGCCTGGCTGATGTGAACATGACRGGCAGTGCTCTGTAGGAGCCCCTTCCTCCATTCCTTCCTTCCTCTCCTGCCTCTTCCCTGTGCTGTTACCTTTCTGGTTCTGCACATGGGTACGTTACTGCGGAGCACCAAGTCGCTAGTTTCTCTCRTGCTGTGCAACATAGTCTGATAGCAACTGCCTGTTCCCGTGGCAGGTCTGCAGTCACCGGATCAGCAAGGGGACAGTGACCTTAAATCCTCAGTATTTCCAGGAGAAGGAATCTCCAAGCAGGGAAGTTGCTGCAGCAACGGGAAGAACCAGCAGCCACATGCATGACGCCGCAGAGCGCGGGTTGTGCAGACCTGCGTTATTCACCAAGGGCTTAACAGAGCTTGCTCTACAGGAATGGAAGCGACAATACTGCATGGAAAGCACGAAAAAAGAAAAAAAAATGTTAGAGGACAGTCAAGAGGCAGCCTGCACTATACACCAGGGGAAAAATGGACAGATAACTTGTTTAGTCAGTATTAAATCTTACAATTCACAGCCACAATAAGTGAAAGGGCACTGACTTAGGCCATGAGTTTGGTGAGCAAATGTGAGGGTCCCTTTCCTCTCTTCCCCGTGACCTTACAAAGAGTATTGGAATGGAGCAAATTAACAGGGACTCTTGACTGCAAAGGAGAAGCAAGCTACAAATTATTAGAAGAGAGCAGTTCTGGGGCAGCTTTTCTGCAGGAGCAGTGACTGAACAGGTCTCTGTGAGCTTTAGAGCTGAACGGAGGTCGCTGACTTCAGTGGCAAGATTTGATCCATTAGCGCGGGAGCTTCCTTCAGGCTCTAGACTAAAATCACTGTAGGAAATTCAGTAAGAATTTCGGTAGGAAATTCGGTACTGGTACGGGTTTCCTGACAGATGCCCCGTGATGTGACTGGACCAGTCTAATCAACGAGTGCTCTTGAAAAATAAGGTTTTTCTCCCTATTCACCGGCAGARCGGTTGGGAGCTTTCTGCCAGGTTGCTGTGTTGAGTGCCACACGGTGCACATGAGAAGGGCAGGAGTGTGTGGACAGGGAGAGAAGAACATCAAGGAGTTACAGAGCGTGGCYGGGAAGGGGCTTTGGGAGCACCTAGCGCAAACGCGACTGCTTCCAATGCCAGAGCACCCGTGGCTTTGTCCAGGCATGTCCTGGGCACCCCCAAAATCACGCTGGGGATCCCACACACCCCCTGGAGCCCTGCCCCAAGCTGAGCCTCCCAAGCCACTGCCCTCTTATCCCATCGGGCGCTTCCCCGTCTTGTAGCTGCCCTTCAAAGAGCTGCAGTTCACTGTGAGCTTGTCCCTCAGCCACCTCATTTCCAGAGAGCGCAGAGCAATGTCACTACACCCAGCTGGCGCTCCATCCTCTCCCACCTTTTCCACGGGTGGTAGACGGTGTCCTGGCAATGTGAGGGCCTGGGCTGTTCAGCACCCACAGCTTACTGCTGTCCGGCCCCACGGAGCCGAACACATTTGGCTTCTCCGCACAGCTGCCAATCCGTTATTGCCCCACGGCCAAGTGCCCCTCTCCYTCCCAAACTGTAGCCACAGCAATCAGGGCATAGGCTTTGTGAAAACAGATAGGAAACAGGACACTGAACTCCCCAGCCTTTTCCATATCACCATCCCTAACAAACCCATGATTTTCCCCGAACTTTCTCTTGCAATTGGCATCCTGGTATAATCCTTCATTGCTACATCTAAAGTCTCCAAGTAGTTTTGACTCCAGATGGGTCTTTGGCCTTCCTAATTTTCTCCCTACATGTCTGAGCACTGTTTTCAAATGCCTCCTTCCCTGCCTGTCCTTGATTTGACTTTCTGTATGCTCCTTTTTTGTATTTTAGATCACTGAGAAACTCTTTGTACAGAAAGGTGTTCTGCTTAAATTCTTGTTTTTCCTGCTGAACAGGGGGGCAGCCAGAGGGAGAATGGATAAAGAAAAAGAGGATCAACCTGTTTGGGAAAGGTGGTTCAGGTCTAGCATGAAAGTCCATGTTATGTGTTTCTGGGAAGAACGGCAAATATAAAAGGTAAAGACTTCTGAGCAGCAGCAGGCATTGTCAAATGAGAAAGAATGGCACAACTTTATGTTATCAGAAGGACTTAGATGAAAAGCWTTTGGGAGATAGGGTAGGATTTCAGATTCATGCTGGGAAAACAGAACAGCATGATGAACCGCAGAACAGAAAAGATGCTGCAGTTCTTTCAGATCTGAAATTAATAACATCAATGGAAGGGATAGGGTGCCATAAYAGTTTCAGCGGGAGAGATGTGCCTACAGTGTGGCAATACTCAGAAACAACTGATTTTCTGCATTTGTAGCTGCTATTTTCTGCATTTGGGAGCTGCTACCCACCTCCCCTCATCTGCGATGAGCACAGGCAGTACTTGCACAAGTGGCAGTAAAAGTGGCAGTACAAGTACTTCCCAAGGAAGGCCTCGGGAACACTTTAAATGAGGCAACACCTTGGACCAGGCGTTGTTAAACTGCAGGGTGCTGTTCACTGGGCCCTGAGGACCCTTTTTCTGTCATGGTCTTGCAGGCCGGTCACTYGATGCATCTTTAGGGCTGTGTGAAGTACATGCTTGTTAACTTGGCTAATGTCTCTGCCCTGATATCAGGTCCGGAAGTGCAGTGTCACCAACTGGTGTTTGCTTTTCAGTCAGCCCATGTTGAGGGGCTTGTAGGAGACTGGAGAAAAAAGAAAAAAAATGTTTTTGGTTTTTTTTTTTTTTGGTGCATGTGTGTCATGTCTTTTGGGCATGTGTCCCATGTCCAGTTCACCACCGCCAGCACTATCCGCGCCTGTGGGAAGCGGCTCCCAGGGACCCCGTGGACTCCCGTGCTCCCTCTCAGCACCGCAGGGCTGAGGCCCTCTCATCATCAGACACCAGCAACACTCGGCATTTCACCGGCTCTCACTGCCCTTGGCGCTCAGCTTTGGCCACCACCCCAGTGCTCCTCCGCACGCTCCATGCTACTGCAGAGGYCTTGGGTGCGCTCAGAGGGGCGCCCTGGCTGATAAGCTGCACCCAGAGTGACTGTTAAGCTTGGCCTTGCCTGACCACCTCTGCTCTGTCTCCACCAACCCACTGCTCCAGCAGTCCCAGAGCGAGGGGAGCGAGTTGGTGCTCGGGAGCGGGGCTCAGCAGCGTCCTGCTGCTGTGTCCCTGCAGCATGAGGCCCAGCAGGAACCCCTGCCCGGGATGCCCTCCATCTGAGCGGCGTCTGCACGGCCGGAGCCAGGCCCGGACCCTGATCGAGGCCGCAGCTGGGTGTCGGTTGGGCCCGGCGCCGCACCCAGGGGAGCCCATAGGGCCGGGCTGGCCCCGCGGCCGCGGTTGGTCGGCGCCACAGCGCCGGTCCGGCCCCGCGGGACCGGCCCCCGGGCCCCGCTCCGCTCCG
>NW_020455616.1:97482-188713 GCF_003342845.1 Nothoprocta perdicaria
GCTGTGGGCCGAGCTGCCGGCCGAGCGCCGCATCTTCTGCTCCGTGCTGCTCTTCTCCTGGGCCGTCTACCTGTGGGAGGCCTTCCTGGCGCACCGGCAGGTGGGCTGGGCCCGTGCGCGGCCTGCGGCGGCCTCCCGAGGCCGCGGGGGTTGCGGGGCTCCGAGGGCCGTCCGCGGCTCCGGGGGCGCCCGCTGAACATTCCCGCCCTCGCGGCGCTCCCTGGGGAGGGGGCCCCGGCCCTGCCAAGGCCGAACCTGCCTCGAGGGAACGGGGCAGGGGCCTTAGGAAAAGAAGGAAAGGGCCATGAGAGGCGGTACTGAGGCAGCCTAAGGTGGTGCATGGAGTCAGTGTAGGCCTTTGAAAGCGGAACGCGGTGAGACGCTCTCCACCTGGGAGTGGAGTAACTCCTTGTTTGTGTGGGTAAACGGCAGACACATTTTCACTGTGGAGCCTCATGGTTAACGGGGGAGAATCTGGGGTCCTCTGTGGCCTCCGCTTAGTCGGCGTGGAACAATGTGCTGGATGCTGTGGGATAAAAATAAAAATAAGATAAAAATATTGTGGGATAAAAGTAAGGACATTTTGTGGGATGTTCCTCTGTGACTTGCTGTGGTGGCCCTGGCATCTGCATTATGTGTTACTTGCCWTCTCATTTCTCTCCTTAAAATTGTTGGATGTTGAGTTGAAGTTTCTTTTCCTGTTTTTCAGAGACGAGTTTATAGGACAACAACACATGTACCACGGGAGTTAGGGCAGATCATGGATTCRGAAACGTTTGAGAAGTCCCGTCTCTATCAGCTGGACAAGAGTACCTTCAGCTTCTGGTCAGGCCTGTACTCCGAAGTTGAGGGCACTGTAAGTGTCTGAGCTCGGCGTTCCTTCATATTGTGTTTTTCTTACAGTTCAGCTGTGAAATACTCAGGGTTTTGCTTTTCACGATCCTCTGCAGCTGCTCTGCAGCTCAGGCTGTTGGCATTTGGTAGGATTGGGGTTCTGTGCTTCTTGTCTGTGCCCACATTTGCCATATAGAATGGTGTAGTCACAGAATCACAAAATCACAGAATATTTAAGGTTGGAAGGGACCTCTACAGATCATCTAGTCCAACCTTCCTGCTCAAGCAGGCACACCTASAGCATGTGGCACAGGGTGGCATCCAGGCGGGTTTTGAAGACCTCCAGAGTAGGAGACTCCACAACCTCCCTGGGCAGCCTGTTCCACTGCTCTGTCACCCTAACAGTAAAGAAGTTGCTCCTCACCTGGAGACGGAACTTCCTGTGCTTCAGCTTGTGGCCATTACCCCTCGTCCTATCGCTGGCCACCAGTGAGAACAGCCTGTCCCCTTCCTCCCTGCATTCTCCCTTCCTGAACTTATACAYATTAATCATATCCCCTCTGAGCCGTCTCTTCTCCAGAGAAAACAGGCCCAGCTCACTCAGCCTCTCTTCATACGAGAGATGTTCCATTCCCTTAATCATCYTRGYTGCYCTTCTCTGGACCCTCTCCAGAAGCTCCACGTCCCTCCTRTACTGGGGWGCCCAGAACTGCMCACARTACTCCAGGTGCGGCCTCACCAGAGCTGAGTAGAGGGGCAGGATCCCCTCCCTTGACCTGCTGGCAACACTCCTCCTGATGCAGGCCATCGTGTCCTAACGGAAGATGTGGAGCACTTACTTTCCATATTTGTTGTTTTTCTGCTCTRTTGCCAGGCTGCATGATACATTCCCAACTGCCAGGTTTATTTTAAAATGTCACTAAAAACAAGGTATATGAAAATATGACTCYTGCAGCCGGCTAAAATTGCAAGTTGATGTGTGTTATAATCATAGGTGTGCATAACCATATGTAGCCTCATGAGCTTCAACAGAGGTCTCTGAAGGTCCCTTCCAAGCTCAACCACTCTGTGATGTGTAAGGAAATATCTATAAG
Source organism: Nothoprocta perdicaria (assembly GCF_003342845.1). Lineage (NCBI taxonomy): Eukaryota > Metazoa > Chordata > Aves > Tinamiformes > Tinamidae > Nothoprocta > Nothoprocta perdicaria. Next base: position 99,411 of record NW_020455616.1, read on the forward strand.
TTGTTTCTCAAGTAGGTTGGCACATGCTGCAAATTCTTCTTTGTAAGCATTTTGTTTTACCACCTATACGAATGTGTGACCGTGCCCAATACTCCAAAAACACACAGTAAAATGGAAGTAATGGACAGGAGGTGCCTCCTGATAGTAAATAAAGTAAATTTCTGAATGTGATGTTAGGTTGCACTGTGCAATAATGTATATTGTATTTTTATAGACTACTGGCGCAGCTGACCTTTAATGGTTTCCTCTCCCAAAGAATTTAGCAGCATCAGAATTGTTTTAAGTGGTTACAAATACGGACCTTTTTAATGTTTGAAGGGATGCAGCTTGTTTCATTTTTCGGTGATATTTAACTACAAGGTAGAAAGGAAAACCTCTGAGAGCAGGAAAAGTACCAGCAGATGTTTCTTGGGAATAGGAACAGTCACACTGCACAGTAAAGTTTCTGTGTATGAAAAAACAGAGTTTTAACTTAGAACAAAGTGCTTGTTGTGCTCTATACCAATAGTTTTAAGAGAAACATTTTTCTTACTGCTGAAATATATTGTTCCTGAGTAGCACAACTGAGTGAAAAGAAGAATCCTGAAATGCCTGGGATTGCAAAAAATATAATTACTGAGTACACTATGTTATTAAAGTGATGTACTTAAGATAGTAAAAAGGTTAATTAAAAATATAGTGAAAATACTGTGTGTAAGTCATATAATTATATGACAGAAAAGCATTACTTAGAAACTCTAACCTACTTTAATTTTTGCGTTTTTCTATCTAGTAACTTTTGTGCAACCTAACCTGTATGTTGGATTTCGTTTATTGAGTACTTGCAAACATGTAATTAATTACACGTGTGTCAGGATAGCTCATAGCTGTCTTTGCCTCATGGATTGTGGGTCTTCCTATTTTCCTTTCTTTCYTTTTTTTTTCTTTCTTCGCACTTGTTTCACGTAAGCCTTTTAAAAATAACTTTTAAAACGGTATTGTCCATACCGTGACTGCCTACTTGAAAAGTGCTTTATAAATGATGCATTACTTGCCAAGAAAGTAAATGTGAAGTATTTGAAAGCTGCTCTGCTTTACAAATATTATTTCCTCTTGCCTCAATGTGTGGTTAACACAATGGAGAGCTTGTAGCTTCCTTAAAGTGGTTAAAGCAGCACTGATAGAGGATGTGAAACTATGGCCCTTACTCCGAATGTCTGTGTCTCACTAGCAAATACCTGGGAGACTGTTCAAATGCAGTCGGGTTACTGAATCCTGAATATCCCCAGTAAAGATGGCATGTTACAAGTGTAAGACACGATCAATTTTGAGATTTTCTGGGAAAAAAAAAAAAGGGAACATTGCAGAATATTGCAGAACATTCCTGGTTTTCCGTCAGCGCCGCTAAAGGCTGGGAGCGGGGAGGGGGTGCGGTTAAAGCCTGGCCACACGGCTCTGCTCCATCAGTGCTGTTCTCATGGCAYGGTGAGGTGCCAGCCCTGCCTCATGTGCTGTCCCCTGCCTCTTATTTTCAGATGATTCTGCTCTGTGGAGGAATTCCTTTTCTCTGGAATCTCTCAGGTCAAATCTCTGGTCGCGCTGGGTTTGGACCAGAATACGAGGTATGTGACCTTTAAGTAATAGTGGGACTATTTGCTTCCTGAACTATACTGTTATACATCTTATTTTTAAGCTGTTTACTTAAAGTAGGTTTTATCTATAGGTACAACATAATAACAGATATTTTCTAGTGACCTCAAAGATTGGGTGTGTCTGAGGATAGATGTGTGTCACTTCTTTTTTATTAGTTTACTTATTAAATATCACCTTATATTTTTGTCTCAAAGCTATTTGGCTAAAGTCAAGTGAGCTGATGGGTGGGGCTTTTTTTCTCTTTGTTTTTGTTTGTTCTTAAAGTTTATAAATCCTAAATGTGATCTTCCTAGATAGAGCAATAGCCTCAACTGTCTTACTGTTTTATCTATTGTCTTTGTGCTGTGAATTCAGCTACTTTTTCAGTGGTGCAAATCTTCACAAACCATAAAAAATACTTTAACTATGTACCTTAAATTTATAAGGAAACCATATCCCTCTAGATGAGACTACCTACTCTTGATGCTAATTACAGGTGAATTCTTGTGCCTTTAAAAAAAAAAAAAAAAAAAAAAAAAGTTGGCTTTTAAACCATTTTAATGGTTTTTAAACCATTAAGCCTGACAGACCAACTGGACCAGACACTGAGACTTACCGACAATTGTGCTGAGGTGTTCACTGCTCTGACCAGCCCTTTTCAAAAAGAATGAGACAGTTGGCACTGCGGAGTTAGAGGTCACGTAGTTATTATCAGTGGCCGGATATTAAAGACCACACGTGACRATTTTTTTCCATCCAGTTTTATACAAAGCTTCCTTTTGCAGTCAATATCCTGAGAAAATGCAGTCTCTGTTCYAGATGAAAACGAAGGAAAATGGAAACAATTCTGTTCCTGAAGTGCTCTTATTTCCATGAAGATTTAATGACTTGAGAGAATCTGAGATTTAGTAAATTAAAAGTTAACGTAAAGACTTTCTCCTGTGGATATTTGTCTTCTCACAAGAAAATGAGCTTGCCCTCCTCTGAGTAGCATTATATTGATAACTGCATGGCTACCAGGACAAAATTCTTCAAATAGTTAAAGTTCTTATTTAACTGTGCGCAATTAATGTACAAACTTGTCCCTTTGGCCTGTGGGTCTTCACAAAATATCCTGCCTCTGGATCCGGAGGATATGTGGCTCTCTAGGCAGTTGCTGATGAATAAAGACTGAGCATAGCAGCATCAGCAGAAACTACACATTAAGTTGTGTTCTGTACAACAGGCTTATTTGCCAGAAGAGCAGCATAGAATTTAATTGAACTGAAAGTGTTCTTTGTGGAGAGAATTTGACCTGATGTCGTTATCATAAGCTGCTTTTTCTCCACTCCAAAAATTCTGCAAAAAGTGTGGATATGTGGCCTGTCAGATTTAAAGCTATTGTTTTTTGGACAGTCAAACCTCTTACATGWAAGTCATGGGTATGTTAATGGGTTGTCTTTTTTTCTTAGTTAGAGACTTACTCAAGTAGTCTGATCTCTAGTYGCACCATAAGAAACATAAAATTAGATGATACTTATTTTGTCTTCTAAAGATAAGAAATATTGAACAAGACTTAATACCCGTTTTAGATAATATATGAATACAGATGAACATATACTCTATATGTTTATTKCATGCTAAGGACAGAAAGGACTATTTTTATAGTTTGGTTTCATACTTTTGATGATTTCAAAGTTTTCAAGCACTAACTCCTTCATGAAGATGCTGAGCTGTGGCTGAACTTAAACTATTTTAAGAAAGTCTCTAAATAGTGGAGTTTTTATAAATATAGGTCATTTCAGTGAGCAATAATCTAGTCATTATATATGTATTGTTATTTTGGTGAAKTTATTTAGCTTTAGCTTCTAACTAATGTCAAGAAAAACACTGATATCAAGTGGGTTTTGACACCATATGACTATGAACACCAGAGCAGATCAGTAAAATTTTCTTTTCTGTGTTTAGATTGTTCAGTCCCTGGTGTTCCTGCTTCTTGCAACGCTCTTCAGTGCAGTGACTGGTCTCCCATGGAGTTTATATAACACCTTTGTCATAGAAGAGAAGCATGGCTTCAATCAACAGGTGTAGTGGATAACACATGTGCTGACCTACCCATTGCTTCTTGTTGTCTCTTCCGTCTTGTGTCATCCATAAGTCATCCAGACTTGTGGTGTCTTCATTTCCCGGGGCCTCCTGTCGTTGTTGCACAGATCCTGTAACYCATGGGAAGGCCTCTGAGGTCATGTCTCTGAGCAGCTTCTTCAACAACAAGGATGTGTCTCCTCGTGGTGGAACTAAGGACGCCTCATTCCTCAGTTGTTCATTTTTGGGTGGGCCCTTCTTTTCCCGTTACATGCTTTCAGAGGAGCTGGGATAAATGTTTATATGTCACTGTTTATACAGTGACATACAGCAACAAYTAAAATGCTGCTTGACAGGGATGCTTATGACTTCTAGACCTTGAATAGATGAAACAAAACTGACAAATTATTTTCCTCCTCATTTTGTTTCACTCACTGAGCTGCATTCTGGAACCAGCCTTCACTAAATTAGAATATTCATCTCTTCATCTGCAATTCCTTAAATACTCACTTTATTTTGTAATATCTGGCCTGGTTTTCTTAATTTCTCCCACTTAGTTTAATTTGTTTATTACCAGTATCAGTTTTCCTTGGGAGCAGATTTTCCTCTTGGAGAAGGCACATCATTACACCATTTAATATCAGCATTAGGCTTGTTTTCTTTTGGACCCAGTTGGTATAATTTACAATGCTTTTTGCTGCAAGTCTRTTTGAAGATTTTGATTTTAGTGAAATGAAATTTGGATAGAAATGCAGCAGATCAAATTGTTTGAGTCATTATTAAGAAGAGAGATGCTCTGGCATTTGCCAGTTTAGTTTCCAAGGGGGTARGAGAACTGAGTTAACTCTGAACAAGCCGAATTACTTTTTTTCTAAAGTAATAGAGAAATAGACAGAATAATTTGATGTTTCTTACCCTTTCTATAAAACAAGAAAACAAGTAAGAAAAAAAAAAAAGGCTGTAAAAAGGCAGTGATCCAGTTTCAGCCATTATCAATCATCTTTGAGACAAAAGTGCACAGGTCCCGATATATCCTGTAATTTTTGGTTCACATCAGTTACCTTATGGCACTTCCCTTGCTGCCTGTCCCCTCCCAGGGAAGCCCGCTGTTAAAAATTCATTTTTGCCATGATATCTTTGTGTATTCTCCAAAATTGCAAAGTTTGGAGTTATTTTTCTGATCTTTGGATACTCTGCCAGTGGTGGCTGCTGTTCCGGACTTTGGGAACATGGCCAGCAAGTTCGCAAATTATTCCAATTAGTCATAAACGTTCAGCTTGTGACCAGCTCAGAAATATTCCACTTACTTGTCTGGTCTTAAAAAGCAAAAAACTTGTCTTTCTAAAATGACTTGCTTGCCGGACTTGTAACCGTTTTTTGCCTTTCTCACCGTAGCTGGAAGTTCCCTTCCTACCCTAGGTGATGAGGCACATTCCTATCATGTGTGTACTTGGGGACTGTGAGTCACAGCCCTTCCCTTCCCTAATCTTAGCAGTGCATGGGATGGCAGACTAAGCTCCTGTTCCTGCTGAGGGAGGAAGGAGCATTTCCAGAGCACGAGTGAAGTTTTTTTTTCCTTCTGCCAGTGGTCAATATCTAACTAGAATACTTACCTTGGGGGCTTTGGCTATCGCTGTCTTCTGTAATTCTCGTTGTAAGGACTGGCCAAGTCCTAAGTTGTGTAATACTCTTATGGTGTGGCCTAGCCTGGCCATCCTTTGGACCTTCAGAAACCTTGAACACGCGTGAAAAGCCATCCTTGCTTCAGTTTCCTGGTGTGTCAGTGCTCTGTGCTCGCTTCAGACCTGTGCCTTGGATATCCTTTTTACCTCCACGAGGGTTTAGCTTCATCCTCGTGTCGGATGAACAAGCTCTTTATGTCAAGGACACGGAAGTCCAAGGAAGCTGGCGGGACTCTTGAAGCATTAGAGACCGGTGGACCAGCGGTGGACCAGCTTGGTGGACCAGCTTGGTGGACAACTTAGTGCCACTGTCTGCCTCAGTGCTAGAGAAAATACCGGTGTTTTTCCATTTGAACGCTCACCAGTGATTTTCCCATCCCTGCAGTAGCAGAAACATACTGTATTTTTACTTTATCTTTCAGCATACCCATCTGCATAGTCTCCCAGTCCTATTTAGAGTCTAGTAAGACTTAGGTTATGTTGTTATTTAGTATTTACTTTATGGCTGGAGAGAACTTGACTCAAATGTCTGCAAACCCTTTAGGGTGCAGAGTGAGCTCAAAGTTCACATCAAGCCCTACCTCTAGGCAGACAAACCAGAAGAACACGCGCTGCTGAACTAGCAGCTCGGGCTTCTTTAAAGCTCTGTTGAGTGCCTGCAGAGGCAGTGCTTTACTGAGGAAGGAAGTTTAGGGGACRTGCTCTGAACATTATCTCCATGGAGCTCTTCCCTCAAAATGCAGCTGTTGCTGGACTGTTTGGCCAACGCAAGCACTGGTTCTTGCCAAACGAGAAAAGGAAGACTTGGCCTTGAAGCCCATGTGTGATATTAAAGGCTTGAGTTGTATCCTTTGCTCCAGAAAGAACGAACAGATATATCGAACGCAGCATAAGGGTTTGGGTCAGTCCCTAGTAATGAAAAAAAGTGCTAAGATATGGGCTGGAATCCCACAACAATCAAGAATCTAAAAGCTTCTTCCATCTTCTCTGTAACTAACTCTTCTGCAGCACCAATCAGCATTGCCACTTTGGTTTGTCTCTGTGTGCATCAGGTGAAGGGATCAGTTCATTAACCATCGTGATGCATTAATATTTACAGTGTAAATGTCACTCGTGTCCTTTCTTTGCAGACACTGGGATTTTTTTTTAAAGATGCCATCAAGAAGTTTGTTGTGACTCAGTGCATTCTGCTGCCGGTGACATCGCTCTTGCTTTACATTATTAAAATAGGAGGAGACTACTTCTTCATCTATGCCTGGCTCTTCACTTTGGTTGTTTCCTTGGTGAGTAAGAGAATACCTTTGAGTTGCTGCTGAATGGTAGCTTACTTGCAAGTTAACATATGCTAGGCTTTAAAAGAGAAAAATGGAAAAAAAAACAGTGAAAAATCTCATTCTCCTTGGAATCTCAGGGTCCTCAGTCTTTTAAATGTGTTTTGTGTTTCAATGTCCTTGTTCAGGAATAACAGCTCATATTAACCGTGCACATTCATGGTGTCTTATATTTTATCTGTTCAATACTGAAATGTCTTTTTCAGTTAAAAAATGAGCATTAGAAAACCTTTCAAGTAGATACTGGAAATAAAATGGTGTTGGGTGACAGATTTACCCTTTTTRTAAATACAGAAAAGATCCCTATTGTCTTTTTGTACTTGCCTGTGCTCCACTTCCAGTACTAACYACGTCTTTTTGTGCCTTGTTTTCAATATCGGTGTGTGTTTGCAGGTGCTTGTCACAATCTATGCAGATTACATTGCCCCTTTGTTTGATAAATTTATTCCGCTTCCTGAAGGAGAACTCAAGCAAGAAATTGAAGTAATGGCAAAGAGCATTGACTTCCCATTGACTAAGGTGTACGTGGTTGAAGGTAAGATTTTTGGGGAAAAAAAAAAAGACTTTTTAAATATTGAGTTCTTTAATTTTTACTTGACTTTAATTATAGATGGTGCAGAAGAGCAGTTGCTTACATCTTACATTCTCCAGCTGTTGTAATACTTGCAAGTTTGGGGGTGTTTTTATTGTTTTTTTATTTATATTTATTTTTTGCCTTGAGGTCAGAATGGTGAAGCGGGACRTAGAACCTTAACTCAGCATTTTATTGGAAGCATTTTTTGGCTCTCTAGAGCTGAAATACATAGCACATTCAAAAATGGGAGCAGCTGTCCTAGATTCCCATTTTAGACCTTTAAACCAGAAAGTAATTTACCTTTTTTCTGTCTTTGTTCACCATTAATTGCCTCAAACTCTTTGATGAAGCTGTTTGAACCATATGAATGATAAAATGGCATGTTCCTTCTTAGTGTCCTCATGGGCTATTTCTCGGGGTGGGGATGGATCCAGCCCCTCTGCTTGGCACCATGAGTTTTGAACTACATAGTAGTGCAGTTTGGGTCTTTTTTTAACTCGTGCTTTGCTTAATGTGGAATAGGAAAGCTCCCATTTCCCTTTCTCTCCACCTCTGTGTTCTTGGAGCACTTGACTTTTTGACATTTCCACTGCTTTCATTTTGTTCCCTTCTGTACTTGATGTTTGTTTTGTTTGTTTGTGCCACTTGAGAGGCAGAGGTGCTTTTACTGCTTTAGTAAGAGCAGCATGAGATGGGGAAAAAAAAGAGCTGAAATGGTAACATTTTCCCTTAAGAATAATGAAGACTTCAACATGGATCCTTTTGGTTTTACTGCTCAGGGCTAGCGAAATTCAGCCAGTGCTCTGCCCCAGTGCAGCCACAATCTTACAGAGCTGGTGTGCTTGGGACCTAACAAACTCCCTTTTCTTAGCAAAGTTGAAAATTTTCAAAGCTTGAGAGTTATTATAGAGTCTTGTCAAGTTTTTAATGCAAGAATTGCTAGCTGTGTCCTAGCGTGGACGTCTCTCATGAAGTACTGTAAGGCTTGTGCCCTGCCACTTCTGGCACATGCCATTGCATGGGCATCTTCATCGTCACCTCATCATCGTAGCAAGTGTCAGTGCTTTGCAGCAAAGAAAGGCTGCAAACCCCCAATTTTCTGTCATTCATCTGGCCTCTTTAAGAGCATTGAGCCAGCACCCTCCTCTGCTGGCATGGAGGTTTCGTGGGGAGCATCTCTTTTTGAGTGCTTTTCTGCACTTTTTTGGTTCTTTCCACTCGAGAAATAACTTCTTAGCAACATGGGCAAAAATGTCCTTTAATCGCATGATTTATTCTGTGAAAAGRTGGGTTACAAAGGTTCCTCTCCGGAAGCAACTTGTTATCAGAGGAGGAAGATGACAGGAGAATGGGGATTTCATCACTATGCTATAGTATGATCAATTTTTCTCGCCGAGAAGTGGCTGGAAGCTGAAGCTTCCTGTGCTAACCCTTCTCTTTCTGCATCATTCTACCTTAGTTCAGTGCCAAAGTTACCATGACTGTGTCACGGGGCAGAAAATACCCATCCCACGCTGCCCTAAGAAGCTGATGCAGCTCCTGCATCTGCTTCGGCTTGGAGACCTTCTCCTCTGTCTCCCAGCCTCCGGAGTGGTGCTGCAAGAGTTCCTGCCAGCTAGGCAGCTTTTTGGCTCCACTGAAAGTGGATAGTTTCAGCGGCTCAAAAATAATCAAACAAATAAAAATTGTCTAGATGAAAGCAGCTGTTAATGTTTGCCTACTTGCCCTCGCTCATATTATCTATGAGGAACTACAATACAACTTTTATAAGCGTCTGCCTGAGATCTCTACTTCATCTTCTTCTCTTTCATCAGTGTCTGCTTATAACACGTTCAAAAGTTGGAATAATCTTTGTTGGCACGTTCAGAGAATTGTAAAATGCCCCCCTCCGTTTCTTTGCGAGGAGGGCAGCAAATTTCTTTGCAGACTGCTCTTTGCTCTCTGAAGCTGCAATGGCTCAAGTGGTTTTCTTTTGGATAGAACACTCTTCCTTGGCTGTTCTTGTGAGTTGAACACCTGGGATTGCAGGTTGCAAATGAAAAATCTCTAATTGGAAGTAGTAAATTAGATGATCTTTAAGTCATTTTAAAATATGCTGCAGCCTGCAAGCTTATTCACAGGCAATTGGTCTGCTGCTCATATGGGGTCTTTGAGAAGTCCTTTGCAAGAATATGTTCCTAGTAAGGCTGCCGAGATAGRCTTCAGTGCACAGTATTGTTCTGACTGTGGTCTCTGATGTACATCTTCCCCCATCAGGTTCTAAGCGTTCTTCTCACAGCAATGCTTATTTCTATGGATTCTTCAAGAATAAGAGGATAGTGCTTTTTGATACCCTCTTAGAAGATTATTCTGCTTTGAACAAAGAGCCAGCAGAAGGAGCTGATGGTGAGAATGAAGAGACAAAGTCTAAAACCAAAGTGAGTTCACATTTGTTCTCCACTGTATTATTTGCATTAACTTTTTAGTTTTTCTTTTATTGTGTTTTCTGTGTGTATTGTAAAGGTCCTGAATTAAATGCTAAAACCCCAAACCAAATGATGTCATCACCAAAGAACTTCTGAGTTGGGGATAGATGARATTTTTGAAGCTATGAGTGAATTGATGCAAACAGAACTAAGGAGACTGTAGAAATCCACTTTATGGACTTTAGCAAAACATTGATTTCTTCAGTTGATTTCTTATCCAAATAAGGACGGATAAAATGGGTGGAATACATTCTGAAGAACCTGAAGGTTTAATTATGAGAAGAATAAATTGCCTCATGCAACCTGGTTAGGCCAGTGTATAAATGGTTGTTCACTCAGGATGAGCATGTTGGTGGTAGAATGCTCTTCATCCCTGGCTTGTGGTGTGGCCTGCTGCAGAAGTGAGTGGCAGGAGGAGGGCATTTTGAGTTCACCCACACTAAAAAATCCGGAAAGCTTCTCTGTAGTARTGATGAGAAGCATTTCCTCCATTCCAGTGGGTTCTGCAGCTTCCTTCTCAATACACAGRCCCATGCACTTCTGACTTGCTAACGGCTTTTGCACCTTTGAAGACACAGAAGTCCATCATCTCTTTGCTGCAGGCATGGGGGTTATTGCTATTGTCATTCTGCTTCTGCTGAAGTGAACTTTACTGTGGTACCTTGGAAGGCAAGGCTTTGTATTGAGTGTTGAAGGAAGGAGGGAGAGGATAGGACTCAATTATCCATTAAAAGTCTCTGGCTGGGAATGTCCCCTTGCATGGTAATACCTTTGTTTGGGTAAAGAAAGAAAATGATGAGATTAATGGATGGTAGGAGAGAGTTTGGAAGGCAGATATTACAGCCTTGTGCYGGGTCTGAACAGGCTTGTCTGCCTAGATGGAAATAAAACATGACAGAAAAGCATTGAACAAAGTTCATATACTTTTAAGTAACTTCTTGCGTCTACCTCAAGTCATAATAGCCCATCCAAAAGGCTCAATGTGAAATTGTGTGTTTATGCTGCTGGTACAAGGGAAGAGCCATTTCCTTAGGCATTTAATGACTTAAGTGACATAAGGAAAACAAAATAAGAAATTGGATCAGTTGTGTTCAGTCATATATGATATTAGTTCAATTTTGTTATTCCCTCAGAATAAGAAACAAGGATGCAAAAATGAAGAAGTTCTAGCTGTACTTGGCCATGAATTGGGTCATTGGAAACTAGGTCACACTATCAAAAACATTATCATCAGCCAGGTAAGTTTATGGTAAACCAGTAGTTTTCCTAGAGCATTCTGTAATGACTGTCCTTCCTAAAGTACCTACTTCCAGGTCTGCCCGTGTATCTCGTGTTGACCGTGCCATGGGTCTTGTGCAGTTACATGCGGGAATAGAGCAAGGAGAGCAAAGATGCTGCCATTTGCCTGCTGTGCAGGCAGCACAAGGAGGAGCAGTGCCCAGTGCTGCAGCGGGACGTGCGACGCTGCGCACAGGTCTGCTCTCCGCATCTCCAGGAGGACTTGATGGAGTGGGAGAAGGCKAGAAAAGAGAAAAAGGGCAGGTGAAACTGTCAGGGGAAGGGAGGAACTTACAAAGAGGGACCAAAAAGGAAAAAAAAAAACATAACTTGCACTTCATTTTGGTGGCAGAAGACATGAGGGAATATGATGGACTCAGAAGGGCACTTTTATTTATTTTAACATTGCATTTTCATACCTTGGACACCCTTTACTGGAAAATAACCTTCTTGCATCCTTTTTGGTGCATGCCTACGATGGGGAGGAGTCTGGGAGCAGACTAACTCTGCTTTTGAAATAGAGGGGCCTAATGGTCGGTTTACTGATGCATGGACCACTGGGTATGGCCTGGTGTGCAGGAACCGCTCCTCAAAACCCTTCCACATCCTGCCCCAAAAGTTTTGGGCTCAGCAATGTGGGGCTCCTGCTACTTGCTGTTAATTTACTGTCTGCCATATGCTTTGGTGCAGATGGATCTTTTTGCAGGTAACACAGTGCGGTTTTGGTTTAGTTTGTTGGGGTTTTTTGGGGGGGGGGTTGTGTTGTTTTTCCTAAAGCTTTTCACAAGTGTTTCAGGCTGTAAGATCGTTGTCAAGCTTCAGCTTAGGCTCCTTTCTATCCTCGTCTTTTCACACGAGCTTTCTCATATCTACATAAACACTTCAGTGGGGGCCTTCCTACCTCCTGCCTTGATTGTATTCCAAGTTCTGACATCTGTGCTGATCCCTACTAGATTGAAAATAAAAAACAAAAGGTCCTTTGATATTTCACATGCTGCTGACTTGCATAACCTTTCTCTTTGGATTCATCTTGTAGTTACTGCTATCTCACTGCAATAGGTAGTTTTTTATGCCCACTTTCAAAAATATGCCCAAATCAAACTGCTYTCTGCTTTCTTCTGTTGTTTTTTTTCTGTCACAGCTCTCCCTGTCTGCCCTTTYCTGTCTGTGTGTTACTTTGCAAAGACCAAGCAGGTATCTGAGTAGGTTCAGAAGATACTTTCATACCTTCATCTTCTCCAAAACCCTTGATGTGGTCGTGCCTCTTACCTCTGAAAATCCAGCTACGCGAAGCACTCTTGCACGGTGTTGCTTGGTTTAGATAAAAGGGTGGATGGTTTCCAGAAGGAGAGGTAGAGCCCAGCAAACAGTGCTTAATGCTCCAGAGAAAGACCTCTGCCACGTTTGGCATCCTTTTGAGGCTTTGGGAACGTGTTTACTTCCAAGGAGATGGATTCTCCCCTCTTTCCTTCCTCACTTTTCATGTCTTCTTGCTATTTCATCTCCCTTCCCTACATAAACATCTTTTTCCCCTCAGTGAAAATGCAAATAGTAATTTTACTGCATGCATACACAGAAAGAAGGTTAAAGGTGGCTGCTTATTCCTCTTTGTATATTCATTTTAAAGTAATCTCTCTTTTTCAGTAGACTTTCTGTGCCGATCTGTAAGTTGAACTCTTAGACCGTAATTTAGATTTGTTTGAAAAGCCCATGTTGATCCACACTGTTGTTTCCTCTTTTTAGATGAATTCCTTCCTCTGCTTCTTCCTGTTTGCTGTGTTAATTGGACGGAAAGAGCTCTTTGCTGCATTTGGTTTTTATGAGACCCAGCCTACGCTCATAGGCTTGATGATTATTTTCCAGTTCATTTTTTCACCTTACAATGAGGTAAACTGTAACTTGTGCAACTGGTCTTTCAGCTTTAGATGCTGAAGTATCATCTTCATTATAATGATTTTGTGGCTATATTATTACTTTGCAGAAGAGTCTGAAATTTCTAGGGGCTGTATCTGGTCTATCTTAATGTAATAAGCAGGGGTAGTAGTGTTCTGTTTCAGGTAAGCCTCTTGTTTCAGGTTTGACCTGGATCAATATTACTGAAAGCATTCTGAAGCCACAGCACGGGGGAAGGAGGACATTATAATACTTATTTAGTGATGCTCTAGGCAACTTAGAGGTGGCTGAATTTTTAAGTAATTTTGAATCTGTTTCTCTCCCCAGGTTCTCTCATTTTGCTTGACTGTGCTAAGCCGGCGATTTGAGTTTCAAGCAGATGCATTTGCCAAGGAGCTCGGGAAGGCTAAAGACCTGTATTCTGCTTTGATCAAACTGAACAAAGATAATTTAGGATTCCCTGTTTCTGACTGGATCTTCTCCATGTGGCATTACTCCCATCCGCCCCTTTTAGAAAGACTTCAGGCCTTGAAAGATACAAAGCAAGAGTGACAGGAGCCATTGTGGCTCAGAGACGGTGCTTCCATCTCAGAAGCAAACTTCAGAGCTGCTTTTGAGATTGCTTTTTAAAAGGATAATTCCAACTGAGTGAAGTGTTAGCAGGACCAYCTGGTCTGAGAATCCTGAAATAAGTATTAACAGACATTATTTTCTTTTAACAAAAAAACACAAAACCATGGGACTTAATTAAGAGAAAGTACTGTATAAAGATTTGTTTTGCATTTGGCTTTTATCTTCATATTGTAGTATAGTCTTTGAGGGGGGGGGGAAAAAATAGAGACTCCCGAGCAGGTATTTTTTCAGTTTGCGTATGCCTTGAACGTTGCTTTTGATTCTCTTCCCATTCTCAATGTTCTGCAAACAAGCAGAACCTTCCTTTGCCAATCTCAAACCTCATTCATAGTGAAGAGGGTTTGGGTGACTTGGCTTCTCGTGTGATATTTGTAGTAGCCGATCACTGTGTTTAAAAAAAAGAAAGCAAGCAAGTACTCTCCTTTCTCCTGAATTCAGATTCGTGTCTGTCATAACTGAAAACTCTGCTTAATAAAACCACTTTCTCTGAAATGTGGGAATAAAGTTGAATTTCAGCTTTATGTCGTGAGGAAATGTACCATCATTTCCTAGCAAATGAGCATTATCAGCATTTTGCAGCGTTATAAGGGGATTGGGCTGCTGCTTTGTGCTCCTGGAGGAATGAAATGAGGTTACGGAGTTGGGGCCCACGTGTTAGAGAAAGTTGCTCATTCACTTTTGTCCACCAGCCGAATGGTTGGCAAGTTTTCCGCCCCTCAGTTCCTCTTTCTTTCTTCTTTTGCACAAATTCTTCATGTCGGTAGACGGAAGCAGCGGCTCCAGCTGTATCGGAGCAAAGTGTTCATGCTAGGAACGCAAGCAGGAGTGGTGGGAGCTGGGCCTGGGACTCCAGCACAAAGGAGTTGATGGGGGAGCAGTTAGAGGCTGTTCCTCACCTCTGATATAACCTCCCCTGAGACAGCGTGTTCAGATCTCAGAGGGTTAGGAAGGACAATGTGGGTAGTGGAGGAGCGGCTTGTATCGTAGAAGGTGAAATTAAATTTGCTTCTGTTCAGAGAAAGACAGAAGTTCAATATTTGTGTGTGCTGYACACACATATGCATTGGACCAGACTGAATGCAAATACTTCATATAAAAAGATTCGCTATCTGTGGTAAATTTAAAACCTTCTCATCAGCTCTATGCAAAAAGATAACAGAATCAAAGCTAATTCTGATTCTCAGAGACTTTGTTAACTAAAATTTGCTTTTCTGGCTACCTGAAATGGGGAAAAATGCCTTAACAAGTATTGGGCATGATGTGTCTTGGGCGCAACAAGATGTTGCTGGAAACCCTCTGTATGCCTTATTTTGATGGTGTTTATATGCTAACAAATGTGAAGCTAAGCTGCCGCCATGGGCTTAGGAGACAAGCTTACAGATAGGGGAAGCTTGTATTTGTTATCTTAATTAATAATTGACCCTTATAAATAAAAGGATTAACGTGGAGCTGTTAATTCCGAAGACTAAAGAAATGTGTCCAGTTGCACAGGTGTTGGTTTGAGCATATGGAAAGCATGCTGAAAGCGCTCTGAGAAAACCATTAATTAAAACTTAATTTAAAACTGAATTTGGTGGTTCCTTCTGCAGTTCGGTGAAGCGGAGAGGAAAAGGGGATAATGGCGGAAACGTTACCTAGCGCTTCACGCGGTAGCCGGGGCGGCCGGGGGCGCGCGGCTGCGCAGGCGCACACGGCGGGAAGCGCGCGGCTGCGCAGGCGCGCGCGGCCGGTCGGACATCGCGGGGCTGCGCAGGCGCGCGCGGCCGGTCGGACATCGCGGGGCTGCGCAGGCGCGCGCGGCCGGTCGGACATCGCGGGGCGGTGTCTGCCCGCGCGCGGCTCCCTTTGTGCGGGCGGTCGAGCGGGCCGGGCCGCGGCGATGCTGGCGGGTGGCAAGAAGGCCGCGGAGGCGGCGGCCGGTGGCGGCGACGGCCCTGAGGCGGCGGCGCCTCCGCCCGCCGGCCCGGGGGCCTTGGGCTCGTCCGCCGAGGGCGGCGGCAGCGCCTCGGAGCGAACGCCCCGTAAGAAGGAGCCTCCGCGGGCCTCGCCGCCTGCCGGGCTGTCCGAGCCTCTGGGCTCCGGCGCCGCCCCCGCGCCGGGCGCCGACACCACGGGCATCGCCGAGACCCCCGAGGGCCGCAGGACCAGCCGTCGCAAGCGGGCCAAGGTAGGGGCTGTGCCGTGGGCTGGGGTGCTGCGGCCCCGGGGCTGCCCCGCGCCGCCCGAGCGGCCCTCCCGGCTTGCGGGAGCGCGTGGGCCGGACCTGCCGCCGCAGCGCGAACACCGCATTCACTTGTGCTTGAAGCGTTGGCTAAATYCCAACGCGTTTGCACGAGGAGCATCCGTCGTGTTGTTAGGAGTGTAGGGGAGCAGCGTCCCCCGAGGGTTGCGGTGTGCGTGGAGCAGAGCTGGTGCGGCAGGTTGTGCGGGTAGCGAGCGTCGCGTCACGCTGGGCACCCCGCTCCCGGACACCCCCCTCCTCAGTGTCCTTCCTTTGGCTCCGGGAAGCTCCCGCCCTCCTGCTGAGGGAGCCTGAGGAGGACAAACGCTGAAGGTCCCTGAGCAGCTTCCAGGGGCTTGGACCTGCAGAGTCCTCAATCCCTAAGTTATTATGAACATAGAAGAGTTCTTTTTTTGTACCGGGTGTATCTTTGCACCGTGTTGCAGAGGCCTTGGGAGGCTTTGGGTGCACCCAGGCCTGGGTGTGTTTGATAGGGAAGCTGCAAGTGCTGTTCAGGGCCTTGTGTGGTGGCCTGGGGTGTTCTACTGCTGAGGGCACCATGCGCCCAACTCTGACACCCCTGCAGCGCCCGGGAGCCGCCATTGTCTTCAGGGGCCGCATCCGTGGGTTTCGTTTGCCTGATGGTCTGACACAAACAGGTTATGTTCCGGGGATGCTTGCCCTCGCTGTGGACGGGAGCTCAGGGCAAGTGTCGGTGCTGGGAACTGCCTGACCTGCGTTGAAGATAAACCTTGGAAAGGGGTTCTTCTCTTTGGACTCGATTACTCTTTGCAGTTGTGCAAGCTCAAGGATCCAAGGCCACTTTGGAGCGGGGTGAGATGGCTCCGTTTGCAGGTAGCACTAGTGTGTGTTGGTGTTGAGTGAGTGTGGTACACTAAGATCCCTGTAACTTGCTTCAGAGTGGGARTTTGCAAGAGACTCACAGAAGCACAGAATCATAGAATATTCAAGGTTGGAAGGGACCTCTCGAGATCAYCTAGTCCAACCTTCCTGCTCRAGCAGGCACACCTASAGCATGTGGCACAGGGTGGCATCCACGCGGGTTTTGAAGACCTCCAGAGAAGGAGACTCCACAACCTCCCTGGGCAGCCTGTTCCAGGGCTCTGWCACTCTCACAGTGAAGAAGCTCCTCCTCACCTGGAGATGGAAATTCCTGTGTTTCAGCTTATGCCCATTTCCCCTCGTCCTATCGCTGGCCACCAATGAGAACAGCTTGTCCCCTTCTTCCCTGCATTCTCCCTTCATGAACTTATACACATTAATCATATCCCCTCTSAGCCTTCTCTTCTCCAGAGAAAACAGGCCCAGCTCRCTCAGTCTCTCCTCATATGAGAGATGTTCCATTCCCTTAATCATCCTAGGTGCTCTCCGCTGAACCCTCTCTAGAAGCTTCACATCCCTTTTACACTGGGGAGCCCAGAACTGCACACAGTACTGCAGGTGCGGCCTCACCAGAGCTGAGTAGAGGGGCAGAATCACCTCCCTTGACCTGCTGGCAACACTCCTCCTGATGCYGGTCAGGATCCCATTGGCCTTCTTGGCCACGAGGGCACACTGCTGAGCTGGGAGTCTGTACTGGTGCCTGGGGTTATTCCTGCCCAGGTGCAGGACCCTGCACTTGTCCTTGTTGAACCTCATGAGGTTCCTCTCTGCCCAACTCACCAGCCTGTAGTACCAGACTCTGGTAGTGCTGTAGTGTCTAACACATGTGCTCGGTGCCGGAGAGACTGGAATATGAATTCTTTTCCAGGAGCTAGGGAAATTCAGTATCAATAGATAAATTCTCCTTAGTTTGGAGAAACAAACAGATGTGTTTAAATTGTGTATTTAAAATAGTTTAAACAGTAGCTTTTTAGGGTACCTCTTGGGCTGCCATGTTCCTTTAAGTTACCATAAATTTATTATTATTGTTGTTGTTGTTATTATTATTCATCTGGAGAACAAAATACATATGACARTAAAGATTGTGATTTTTGTTACTTTGCTTAACTGATACAAAAAGTCGTGTGGAGAAAGAAAGAGGAACATCTCATCTTATGATCAATGGATTTTTTATGGGATTTTTATGGGATTTCATAGAGATTCAGAGTTCAGTTCAAAATTTGAGGAACTGTGATCAAAATTCCAGCTTGCAAATGTTTCTTCTGAAATACTTTGGCACGTGGCACATATGTTGTTTAACGTAGCTCTTGAACATGAGTTAGTAACATTTAAGTAGTCAGGATGAAAGCAACACCATAACTTTGTTTGGAGTCAGTTGAGATAAATGAAAATCTTAACAGGAATTGTACAATTCAAAGTTCCTGTTCTGAGTCTAGCGTGTTAGGTTGCCTGAGAGCATTKAAAAGAGTTAGGAGTGGACGGTTTAAATATTTAAGAGGAAAATCTCCCTTTAAGACCTGGATAGATTGCCACTTTTGAATATATGTTGAACATATCTATTTCCTGCTAGGACTGACGCTTTCATTTCATTATCAGTGCTGAGAGCTGCAGGGCACCCTCATCAGTTTGTGTTAGAAACAGGCTGATGTTTGGCAGAAAAAAACATATTTTGGTCTTTCCCAGACTCAGTTTTATGAGAAATGCTAGACCTGCAGAAACTGGATTTCTCTGAACTTCTGTCAAGCTTACAAGGAGGGAAGTCTCTACTTCTGTTCTCACCTGTGTGGTTCTCACTCCTCTGCCTGAAGCTGCTCAGGCTTTTGTGTGACAAACCACTTKGCGGGCTGACTTGATTTATCCCCCAGCAAAAGCCTCTCTGCTTTGCCAGGGTGAGTGAGAGGAGATTTCCCTTAGGATTAGYGATAGGAATTGCCTGGTAAAGGGCTACTGCAGTTGTAGGTGCTCCATCCCACCTACCTTCATTTGCAGAGRTCTGCCAGGAGAAGAATCTGATCTGTGTATTTCATCTGTCAACAGAAGAATCTTGCTGAACTAAGCATTGTCTGTGAGTTACTGTCTGTAACTCCTGAGTCTTCCCTGGCTGATTTTGGTTAACAGCATCTTCTCATAGTGCATTTTGATTCATCTTCTATTTGAACGTCGAGTGTCAAACAGCTCATGTGTGGTTACATGCTTAGTAAGCTCTAATTTTCTTGTAAATCATTATCTGTGCTCTTATTTTGTGTTAGATTTTTATCCTTGTTACTAATTTTAGCTCTGTAAGCCAGCTATGGTGGTCAAAGTCATATGTACCAAATGTGCAGGTGTGCTCGGTGCTGTGGTCACTTCTAACAATTCTTCTAAAGTTGCTAAGTCTGCACTGAGTGTGGGAAAGATGCTGAAGCTCTGGGGAGAGACGGAGAGCACTAATGGCATTTTTCAGAACTGGGTCTTATTTGGCATGGGTCTAGGAGATGAGGTTAGAAAGGCAGGAGTAAAGGATTACATTATCATAAGAAAAGAAATAAAAGAGCCAGAGTTATAGAAATGCAACTATGGAACGACTTTGTGTTTTTCATACTGGGATTTAATCAACTTCTGCTAGCAAATAAAACTCACAGACTGAAAACAGGAGAGAGATCTTTCCTCTTTATGAGCAGTCCAAAGAGGAGGCAAATGGGA
This sequence comes from Nothoprocta perdicaria, assembly GCF_003342845.1. Lineage (NCBI taxonomy): Eukaryota > Metazoa > Chordata > Aves > Tinamiformes > Tinamidae > Nothoprocta > Nothoprocta perdicaria. The sequence goes on from NW_020455616.1 coordinate 118,748, forward strand.
CCGCTGCACCAGGGTTCCCCTGATAGCTTTCTGCAGCTACCGAAAAAAGGGAGAGAATATCTGTGCAAGGCACCTCACTGTGCAGGATACTGGTGAGATTTTCTTAGGAAGCCTGGTTAACAGGTCTGTTCAGTCACCTTGAGCAGATAAGTGCAAGTTGGAACATGCAAGCTAAAGGTTGGTAGATAATGAGAGCGAAGAACCTATTGTGTGAAAGAAGCCTGCGAGTTTAGTTCCACTGTAGTGGTTTAGGCTGGGAGGAGATTTGTCACCCATAAATATGCTGGGGAGGTAAAGATTCACAAGAAAACAAGAGAGGCTGAAGACAATACAGACTCAAATACATATAAAATGGGCTAATTACTAGCCCATAAACTTCTTAGTCCTAGGGATAATTAGGTGCTGAAGCCAGTAGTGGAGGTGAAAACGCGTGAAACGTGTTATGCTGCTGGAGCTGTGTGTAACACAGTGCCTTTAGTAGGATTTCGGGTAGCCCAGGCCTGTTCTTTGTGCTTGTAAGCCATTATGTTGCTGGTGGTGTTCACCTCAGTAGTTCGACTTGAGTTACTTCAGTGTGTTTATTCTGTGATTGTGCTCTTCACAGGTGGAGTAYAGAGAGATGGATGAGAGTCTTGCAAACCTGTCAGAAGATGAGTATTACTCTGAAGAAGAGAGAAATGCCAAAGCTGAGAAAGAGAAGAAGCTCCCGCCGCCACCTCCACCAGCTCCCACGGAAGAAGAGAATGAAAGTGAGCCAGAGGAACCATCTGGTGAGTGAAGAGAGGCCTTTCCTGTGGCATCTTTACCTGCTTTACTGGCAGAAATTCAGAGGGTCAGGCACAACATCGTGAGACCTGTGTCTAGTTTTGATCTAATTATGAAGGATTGTTCTGATCGTGCTTTTGTGCTGGCCCCATCTGTGGAAGGAGAGTTAAAAACGTAGGAAAACAGCCTGAYGAAGATGAGAATATACCTAATATAATTGCAAAGCCAAACCTCTTATGAAAATTTCCATTTTTATCCTTATTAGCATGTCTTCAGAAACCTCCTATTGATCAGAATAATCTCTTTACCACTTAACTGTCACCTGCTTATATATGAACATTCACTTACACTTCCGAGAAATGAAGTTAGATTTACTGGGGGAGTTGCTCTGCCAGTCAGTTGATGGTGATTCCTGTGACTTTAAATTATGAACATAACCTTTAGTTCTTATTGGATACTCTTTGCTTAAACTTCAGTGCTTTCCTCATTGCCTTTGGCAGAGTTGTAAAACTTCGCTTTGCATTGGGAGGTTTGTTGTTCAGCCTTGTTCAGGATGTAGCAGAATTTTTGTGGCGTTAGCACACTCTCCATTCTTTACCTCTGATGTGTTTACAGCAACCAGCATTTGGTCTTACGGTGGTGTATCCAAATCATGCTTTYGCAAACCTCACTTGCCAGAGAGGTTGTACAATATTCAACGTGTGCTAGCTGGCTTTAGACAATAGCTGAAATCTAGTAGTTGAACTTTGGCTGGCTTATTGCTGATGTTGTCTTCAGTTCTGTGCTCCATTAGCTTCTTCTTTGGCAGGCAAGTTTGAGCATGAAGACTGTGTTTGAATCTGATACTGGCTTGAGGATAGGCACCTTCATTTCCAGAAATACTGAAAGTCATACTTGTGCTTTATTTGTTAGGGCTTACCATTGGAATCTCTCTTTAGCTGCAGTTGTGGGCTTCTGTCTTCATACAGGAATTCTAGAGCTCAGACAGCTATTTGACTGAAATATTTTGAAATGATAAAAATCCCTCTTTTCTCGCCCCTTCATAGTGGTGGTTGATCTATGAAAAGTAGTATTTTAATAGGAACAATTAAGCAAGTATCGTGAGTTCATTGTTTAATTTAGCTTATGCTCCTGGAGTTTAATGTGTAAAGTGCAGTACCAACACACTCCCAGTGTGAACGTCGGGTGCTGTTTTGTGCATGTGAGATGGCTCCTGGCGTTCAGTCAGAGGCTGACGAAGAAAAGAAGAAAAGCTGGATGAGGCAGTGATAGCCGTATGTAGTTCGGCATATATCGGAATCTGTTTAGCAGGTTTTCTGTAGGCAGCATGTGTAGTCAACTAGACACAGCTTGTTTTTAAAACTAGCTTTCAAGTCATTGTCTTTTCTCCAAGGACAGACATCCCATGATATGTATGAAATATGGGCATGGAAAAGCAGACACGAGTTTTCTGTTGTTTTTCTGTAGCTAGTCTTGCTGTATTTCTAAAGACTTCCAAAACTATGCATGCTGGTGGATCTCTCTGTCTTTATTTTTTAAGATGCAGGCACCAGAGTGTTAACTCATCTTCTACTGGCTTTTAAGGTGTATTGAGACATGCAATTCCAACAAAGTTAGCAGGACAACACATGAGATCTGCTGTGTATTTTAATATGGATGCAATATCTATAGTTGAGCTATGCTCTCGGTAACTTCTTTGAAGCAAGAACATAAATGTTTCAGAAGAAATATTAAATAGGACTGTAGTATTAGAGCAGGATGACATATTTAACAAGGTGCAAAAGTTAGTGTGTATTACTGTTAATTTATCCTTATTGCTGGGCTTTATCAGACCTGGAAATGTTTTAATATTCACTGCCTGTTTAAAGCTTGCAAAGACCTAGGTGTTGCATTAAGGGGTAAAACTCTTGTTCATTTCACTGCCTTTTTGTGCTGAGAAATCTAATTGTGCAAACTTTAAAAAAYGTAGTAGTAACAGTAGCTGATTCTTTATTACTCTGTACTCGGAGTCAGTTAACATGAGAAGGAGAGTATTAATCATCACACTGCAGGAAACAGCAAAATGTTGGGCTTACTCTGAGCTGGGTCCGTTAATGTGTTCAGCTGGGGGGATTTCAGGTGTTCTGCTTGTGCAGGCCCTTAGAGCCTGGTTTTGCAAGATTTACTGTATATTGTTGCAGAGCAGATTTGAAAGGAATAAGAGTATTTCATTATAGTTTAAACTTCCTTAATTATCATGGCTGCTTTTTTTTTCTCCTATGAGAAGTATTGTTTGATAGCAAAAAACTTCCAAATTCATTTTCAATGCTGAATTAATTTGAGTTCCTGTGCAGTGATATCCACTTTGGAAGCAAAGAGCTTGCTGCTCTTGTTTTTCCTCTTCTTTACATTGGTTAAATTGGATTTTCCTTTTCGTTGCTGCCTGAAGTTTGCCTTTTCTAGCCTTTTCTACCGCCTGCTTTTTTGTCAGTGTTCTTAGTCTGTGATAATCAATGTTTTTAGCTGCTGTTTTCCAAGGAAATATAAGACTTAATATGATTCAGATTCATGTCATATGACTAGTCAGTTCTAGTGGTGCTCTGCCTCTGTCTTTTCTCATCTGATTTACCTGTTAAATTCAGCACTTAGCAGCACAGGATGACCAAATTATGCTTTATTTTAAGGCAGTGGATGACCAAAATGAAATGGACTTCTTGGACTTTAGCTGCTATTAACACAGCAGGAAGTATTGAGTGTTTTTTGTAATGGAACTGAGAGTAAYTCTGTCCCCTCTGCTCTGGCCCCTCTGCAGGGCCAAGGCAGGACTAATGGGGTCAGCACCCTTTCCACTCTGTCCCCTATGGAACGGCATACCTTTTCATGCAAATAACTGCCTATGTTGGAGGGTAACTGGTCGTGTTGGGTTGTGTTATTCCCTCCTTGAGTGGTGGAAGCAGGTGCTGTAATGTTGGAATATATTCCAGCAGATAAAGCCTGATGCTTGTGGTGTAAATTAAGCTAGGCATTTTCTCTTGCTGTTGCAGATAAATTGGGTTGATAGGTAGCTGATTTTGAGACTCCTGAAGCCTACTGGAATAMAAATATTTCTCCTCTGTGTCTCTTTTGAGTCTTTCCTGCTAGTAGATCGGTTAGATATAAGACTCCTTGATTGTAACTATCAGAGCCATATTCAAACACATGATAGGTTAGTCCTTTTATAGCAAACTGAATTTTTCTTAGGAAAAGGCTTAGATCACAGTAAAACTCTAGTGTCATGAAGCACTCGTGYTTAGTTGCACTTTTTCAGATATTCTGAGAGTTGTATAGAAACAGTTTAATTTTTTTCTATTATTATTAATATTACCTATACGTTATGGTGCAATATTACAGCACGCATAGCTTTTCAAAGTATGGAAACACTTGATWTCATTTTTGGGTATTGCTTTAAAGTGAAGAATTTAATCTGAACCAGCAATTTATTTTTCTACACTAAATCAGGTTTCTCCCGAAAGCTTCAAACTGCATTCTCAGATGAACTATCCCATGTGAAACTCTGCTGAGTAATCTGAACAAGTGTGTATTGAACCCTTCTCTTGTTTTGAAGATGCCTCCTTGAGCAGTTGCACCTTGGACAGTCACAACCTTGGAAGTGACTGTTTCATTAGCAACCTGCAGGGGTTTATTCCAATGGGGGCTTGTTTTGGCTTCATAAAACACCCAACGTGCTGACTCGGGACATTCCGATGAAGAACTTCGCTCCAAAGAAGTCTTGATACATGYCTGGATAGCCCCTGAGGATTAGCTGTCTCTGCCGTGCTCGTTGCTTCCTGTTCTTTGGAGCTGAATAAAAGGTTAGACTGATACCTGATTGTAGAAGAATATCACTTGAGCGCTAAACTCAGAGATGTCTTCTCTTGTGAAGATCAGCAGAGTGTAAGAAGATGGCCTGTATTAGCTTGTTCTGATAGACGTCCCAGCTGTGCTCATCCTTTCCTGTAAATACTGTGTTCCCAGTTGTATTTCAGTTCCATCAATGCTGCTCTTTAGGACTTGCGCTCAGGCAAATTTGAGGCCCTTCTGCTCTTTCAACTGGATGCTTTACCTTTCTTTATGTTTCTGGGTAGAGTGAAAGGCCCGTGCCCGTCAGTGCTGGGTGTTGATCACAGTCGTGGTCTGTGGAGCCGGATGTAGGTCAGTACAGCTGATGCCTGGATCACCTTAGTGTGGGAAGGATTGTTAGTGCACCAGGGGCGCGAAAGTGAYTGCAATGATTGTCCCGTGCCTTTTGGAGGCCTTGTTGTTGCTTCATCAAGCTTCAAAAAGGGTTCACGACAAAAAAAAGAAGAGGCTGTCCTGAAAGTAAGAGGCTTTTCAGAATGGTTCAAACCTTCATTTGCCTGTTGGGAGACTGGCGAATATCAAGGGCGACTTTATCAAATTCTTGTGTTTAAGACCCGTACAATCTAACACTACCCATCCACCCAATCTTTAACCTGGTAGTAAGAAATGTGATCTTATTATTTAAAATCCAGTCATTAATCAAGTTGATCATAAATATTTAGCCACAAGTAATGTTACACATCGTATACCTCTAGATTTCCCATAAAAGTCTGATTTAAAGGGTTCCAGTGACATGGAGAACATTTCAGAAGACCACAGAGTTTGATGCCCTGGAGCTATATTCTAGAAGATGGGATTCTCAGAAAATGGGTTTAGTTAGTTGGTGAAATTTTAATACCTCAAAACGCCAACTGCCGGGCCTTTATGTCCAGTATGATTTAACCTATGGAGTAAGGTCCCTGAGTTCTCCTCTTTCCTTCCACAGGGCAAGCAGGAGGACTGCAAGACGACAATTCTGGAGGGTATGGAGACGGCCAAGCATCAGGTGAGGGTGGCGTTTGATGCTTGCCACTTAGTAGCAAGAGCCGCCAAGTTAGGAATTGATGCTTGCAAGTGCGCATGGGTGTGGGTGTCCAGAGCCTAGCAAGGTTGTTTGCTCACCTGTTTAAGAATAAATTAATTAATTGAGGGGTATTTTCAATCTGTTGAGGTCTGTACCAACTATGGGAAAAGAAACCAACTTGCCTTCAATTACCTCAGGCCGATCTCTCATCCCTCCACTCCTCTCCATGTTCAGAGGAGTCCAAAAATACAAAAAGGTGGAACTTAGCCAATTTCTACGAGTTAGAATGATGCTGAGAGCTCTGCGCTTCAGAGCACTAGGCCCCTTTTCCAGTTCAAAGAGAAAGCTGTGTGTGTCGGTGTGTTTTTGCTTTGTTTTCCTTCAAGGGACTGAGTCTGAACGGTGCCAGGAGTTAGATCAGAGGGCTCCTCTRTAGGACGGGTGAGTCTGCATTTCAGTGGGCAGACTGTGAATTGCATTGGACGTTTGTTCTAAGCACCGATGCCAGGGGTTTGCAATTATCATTTAATTCACACATTGGGTGTCTTTGTTATTTGGTACTTCTGGAATGAAAATCTTCCTCCGGCCCTGCTGCCTTTGGTCTCACGTGAGGAGTGAGGATTAAGGTTTTAAGAAAATAAGTCTGAGGCTCCAGAACCCATTCTGTATTTCAAAGTTAATCTTTTTGAAGCAAGTACAAATCCAGGATACTTATCTGAAAGTGCATCCTTGCTGTCTCAAAGGAGCCTAGTTATGTTCTGAGTCTTATCACTTATACAGAATTTCTGAATCCTAGGAATAGTGGATTTAAGGATGCATTGCCCATTTCATTTTTGGGCAGACGTTGATTCTGTTTGCAAATTGTTTGTTACATGTATGCCAAGGATATGCGTTAGAAATTGAAGTACTAAGTAGCCAAATAACTTGCTTTCAGAGTGTTTGATGGGTGTTCCATCTTCAGACGTTTCAGTCAGTCTTTAAATGAGCAGCATCCCTCAGGGTTTCTTCTGTGAGGGAGAAGATCATGGAAAGCTCACACAGGTTGTTGGCACTTCATGGTTGCTGGTACTTGTTCCTTCTGGCAAGTGTGTATGTGTGTATGAGAAGACCAGTCTAGGCAGGACAATTACTACATTAATTARAAAGCTGCCTGTGTGCAGTGTTGACAAAAGTGTATTTAGAGTCCCTTTGGATTGAGAGTCCCTTTGTCATGTTGCTTTCAAGAAGCATAAAACACAAYGTGTGGGGAGGAACCATTTAATCTACCTGAAAGGGATTTACCGTTGATCTGTGGTTGCAGAAGTAAATTCAGATTCTAATAGGATTTTCTGGTAGTTGGAGCTAATAAAATAATCTTTTTACTAGTTTTATTTAGACTTGTTCTAAATTGTCCAATGTCAAATCTCTCTCTTTTTTTAATCTGCCTTCTAAGTATTGATTCTCACTGAAGACAGCTCCTGGAACTAGACTTTACATTAGTGTTACCTTTAGAATACATATTGTCAACAGAGATGTAGCCTKTCTATTCCATAGCTGCATATTACTATCAAGTATTACTTGTATGTTTGATAGTAATATGTGTGTTACTTTTTTCCTGTTGTTTTCAGCTTACCTTCAAAGTAGTCCTCTATATTCTCTGCTACTGGTTTCCTTTGGTGTCAGATTCCTGTAAGTGGTTATAGACAGTTTCTCTACCTTGAGTCATCACACAGTTAGCTCTTTTAATGGCTGCTTATGATGGAATTTTATTAGCCTCACAAGTGTTTTCTTGCTTTATTTATTTTTTCTTCATCTTGAGGACGTAAAGTTGCTTGGAAATTAATGGTGCATGTGGCTGGATCAGAACTGAAAGAAGAGGAATTCCTGCGTTTCCCCAGTACAGTAACATGCACCTCTGCAGATGTTCAAACAGGTGTCTTTGTTAGTGTAACATGTGCTGCAAGCTGCTCTGCCCTTTGATATTTACCATAATTTTTTGAACAACTCCAGATTTGGTAAATCACAGAACCATTATAGTTGGAAAAGACCTTCAAGATCAAGTCCAACCATAAACCCTTCAACACMGTGATCTCAGTCTTATAATATTTGTGCTTTTTGCTTTTTTTTTTTAATTCCCTTCAGATGTATTGTCTTATATCTTTCCAGATTAAATGTCCTCTCTTCTGTCTTTCCTGATCTTCTGAGGTCACTTCCTAGGACACGAATTCTGTATTTATATTGTCCTCACTGCGTGCCGCATCTCTGTCCWGCTCCTTGTGCCTGCAAGATGCACCTTCCGCAGTGCCTTTGTGCTGCAGCACTCCCTGCAGCTCTCTCTTGGCTTTTTCCTTTGGTTCAGTATAATTTGCATTCAAATAAGATTCAGGGATGTGAGGTAGACAGCTTTAGTGCTAGCTCAATGCCCATGTTCTTACGGTTTGCTCAAACTGTAGCTGAAAAGGTGCCTTTATGAATGAAGTCTTTCCACGTGAAAAAAATGTCTCTCGTGCTCAGTGTTAGTTGGTGTGGAGCATTTATAAGGCAAATGCAGAAATCTGGTCGTTTGGGTAATAGGTAGCACTTGGCAAGGGGGATAGAGACATGGCCTGGATAAGTTTGTGCTACCCTGCATGGTGTAGACATATAAAACAGGTGGAAGGAGAGGCCAGGATGGTTCCTCCTGGCCCAGGAAGAGAAGCTGAGTGCGAATGRAAGCTGGCAAGCAAGATGAGAAGGGGCTCTGGCAACGGCATCATGCCCGTAGCTTAGATCTTTTGCCTTTGAATGGGCTCCACAATGTGTTTACTCCTTTGGTAGAAACCAAAAACCACACGAGGCTGTTCAGGTTTATTGATACGCTCTGCTACCCACCTCCCGTTTTATTTCAGAATTGGTTTGTTTTTTTTTATTTTTTTGCCATAGTGTGGCTCTCCCATTGAAACCAGATAAAATCTGTAATTTCAAGAACTGCCTAATTTAGAAGCTGCATATCTTGCAAAAATATATGAAGAAAATGCACGCATAGCAGGAACAGTCAGCATCTTGATTTGCAGCTATTCTGAATGTTTTGGCAGGAAGTGTAGTGTGATGGTACTTGMCAGCAGTTTGTTTTGCTGCATTTGCAGACAACCTGTCTTTTTATTGTAGGTGTGGAGGGCGCAGCTTTCCAGAGTAGACTTCCCCATGACCGTATGACATCTCAAGAAGCTGCCTGCTTCCCAGATATAATCAGTGGGCCACAGCAAACTCAGAAGGTGTTTCTGTACATCAGGAACCGCACAGTAAGTGTATTGTAAAAAGCATTGAAGACAAAGGTGGTCAAACGGGCATTCTTGTGCCATAATACCTTGCAATGTGTGTCTGACAGTAATAATTTCTATTAATAAACAATGGTTTTGAAGTGCTGTTTTTAAAYTGGGACACTGCATTTAGGTGCACGTAAATTGGATTCAGTAATTTCCCTTGAACTTTGAAAATATTTCTTTTTGTAAGAAAACGTAAGTCATATACRGGGAACAGAACAGACCCGTATGAATTTTGCCTCGATGCAGTAGCATTGGTAGCATCATTTTCCACAGGTTTGTGAAATGATTCCTTCCAGTGAGGATAGAAGAGGTTGTAGTACAGGGGAAAAAAGGGTTAATAATCCAGGCCTGGCGGTAAGCAGAGCCCTGAAAACTGTGAGCAGCCTGTGTGATCTTGCTTGCAGTTGACACAGTACCAAAGAACTGCAAAATACTGAGGAAGGCTGGAAGCTGCAGAGAGCTGCAAGGGACTAGAGGAGTTAGCAGCCTGTTACTGACCAGCTCCAAGATATTTTCACCAGTTTATCTGGTAGCAAATCGGGATTTGAGTCAACAGCTGCAAAAAAAGAAAAAGAAAAAGAAAGAAAAAAAAAAAACATTTTGAAAGGCTCACTGTGGCTAATAAAAAGGGAAGTCACACACAAAGTCTGGAATCCTTTGAAGGAGCTGTTAGGAATGTGGAAGGATGAAACATACAGTGTGTGAGTTTGTCTCTCCTTCCTCTTATTTTGCATTTTGTTTTAAATCCAAGGCTAACAGAATCCTAGCAAATTCTCTTGATCGAGTCTCAGAAAATCAAAATTATTGGTGGTTAGAAACAGTGGTTCTTCAGAACTACAAAGTAGATTTTGGATGAATTGCACTGCAGGGCACGTTAGCAGCCTGCACTCGAGGAACTCCTGAGGAGTCTCTGGACCAGGACATGTAGTGAAAGGACTTACTGCAGATACTAAATCACTTTTAAGTATCTGCAGAGAGATGCAGAAAAAGAAATCAGGTATAAATATGGAGAGAGTTCTATATGTAAGGTACAAATTATGGGCCTTGCATTCTTCCAGTTGGAATGAAGTCTTAGAGTTACGGTAAGTAATGCTATGAAATGACTGGTTCAACACTTAAGAATAATTAAAGGATTTTTCTGAGAATATTATTTCCATAATATTTGAATCCTATGTAGAATAGATAGAATTACTAGGTCAAGAGCTAGGCATTGTGCAGTAAAATGTTTACTGTCACCTTCCATAAGATAAAGTAGTTCTAATGGGGAAAACTTCTGATTCTATCATTCTGTGATTCCTTATGGCTTGAAATGACATAATTAAAAATATAGATAGCTCTTATTTCTAGCTTAATTTTTGGGGATAGTAAAACTGTCCTTTAAATACCCTTTTTCTTTAAGTGGCCAATATATTCAGTGTTAGTCTCTTATTTCAGTGGAGATGAATTGCGTGACTAAAGGTCTAAGATAAATACRTTTCAGATAGCATGTACTACCATAGCTTTTACAGAAATAACTTAATTTGCTACTGCCAAGTCAGATGTTGGAAAAATGCCCAACTAAAACAGCACATGCACCGTGTTCATGAGGGGAAAACTCTACTCAAGCCTTCTGGCGCTTCCCTTTTGAATCTGTAACTCCTTGTATTAAAATCCTAGTTAATGCAGGGCGGATAGCACTGAGAAAGTTTAACTTGTTGCAGAGTTTCATTTCCTCAACAATATTTGATAACAAGCAAGTGTATGAAAAACTCCTTGCTGTATTGCTTAATATATATATATATATATCGTTTGTTTAAATACAGCTACAACTTTGGTTGGATAACCCAAAGATTCAGTTGACGTTTGAGGCAACTATCCAACAGCTGGAAGCACCTTACAATAGTAAGTTAACTATTTTACTGCTAAAGTTGTACTGTGCTATACTTTTCTTTCCTATTCTTTTTCAATTTCATTTGGAGCAAAAGCTGTTCAAAGTCGAGAGAAAACTTTGGTCCTTTTGTTGGTGGAACTTCATGTTTGGGTGTAAAGTGATTRTAATGGAGGTGTGCTCAGACCGGCATGGAATACGCAGCACTAGAATTTTTTATCTACTCATGGTAAATCCCACTTGCAAATACAGAATTTTTTAGTCTTTTGAAAAAAGACCATAATTGGAATGAGATGGAGAGGACAGCCCCTCCCTTGCCCATGATCGTCCATGGGAAATGACTAGGAGAGGGAGAGGGCAATATAAGGAAAGAGCCACATATGGCCACGTATTGCCATATAGTGAAAGTTATTAAAAACAAACAAAAAGAAGAAAACAAACAAAAATAAAAGGAGAGAGGGTCAGCACCTGACCAGTGGGTCAGTACTAGCAAATGGGCATTGCAGTTCCAGGGTTAGATGGACAAATTCATATAGTCAAAATTCAGATTTTTCTACAGTGGATAAGTAGAAGTGTTTGATGCCTGTATTTCTTAAAGCTCTACTGTAGCARAGAACTGGTGATTTTCAGGAAAATTTTATTCTTCAGCCTTTTTCAGGAAGTTGGAGCCTTTAGTAAGGGAAGAGTGCTAGGAGTGGAAAAGGGGATGCCTTGCAGGTGACTCTGTGTTACTGCTGCGTGACATTTGCCTGTGAGTGTTTTCAGTAGTCGTGTGCTGCCTCCTATCCTGAATAATTAAAAAATGCTGCTTTTTTTTTTTTTTAGGTGATACAGTGCTAGTTCACAGAGTACACAGCTATCTAGAGCGGCATGGTCTCATCAACTTTGGGATCTACAAAAGAGTGAAGCCCCTTCCAAGTAAGAATGTTAAAAATTGTTTCTAATTTTGCATTATGGTACTGGACCAGTAGTAAAGGCTAGAAGGCCACCTAGCTGGGTGTTCATTTAACCATCTTGGGATGAGGGCATGCATTTCAGTCCCAGTGTAAATTACTGGGAGCATTTGAAGATCATCTGTAGATTGTTCAGTAGTTGTCACCGATTAACAAATTATCCTTTTTCCTCATTAGAATAATTGAAGATAATAATTGAAGATTTTAAAAAAAGCATAACCATACTGCACTTAATTCATRTGCTTATATGGCACTTGAATTTTWCAACTACTGAACTTGCCTGTCTTTAAGCCCAGCGAGAAGTCGCTGAGGGGAAAAAATATACTGTGCATAAACAATTGTTATGATATAGTGGGATAAACTGTAAGAACTTCTTACATTAACTGTACTTGCAGTACTCAATATCCTTCATTCTTTCAGTGCACATTCCCTGCACGCGGTATAAAAAGGACAGCTTGTTCTTTACATTCCGTAAATGCACTCAGTGTTGGTGAGTTTTCCTTGCTGCTGGTTCACAGTGGAAGTTTCCTTGGAAAGCAAAATGTCTGCTCTGCAGACAGGAGGAGGAACAGAACCAGTGCAGATTGTTTTCTTTGGAAACCTTGAGCTCGGGCCATTCCCTCTTTGAGGAAATTAGTCAGTGTGGGTCCTCTGGACCAAATAGCTTGGATCGGTGTGAACTCGGCAGCTTCTTGTAGGGYCTCTCAGGAACACTGAAATAGGGAGAGTTTAACAATCTTAAGAGTTTTCTGTACTGCATTGAAGTGGTCTGTACTGCAGTCCTGGTGTCTTGCCTGTTTCAGATTTTGCAGATAACTTGAATATAAATCAAAAACAATTTTTTTTATAGATAGCGATTTTAGGGACCAGCTTTCAAGGTGTTGGCCGTTGCACCTCCTTTAGGAGACAGTTGTGTGAATCTRTTTCTCCCTGATTTGGTATTGAGCAATTTAAGTGTTTTTTTGTTTGTTCTTCATGATGAGAAGGAAGCCACTTTTCATGATTTCTCTCTTTAGATTCAGTTTTAACTCCTTAAATTGCAGTAATGCACATACATAATTTATAGCATGTGTGTGTGTTTGCTGCTGTTTTTCCTTGCTTTAGCCAAGAAGACTGGGAAGGTGATCATCATCGGTTCYGGAGTCTCGGGCTTGGCTGCAGCGCGCCAGTTGCAGAGTTTTGGAATGGATGTCACAGTCCTGGAAGCCAGGGTAGGGAACTTCCCTGCTGCTGTCTTTCCRTAAATGTAACTGTGTTCAGTGCCAGGGTAAGACCGAGTATCCCCGCTTCACGCCAGAAGATGGTTAGGTTTTTAGGATTCGGTTGAGCCACCACCAGCTAGAACACGCTGAACCTTCCTTGTGTAAACCTGTATCTGTTTGCACTGGTATTTCGCTTAATCTTCGGCAGAGGAGGACTCTGTGCTCACACCAGTCACGTGCTAGACTCTCCTTTTCATGGATAACAACTGTATTTTCACTGAGAAGTAGAATATGTTGTCCAGCACTTTTCACCTTTTAACAGGCTGTATTTTTTCACCATGGTTATAACTGTTCTTAGCATATCTTTAAAGAGATATAGATAATTTCATGAAATAGGTGATTCTTTTTCCATTATTAAGATATTACTACTTTCCCAATAAGCCAAGTTTCTCTTTAAATTTGTGGTATATATCTATATATATATATACACACACACACACACACACACACACACAGACATATGTATGTATATGTATATGTATGCATATATATAATCTTATTCATTAAAGACTTCTCAGTAATCATTTTAATAAATAAATCCACTGAGTATTTCAGATGAATCCTGTCTTCCTAACTTAAATTTGCCTTTTATTTTAATTGGTATTTCGCTCAGGTACTACCTTCCTAGCTGGATTGAGAATAGGGGAAGAAGGGCGTCGCTTTTGCTTTTCTTACCATTTTAACCTTCAAAAGATCTATAAATGTTAGTGGTATGCATCAGGAATGAAACATTTTCCGCTTATAAAATGGGCCGTTTCTCTATGGTTATCTTAATTGATAGCTGACTCATTTTTGGAGAYTAAGGAAGGAAAAATCAACTGATGGTCTTTCAAACGCAAAAATGTTGGTTTTGCGACGCCTGATTAGATTCATTTCCAATATAGCTATTAGAATTGTTGTAGCAGGTGGAAAGAGTAAACGTAAATATAATTTGTCTGTGGTCAGTAAAGGGTGGTTCTCTGAATCACAGTAGATCCTGCTGGATGTATATTTAGATCTATTCCACATCAGTTTAGGCGACATTTTTTTTAATGCAACTTAAACATTTTAGTCTTTCTTAGGGCAATAACGAGCCAGATGCTTGTTTTCAGTGGTCGTAAGAAAAGTTTGCATTGTTTACTGGACCTCTGYCTCCGAGGGTCCTTGCCCATGTTCTGTAGAAGCTCTTTGGTGGCCTGCATGAGCTGCCTTGCTGAGCACTCCTTCTAACCCGTTGTGCTTTCCACAGGACCGTGTAGGAGGAAGAGTCGCCACGTTTCGCAAAGGGAACTATGTTGCTGACCTGGGAGCAATGGTGGTAACAGGACTTGGTGAGTTACCCCCAAATTAAAAGGAAGGGGGARGAAAATTAGGGGCCAGGCTGTTACAAGTCTGAAATCTTAAGCCCTTTCCTTTCACAGTCAAACTGACGTTCTAGTTTGATCTCCAGTGTGAGGAGCGCGTTGGTATTTAATACTTGATCTCTTGAATCTTGCAGAGTATTTTTGAGCCGCAATTGAATATAGAGAGAGAAGTAGTAGTGACACATTAGGTAGCAAAGAAGAACTAGCCAAGGYGAAAGATGGGAGAAATGGCATATGATTTTTTTTTTATTTACACAAAATAGAGAGGAATGAAGAGCCCCATTCTAAAGCAAGGTTTGAACCTGAAAGTCCTTTCTGTAAAGGATTTCAAAAGAAGCTTGACATCCCATGTGGTTTGTTGACTTGATTTTTTTTTTTTTTTTTAAATTCTTAATTAAATTACTTAATCCTATTTCTGATTTTTGTCAGAGTTTTTTTTGGGGGGGGGCAGGTAAATTATGGGGAAATAAATTTAGTTGGTCTATGCTTTCTAGGTAGTAAAACTTGAAACACTTGAACTTGCTTGGKCTTTCTCCAAATGCTCTGCTGCTTGCCCGGCAGGCTGAACCATCCTGCCAGCGGTGCTGCCACGTTAAGACTCTGCCTTTATGATCATCASTTTCTACATAGTGTCCTTTAAGTGTTTGTGAGCAGGGATTCTTTTCATGACATTGCTGAAAAACTGCTGTGGAAGTAAAGCTGTGACAGTCTCGGACCGCTTCACTTGAATGTGTTTCATGCTCAAGTTCATATGCTTACTGTCTTTGCATAGTTTTTGCTGTTAATTTTGCTATTAATTGCAGGCAAGCTTTCCAAGAAGGTTCAATTATACAAAATGTTTTCTAGGTGGGAATCCCATGGCTGTGGTCAGCAAACAAGTAAACATGGAATTGGCTAAGATCAAGCAAAAATGCCCACTTTATGAAGCAAATGGACAAGCAGTAAGTTTTATATTGCAGATACTCCTTTTAAGAGGTTTATGAATAAAATATTTGTTACCAGCCTATTGATCTATTATGAAAACTTCCCCATGAAAAGGGAAAGTGGATACCCTCTTTCACTCAGTGTAGTAATATTTCAGCAGAATTGTGCTGTCTTCTAGAACCTGTTTTTATTTTTTATTTTATTTTTTCCACGTGAATTCTTAACTTTAATCTTAACCTCAGATTTGAGAGGGATTTTTTTTTTCGGACGGCAAGGGGGAAAGAGCCAGTGGGAACCTGGCTTCCTGGTGCATTACTTTTTCATTAGGCAGTTTTCTCGCTTCTCTTTGAAGCAGCTGTGTGCTGCTCCTCACATAACAGATGCTTTCACCCAGGCAGTGGCAGAGTTCTTGGGTGTCTGCAGGACAGTCAATACCAGCGTTCTRGAAGTGACCTGTAGTACTTCCTCCCTCATCCCTCCAAGAACTGAGGGCATGGGCAGGTTCCCAGTCATGCTGACTGCTCTCAGATAAGCTCTTTGCTTTCTCCTTCACTGAGTTATGTCAAGCCTCTTAAGCCCTTTGTGGCTAGGACCAATTTTTCTGCCTACAGAAACATTCTGGAAGCTTTCCTGAAGTCATCTGCCCATAATGAAGCCTTTGTTTGGGCCATCAATTGGTTTGCTTCCCTCATGACAGGGCAGCTGGCTCAATGTGGTTGTGGTTTGACAGCACTTCTTGCTTCCTTTTCTTGGGTCGGATCACCTGGCAAAGTGCCCCTGTGTTGTACAGGCTTTGGTGTCTGGCCACTTGAGAGAGCCAAGGATGTTAGATTTCTTTTTGCAAGTGCTAGTTCTCAGCTGCTTTCGTTCATGGAAACGCTTTTAAAGTGTCAAATAGTTTAGGACAAGTGATTCTTACGAGTGCTACTGTAAGAATGCACCTGCACTGCTCCTTGCTCTTTGCTCTGGTTTGAGGAGATGTTTAGAGTTTCGGTTTCAGAATCACAGAGTGGTTGAGGTTGGAAGGGACCTCTAAGGATCATCCAGTCCAACCCCGTAGAGCACATGGCACAGGGTGGCATCCAGGTGGGTTTGGAAGACCTCCAGAGAAGGMGACTCCACAGCCTCCCTGGGCAGCCTGTTCAGGGCTCTGTCACCCTCACAGCAAAGAAGTTCCTCCTCACATGTAGATGGAACTACCTGYATACTTAMCAGSTATTGCTTTGCGTTGAGACTTCCTTAAGGGAGGTAATCTATGTCATTGCTTGATTTTCTTTAAAATTTCTTCTCCATGACTCCAATGTCTTGTCTCTGAGGTTCTCAGCTTTGGTGATTTCTCTCTTTTTGTTTGTTTAGGAATAATATTTTAAGAAGAAAGTTTCTTCTTTTGACTTCTAGGTTCCAAAAGAGAAGGATGAAATGGTCGAGCAAGAATTCAACCGCCTCTTGGAAGCTACCTCCTACCTCAGTCATCAACTGGATTTTAATGTTCTTAATAATAAACCTGTCTCCCTAGGTCAGGCTTTGGAGGTTGTCATACAGTAAGTGATTTTATTCCTCGTGGTAGACTTTCCGGTGTGAGTTTGGTTTTGGAATAACTTTGAAAAGAAATCTGAAACAATTGTGATGTTTTTTGGGGCACTTAAAACAGCTGTTTGTCTGTCCTTTGCTAGACCCTAATTTGTATAGTTGTTTTCTATCTATTTCACCAAATTATGCAAGGTAGATGCTGGTTAAAATATCAGCCATTGAAGTTTCCTGAAAATGAACGATGCGCTAAATGTTGGCAGACTTAATATGCCTTCATGTATATGAAGCCCACTTACATTTACTTAAAATTGAATGATGTTCGTAATATACCTTTTAAAAATATGAGGTAACTCCAGGATTTTATTTTAGCTGTTAAGTGGCCATTTTTTTACAGAAACTTGTATTAATTTTTCTAGTTGGTATACTGCTACTTAGCAAAATATTATTTGAGGTGTGATTGATTGCATTATGATTATTAGATTGACATAAYGAAGTCTCTTAATGCTGCTAGGAGTTTTTGATGAAACTGGCTCTTCTTGCCCCTTCCAGATTACAGGAGAAGCATGTGAAGGATGAACAGATTGAGCACTGGAAAAAGATTGTGAAAACACAGGAGGAGCTGAAAGATCTTCTTAACAAGGTCAGGTCTTGTCCAATGATGACATCCAGAACAAGAGGTTAACATTGTGCTCTTCCAGTAGTGGTAAAATGTACAAACACTTTCACAAAAAAATGCAAGAAGACTGCCGTTAATTTTGCTCTAAAATATCTCTGCTCATTTGAGGCCTAAAGGCACTGTAGAGACAGGAGTCCCAGAGAGTTGTCTYCATTGATGCTACTTTTCTAATCTTCCAGAGCCTATTTCTCTGCTCTGACATAAACAAGAAAACTGGTTAGAGAAAGCAGAAAGTATCTAACATTTTATGAAAATGCACAGAAGCTTCCTTTAGAGGTGTTGATCAAGTGAAGCTTTTGGTCAGTTTATTTTAAAATGTTTTACTTTCCAAATAATGGAATTACCTGACTTCCAAAAAAGGTCAATTAAAGGAAAGGACAACTAAATAAATTTATGGTTTGCAGCGTAGCAAGCGTTACAGGCCATCTCTGGACTTCTGCTCTGGAATTCCATGGCTGTKGTAGATAGCCATCATCTTCACAGAGATTACTCATGAAAAATATTTGAGGACAGTGCTCATATAGTAAACTATTTTCAGATTATCAGTCGTGTTTTGGAGMTGAGTTTTGTTATTAGGGTACTGGTAGCATTTATTATAATTTCTTAAAGTCAGATCTGCGTATTTTTAATACCTGATGAACAGAGGATCTCTTTGGTGTTAGTGGTATGATTCAAGATGAATATCCATTTTACTTACATGGAATTTCTCTTCTCCCTTGTCTRCCTTTCTTTTTCTCTTCCTCTATTCCACCTAAAAAAAGATGGTAAATTTRAAAGAAAAGATTAAAGAACTACATCAACAGTACAAGGAAGCATCAGAAGTGAAACCACCTCGGGATATTACAGCAGAGTTCCTTGTAAAAAGCAAGCACAGAGATCTGACAGCGCTTTGCAAGGTAAATGGTGGCATGAATGCAACACTTAAATCAATGGACTCTGAAACCCTGAGCAGCCAAATAGAAATTGCCAATATAATTGTTTCCAGGAGTTCTCACTCTGAACTGGTATTTGTAGAGAGCATGATAGATGCCAATATTATAACTTTTGAGTTGTAATATTGATGATAGGGCACTGCTTGAGTACTTGAGGTTCCTGTCCTTAGCAGCTCACATCAGAGAGCATTCCCATAATAAGGTTATATTAGCATAACAAAAGTCATATTTTAGGTTATAATTCATTAACTGTGAAGTCTCATGGTAGTCCTTAAATGGAATCTGTATTTAAAGAGGATCTTGCTCCTGTAAAGTGGAGGTGGTGTTTTCCAGAGAAAAATTCTGTCTCTCCAAAGGCACAAGATCAGTTTTGATGAGCAGAATTAGTGTCTCTGTAATTGCTTATATGAAAGCATTAAGGAAATCATAAAAACTTTCTTCTATAATCAGGAACGCCATCCTGGTCAGGTTTTACAGCTACTGGTATATCAGAAAGTATTTATTTGAAAGCCAAAAAAAAAAAAAAAAAAGTTTTGTCTGCTCCATGGATATTTACTGAGCTTTTAGAAAAGGTTCCCCCTCTTTCCCTGGTCACTTGCCATTAGTGATATATCTTACTGGACTAGAATATGAGTGTTTATATTGTTTTCCCCCTTGGCTAGGTCCTAGATGGGATCCAGCTTCTCATAATGAAATAAACTGAAAGAAGACTTCTGTCTTTCTTTGCTGTACTTCCACAGAGAAGATAGACATAGTGAGGAAGGAAATCTGAAAAAAGGAGTCTCAGTTTTTAAAAGCAGCAATGAGCCTGACTCTAGTGTGACTTCATCTGTAACCCCTGCTGTGTCTGTACCTGGTATATCTGTTGGGTGTATTCACAAAACAGACTTCCAGTTACTTTCTAGTAGAATATTTTGCCCTCATGCGGTTCTTCCAGCTTTTTTAGTTTTTAGCAATGTTAGCTGTGTGAAAATTGGCACAGTATCCTATTCTGCGAAAGTAAAATTGAGGAATATCCTTAAATAATTATCCTTTTCAAAATAAGAATCATTAACAGCAATAAAGGCAATAAAAATACTAACCTGTAAAACTACTAATTATCCATCCTTTGATCACTGGATCGTTCTTCAGTCTACTGTCACCAGAGAAACTTAGTTGTGGATYCTACATGCAGAGGTCTGGAGCGAATGGTTTGTTTCTAGGCAAGTGCCAGTATAATAGGTGAACAGTAAGGGACAAGACTGCATAAAGTTAAGGATGTTGTCGCTCGTTAAATGTGTTTTGTAAAACACAGACACTTAAATAGGATTCATCTCATCTACTTTTACAAATGATGAATTCTAGACTCCTGAGTTAGAGGCACTGGTCGTGCTGCTTATGTGCTTGCCTAAGTACTTACCTTGACTTACCATGACTGAGGCTTGTTCACTTTATCTCCCTGGCCAACAAGGYAAATGACAAGATTTAGCTGAGGAATCCCATTTTTATAGTTGGATGTAGAGATCATATGGCATAGAAAGAGGTAGATAAAATCTGTATTCAAAAAACATTTCTCTAGTTCAGGAATGCACAAAATGGCCCTAGCAAAGGGCTTTTAGAAGTATTCATTTATGTCTTCAAAGTAGGAAGTATTAATCTTATTGGAAAAATACTATTAGGGTAAAATGAAGCATTTTTTCTTCCCTTTTCACTATCCAAAAAATGAAGCCAAAACCAACTTGCAGAGTTTTAATGCAAACAAWGTTTCTGTCTGTAGACTTTAACAAATTTTGCTATTGCATATAGTACCAAGAAGGGTTTTAAAAATGATAGAAATGTCACCTCTTCCTCTGCCTCCCTCTCCTCTTCCATTTAGTAGCTCAATTTCTTGTGTGTTTGGCTCTTAGGTATTTTGCATAGATGCTTAAAGATCTTGATCTGCTATTTATGACAACATTTAAATAACTGTTAATAATCTGGTCTTACGAAAGCTCCATTTGTGATATGCCTCAAAGCAGTAGCTTTTCTATTTAGCTACTTGAAAATAGCTTTATACTTTTGTCTCTATTGGGGACACTCCTCAAATCAAATACACTGGCCTTCGAAGAAAATGTTTGTTGCATATATACATTATTCTACCAATGAAGGTTTTTTTAAATCTCTTAAGCATATTTGAATTAGATCATGTTTTTGTTGCCTTATGCATGCCTGCCTTTGCAAAAACCTGTGAACCCTTTGATGCAGAAAGTAGAAACATGTTTTGTGCAGTGTTATGGCAGCCCTTGAAATACCAGAATTGTGTTGAATCTTTGTTCTTCAGCTTTCCCTGTTTAGATTCCTGAAATACTGGCATGCTAATCCTTTTGCAGTCTGACATACACTTGAGGATAAGTGAAAAGCAGGAGTGCAAAGTAAGCTGGATTAGGTTTTGAAAACCAAAGAGCATGACTTGGGTGTCACGGAAACCCCGTGCACCTTCCACTGATTTCACAGAAGATTGGATCCCGTCTGAGTCCACGTGATGCCGTTAAATACTTTTCCAAATTAACTGATTCTAATATTGGTTTCTAATCTTATCAGGAGTATGATGAATTGGCAGAAACACAAGGAAAGCTGGAAGAGAAGCTTCAAGAGCTTGAAGCCAATCCACCAAGGTAAAAATACAACTTGTAAAAACAAATACTCGGGGATTTTTATGTTTTTAAACTTTTTTTTGTTGGCTTTCAAAAATGTTACGGTATGCTTTCTTTTTATGGTTACTCATAAAATAGATTCACTCATCAAGTTCATATGCCTTAGTCTGAAAATTTATGTTTCTTGGATTTAGAGAKGACTTGCACACAGAAYGTAGTTCTCTTAGGATGCCTTGTARCAATAACCCTTAATGTAATTAGTATCTGATCTCTGGATGCCTTTGAGATTTGAAAATCCTGCCAATAACAGAAGGCACGCTGGAAAACTAAAAGAACTCAGCTTTATGTCCTGTAAATACTTCTGCACATTCCCTCTGTGCATCTCTTGTTTCCTTTCTCTTCTAGAGGCTTTGTTTGAGAATATGCTGTTTCTTCTTGCACCATTTTAGATTTAAATGATTGTTTTATTTAGGATTCCACAACCAAGACTAAAAATATGTGGKTTTTTTTCATTGTAAATATTTGCTAGTGTTATTTCAAATGTGTCCTTGTCCTGTGCTTTCCCTGACCCGTCCTGGGCCCGGGCCCGTCCTGTGGCTTACGCTGACATTAGTAGTTATGTCTTCGTGCAGGTCCGACGGGTGCTCGTCTGCAGGGTGCTCAGCACGGACTGCTGCCAACTTCTCTGTGTCTTTGTGGTGCTGCAGAGCTGCTCTCGAGAGCTGGCACAAGCACCAAAGTGTAAAGCCAAACCCATTGGTGTTGGTGCTTTCAGCCTCTTCGCTGTGAAGGGAGTGAAATAAGAGATTGTAAATACGTTTTGGTAAAAACAGTGCATTTGTAAGCTAAAAACTAAATGGTATTTTTTTTCTATTACAATTTTTTTCTAGTGATGTTTATCTGTCGTCCAGAGACAGACAAATACTTGACTGGCATTTTGCCAACCTAGAATTTGCTAATGCTACGCCCCTGTCTACACTGTCACTGAAGCACTGGGACCAGGTAGCTAATTTTCAGCATTATATTAAAAGTTTATGCTCTTATTTATTTAATTCTCCTGGAAGTTTCTGTATGTTACTAATTTCTAAAATTTAAGTAATACCTGTTTCTGTGAAGATACCAAAAAATCTTAAATGATCTTTATTTGGGGATGGAATTCCCAGGAGTTTTTGGTGCCGAAACAGTCTCTTTAATACCTATCCTGAAAGTTTATGTACTGATAATACTTGACTAATAACAGAAGGAGTTCCAAATATTTTCAGCTCACCCCCTTGAAACCTTTTTTCTTTTTTTCTTYTAATTTGTAACTGTGCAAAATTGCTAATAATTTAATATTGAATGAGTCATTTTTGTGCGTCTTCCTCTTTAGGATGATGACTTTGAGTTCACAGGCAGTCACCTGACTGTGAGGAATGGATATTCATGTGTGCCTGTAGCCTTGGCAGAAGGCTTGGACATTAAATTAAATACAGCAGTTCGACAGGTTCGCTATACAGCCTCAGGTAAATG
Source organism: Nothoprocta perdicaria (assembly GCF_003342845.1). Classification (NCBI taxonomy): domain Eukaryota; kingdom Metazoa; phylum Chordata; class Aves; order Tinamiformes; family Tinamidae; genus Nothoprocta; species Nothoprocta perdicaria. The sequence continues at coordinate 141,287 of NW_020455616.1, forward strand.
AAAAACAGCTCTTGAGGGAGCATGGCCATAGAAAGCAGATTTCAGTGTTTCTGGAATCAAAGGTGAAGTTTCATCCAGTAAAACTCCCTCTTCATAAAATTAATAAAAAAAAGCGCGATTACTTTCTTTATTGAAATGAACTTTCTAGGAATCTCTCTAGAGATGTATTAACCTTTCATGTTTGTTTCTGGCTTGTTTCCGTGGCTGGYTCGACTCCGTGCTTTCCAGCCGCATTTGTAGATTTGAGTTTGCTCCTGTTCTCCTGTGTATTTTATTGTGATTGGTGCATTTTGAGTAAGTGGTCTTGGATTGCCAGCCAGTCCTTAGAGTTGGAAGTAGGTGAAGAGCTCTCATGCTTTTCACAAATATTCCCAAAACACTTGCAATTTTTTTTTGTGTGGGATTTGCTGTCAATGGCTGTAGGTTTTTTAACCCAGTTATTTCAAATGCCTTAGAGGCTTCTCTGTGTTTGTGTATGTGTAGATTTTTGGTTTGTCTTTTTTGTTCTTTTTCCTTTCCTGGGAAAAAGAGTACAGATTGAATAAGTAATCTGAGAGCTCCTTYCTTTACTTCATAAGAGCCGCTTCAGTGAACCGTTCTAACAGTCTATATTAGAACTTAGTATACTCTATAATAAACCTGTTACGTATGTATTTTTTTGTTAATGATTTATATTTGCCATTCATGCACATTTAACAGCACTCTGCGGTCTTCAAATCCTACATTGCTCAGAAATTTTCTCTTTAAGGACATTTTCCAGACAGTGACAGAATTTTTTTTTTTTTTTTCCATTTTTGCCCAACACTGAGGATTCCTGCATTTAAAAATAGCCATTCACTTCTGTGATCTCCTGTCGGTTAATTATTTCTGACATTAACAGCCTTCTGAAGGATCCAGGTGGACCTCATCTCTCTGGTTAGAGCTTCTTTTTCCTCGTAAAGTCTGCAATACCTTTGCAAAAGGTATTTCTTTGATTTTTCATTGTGTAGATATCTATACAGATAATGCAGTTCTTGAAATCAGTCTGAAGTCTTTGTCCATTGTGACTTTCTGTTTTTAAACCAGTCAAGAAGGAATCATCCTGCCTGTTTTCTTCTGCTGAAGTAGCTCTCAGACCCATGCAGACATGTCTGTCTTGACACGTCAAGGATGTCAAGACATCCTTGTCTTGATCCTTCATTCCTACAGTAGGAAGACCAAGGGACTCCTGGTCTCCTTACAAGGGACCCAATGTTGTGTATATCTAGCTGTGCACTGAAATGCTAAAAGGAGGCCTCCATCTTCTCTTGGGCTTGATGGGAGTCTAAGCATAAAACAGGACAGAAATATATCAATTAATGATGTCTTAGAGGAACTTTTTACACTTCTGCGAAGCATTACACGCTCATGAAAATATCCAGAAGCAATCCTGCMTCTGGAAGAACCATTTTGGGATTTTTTGCTTGTGCGTTGACTCTAGTGATCCTCGTTTTAGGCCGATAACTACACTTCTGTGTTTACCCTCAGTGTGGACGGACATGCAGCAGACAGTCAGTTAGACAGATGTGTCATTTATCTGTGGCGGTTTTTTGTGTAGCTCAAGATCCTCCTACCCTCTCTGTTAGAGCCAAGTCATCTTTCATATTATATCTTAAACCACCAGATTAAAGATATATTATAATATTAGAGTGCCCATTCAGTACACGYATTATAACCTGAATGCCTGAAGGAAGCTATTGCAAATTTTATGTTCTATTCTGTAGTTTGAGAGAGGGTCTGGAGATGATGTTGCCTGCAAGGCAGCCAAGGTGTTCAAGCCATTACAGGTCCGGTGAGGGTTCTCTTTCTAACCACATCATGTATCCTTGGTGCTACTCTAGAAATACATCTTGTTTTTAAGCACCCCAARGATATCATTTGGAGTGATCTGCAAAAATCCTGTCCTATTGATTCATCTCCTGTGACTTGTGTTGGGAATAAGCTTTCCACCTAAAACTAGCCGGTGGGGCTATGGGATATTTCTAAGGAGTTTCTGATAATGGAATATAGGAACAGAGGGGACTGCTTGAAACGGTGAGGTAAGATCATAAGGTCTAGTACGATAAATATTTATTTCAAGAGGGTCCACAGCCTTTCCTCTGTACATGGATTAGTATCCTAAGCACTGTTACCTAGTATTGTCTAGATACTGCTCTTGAGGAGTGAGGAACACATTGGCTTCTCGACAGGCTGCTGCTGATTATCTGTGTTTTTACTTCAGAGGACGGGTCAAGGGAGTATAACAGCAGTTCTCTGGAGACATTGGGTATTTTTGTAACTCCCTTTCTTTAATGTTCATACCAAATTGCAATCAAGTTAAAATGAAAGCATTGCAGGAGGTTATGTTGCTGCAGAGCAGGGTTGTTTGGATATCTCCACCCTCTTTGCCTTAATTGTTTATGTACATGTATATGTCCACACTAGCATATTTTACTTCAGATTATGACTGCTTTTTGTAGTGTATTGTCTTACAGTGTTAGGGAAGCCAGGATGTGAATGGGAAGAGGACTACAGAGATAGTCTTGATTGGGTGTGTATCTGGTTGAAAGGAGTCATGACCCTTGGTTGAGGCATGGAGATATCCAATATAAGCAGATTAGTTGAAGAAATTAAATTTGCACTGCTATTGAAAAAGTGCCTTAGTAACTTTGAGGACAGTTTCAGACWTCAGCAACCAAACAGCCTGCTGATCTGTAGAGGAGAAGACGGCCGGGAGGATGTAATCACATCCCATCCCCGTAGCCACTGCGCGTTGCACATGCAGCACGTTTGTGCACCACAAACCTGGTGGTGATGGTGGTGGGTTTGGTTTTGTGTTTTTTTTTTTTTCTCATCACACAATAGAAGTTAGAACATGGTGCCACAAGATTTTGCGTTGAAAGTATTAGCGTGTGTAAGATGGAAGCGAACAAATGGAAGGAGTTACATCCTTCAGAGCAGGAAATTCAGGCTTAGGAAGCTGGACTGGGAGGGTAACTCAATGAAAGGCTCAGTCCTTACTTGCTTTTTAGCTATGCATCTACGTAAATACCACTCTGTGGTGAGGGGGAACCCTTAGGCTTGTTCCAGAAAGGCTATTCTTCGATGAGATGTGGCCAGGAACACTCGCTTGCCTAGAAGTTAAGTCATTGCTTGTGTCAGGTTGTCACCACAAGTTTTCTCCTGTGATTATAGCCAACAGTAGTTTCTTTAGGTTTTAATCCAGTGCTGATTGGCAGTGGCCTTTTACAAGGCATTTTATCTCCCTAGCTTATTAAATGCTTTTTTTCTCTCTCCTTTTACCAGGCTGTGAGGTGATAGCTGTTAATACCCGCTCTACCAGCCAAACTTTTATTTATAAATGTGATGCTGTGCTGTGTACTCTTCCCTTGGGAGTCCTCAAACAGCAGCCACCAGCTGTCCAGTTTGTGCCACCTCTTCCTGAGTGGAAAACATCTGCAGTGCAGCGGATGGGATTTGGCAACCTCAACAAGGTGACGTGGTCATTGGGGGAACTGCAGCACACCAATAAGTAGAATCTGAAATGTATATGGTTTCTTCCACTCCTGTTTTGCAAGATTTTTATGGTAAAAAATATCTGAAGGGCTGTAAGGGATTCTCGTCTGTCCTGTATAATTTTTAAATAATCAGCAGATTGAAATGGCATTGAATTTGATATTAGTTGGATATTAATCAGTTGATATTAAATTCATTGAATTGCTGTAGCTTAACTAGCAAATTCACARACTACAAGGGTATATTTATCTATGAAAGGCAGTATAGCACTATGTATTCTTGACTTTCAGTGATGAAAACTTCTTGAGTATAATTATCTTCGATTTTTTTGCTTTTCCTGACTCCTAAGTGTTTTTGTTTCTAGGTTGTGTTGTGTTTTGATCGTGTCTTCTGGGATCCGAGCGTCAATTTGTTTGGTCATGTTGGTAGCACCACTGCGAGCAGAGGAGAGCTTTTCCTCTTTTGGAACCTGTACAAAGGTAAATGTGCTGCAGGTGTAGTTTTGCTGATGCAGAACTGCATCGACAGTTTTAATTACTGTGGGATACTTTATATTCTTATACCTTGGTGAAACTGTTCTGTGTCTTGCTTAGTTTTCTTGGTTTCTTTCCTTMAGCAGCATTGTGTTTGCCACAGTGTTCTGTGCTTTTGTAGGCTTGTTGCTTTGTAGTTTGGCTGGCTGTTTTTGATTTGTTGGCTTTCCTGCTCTCCGTGTACACCATGTAGATCAATAGGCCTTCAAATCTGGAGGCACCACAACTTGCCTCTCCTCAGTTTGTCGATTGGATGTCGAGCAACACAGCCAAGTGGTTATAACTAGAGAGAGTGGCTCTATAAGAGTAGCAGATTATTGTTAGACCTTCCCTTTAGAAGATGCTTTTCAGCCTGCATGGGCCATTTCCAAAAGGGGAAGCATAAAAAAATGTTTATAGTGTCCAGGAACTACATGTATGTACAGAGGCAGTTGGCCTGTGCTGCTGCTGCACCCAGCTTTGCTGGGCTCAGGCTCTGGCTGTCCCAGGACAGCTCTTTGCTTGCATGTTTTTCCTTCCAGTTTTTGGCCATTTCCTTCCCAAGCTCTTTTGATATTTTTTGTTTGTTGTGGGAAACAGGATTAAATAAATGAAGTACTTTCTTGGTCAGAGTTCAAGTAAAACATTACTCTCTGGCCAGAGGTAGATGACCTCATTTATTTGTTTGTACATCCTAAACCATGTTAACTGTTTTTACCCTATTGTCACATGGGCAGCTAGTTACTTTGTATCTGTCCTTTGGATGTAGGTATGTTCGTCATATCTAAATTTTATCAGAGGTTTTCTATTTTTTATCAGATTGTTTGGAAGATATTAACATCTTAAAGTGGAACCTTCTATTTAAAACAAGTGATGTGCTCACTAAAAAGGCATCTTTTGCCTGCTGTCCTTCCTAATGAGAGAGTGTGTYAGTTTTTAATACATCAGTTGTCCTGATAATTTGTAGTAGTGCAACAATGTGCAGGCTTTTATTTTCGTTTTGATAATTCCAGATGGTGATTAAAGATTTTGATGTACTTYTGATGGATTTGTTTGTTTTTATGATGACTTAGCTTCATCTCCATGCTTATTAAAGTTTGATTTAAATGTCTGTATTACTAACATGCTGTCTTTCAGTAATTTATTCCCCCTTTTGCCTCCTTAGCACCTATTTTGTTGGCTTTAGTAGCTGGAGAAGCAGCAGGGATCATGGAAAATATCAGCGACGATGTCATTGTCGGGCGGTGTCTTGCCATTCTCAAAGGCATCTTTGGCAGCAGTGCTGTGCCACAGGTTAGTGACACTCCTCGAAGCTCTCCGTCACTGGGATTTTGTGTGCTAAATTGATATTAAAAGTGTGTGATAAGTTTAATATACTAGTTTTCTGTGATCATTTTTATTAACCTAGACTGTTTGTTTGGCACTTTAAGTGAAAAATAGATTCCTTTCACTTCTTTATTATTAACATCATTTWTAGTATTATATCTCTTTGAATGTAGCTTTAACATCCTCAGTCTTTTGGAGTTTCCACATGATGGGCAATCCTCCCAACTGACATTAAGCAGTATTTATTGATGAGTGGATATCTTCTTTTTGAAATGTTTGGTCAATTGATCTTTACTTTCCAGGCTCCAGAACACTGGAGAAGGAAATTCCAGGCTTCCCTTTCTGATAAATCTGCAGCTCCTTCTCTGGCCCTTCTGATTATAGTTTCCYGGGGTACATTAGGAACAGCACTGCCAGCAGATGGAGGGTGATGTACTGTGACTGTTCAGTCCTRGTGATGCCCCATCCTGGAGAATTGTGCCCAGTTCTGGGCTCCTCGGTAGTATCATACAATGCTTAAGGTTGGAAGGGACCTCTAGAGGTCATCTAGTCCAACCCTGACAAGAGAGAGGTGAAACTACTTGCAGAGAGTCCAGCCTAGGCCTGTGCAGATGATAAAGGGCCTGGAGCATCTTTCCTATGAGGAAAAAAGGCTGAGAGCAGGGCCTTTTAGCCTGGAAAACAGAAGACTGRGATCTTATCAATGCATTTAAATATCTGAAGGGAACATGTAAAGATGATGAGCTTGTAAGGTGCTTAGTGACAGGACAAGAGGCAGCGGTCTCGGAATAAAACATGGGTTTCAAGTTCTGCCTGAATCTGAGAACAATCTTTGCTGTGAATTTGACAGAGCACTAGAACAGGTTGCCCAGAGAGCCTGTGGGCGGTTCTTCTCTGGAGATGCACAGAAGCTGTCTGGATGTGGTCGTGTGTGACGTGCTCGGGGTGTCCCTGCTGGAGCAGGGGTTGGGCTAGATGTTCTCTAGAGGTCCCTTCCAACCTCAGCCACTCTGTGTGATTCTGTGAACACGACCTTGGCAAATATTTGTTACCGTGGAGGATAAACATGGTGTTCCATCCTTCCCGTTTACCTAAGGACCTTGCGTTTTCTGTTGTTACTGTTTGCCTCTTGTGTTTTACACTAAACAGTAGAACTGGCAGTGTGTCAGCAGCTGACGCTTCTCTCTTGTCTCAGCCCAAGGAGACYGTGGTATCCCGCTGGCGCGCTGACCCTTGGGCCCGGGGATCATACTCCTATGTAGCAGCTGGATCGTCTGGAAATGACTATGACCTGATGGCTCAGCCGATTACTCCTGGACCAGCCATTCCAGGCGCTCCCCAGGTGAGAGGATCTCTGAACTCTGTATAGAAATACTCTTGAAAGATATGATGCTTTTCTGAAGTCATTTTTATGCAGCAGTGATTTAGATTACTTGTGTAATTAACACCTGCAAAAGAATTCAATTTTCTATCCAGGACTTTTGCAGGACAAGAGACTATGGCCTTAAACAGAATGACTGTAAGTTTGGTTTGAATGATAGGAAGAATGTCCTTTGGACTGGGAGAGTGACTGGAACAGGTTGCCTAGAGAGGTGGTCAAGTCTCTGTCCTTGGAGACTCCAGAGTCACCTGCTGCTGTTCCCGGGCAGCCTGTGCTACAGGACTGCTCTTGAGCAGGACTGGGGAGGGTTTGCACAAGATCGTCTCCAGACARTTCCTTCCAATCTCAACCTTTCTGTCATTATTGTCATTCTGAAGTGTCGTAGATGCAGAATTCARGTGCTTTTTCCATATATAGTTGATGGGCTTCTCATGTCTATCTAGTCCTGAAAGTACTGCCTCTAAAGTAGAGTTCTCTTATCTTTGTTTTAAAACGGTGATATTTGAAAGAGTTTCCTCACACTTAGTCACTACAAACATGAAATGCTTCCGCAAAGTGAAAAATAGATAAAGCTTTTCTTGATAAGTTGTAGGACAAAACTAATTGTGGTAGAAGGGCGGTACTTCATATGTAGTAGCTTCATGCTGTGGAGACTCTTTTATGATGAGAGGACTTCTGAAGTTCTTTCAGGATGTGTTTGCTGTCTTAACAGTGTTTCCTGTTCCCTTTCACAGCCCATTCCTCGCCTGTTTTTTGCGGGAGAACATACAATCCGCAACTACCCCGCAACTGTTCACGGTGCTTTGTTGAGTGGCCTGAGAGAAGCAGGGCGCATTGCGGACCAGTTTCTGGGTGCCATGTACACCCTGCCTCGCCAGCCCACGCCGGGGGTGCCCACCCAGCAGGCTGCCAGCATGTAAGAGCAGTGCAGGGCACCAGGACCGAGGACCGTGCTGGTGTGGACTTGCTCTTGGGATGAAGATCTTTTTGTCATCTGTAGCAGCGTCTTCTKAAAGGACTCAGCTGTGGGTTGCTGTGTGATGCTTCCATTAGAATGGCCTTACAGAAATACACCTGGCCTTTGTCTTGGCATCTTTTTTATTATTATTATTATTATTAAATCTCTTGTGACTGTTGGAAGTATCAATGTACGCAGAGTTCTTTAGCACCAAATCGATCTGGAACCTTGGGCTCTGCAGTCATGTTTTGAAAGTCAAGGTTATAGCTGGAATTTTTTAGTTTGCTTTCTACCTGTTAGTGTATTTATGAACTGATAATTGTACAAAAAGCCCTCTAGAATCTGGTGACTACTAATAGTAGCTTAYAGTAGAATTAATGTAAACTTTTTTTGTTTAAAGAATAGTATTTTTTGCCCAACTTGTGTTAGTCTTATCTGTCATGTGTGAATTTGGTGCAACTGTCTCCCTGCCAGGAACAACAAATCTCAGAGGCCTCTCAAAATGGTCCATCGACTCCTACACCATCTGCACCCTACTTGAGAAAGAAGYTTGGTATTCCAGAGTGTGCTGTTACTTTTGACAAAAGAAGTTGTCCCAAAGGGATATTAGCAGGATAAAAACTAGAAAAGTTATTCCTGTTTTGTTGTATAGAAACAGCCTTGTCTAGAAAACAGGCCAGCTAAAGGACCTCATCTCTTGACTCSTGTCTGCTGCGTGTGGGCACCAAGTTCTGCTTGTGTGGGGTGGCTTCGGTTTTGTTCATCACTGTTGTTTGTTGTTTTTCCCTTCTTCCAAAGCAAATGAGATGTTTTCTTTCTTTCTATCTTTTTCTGCCTAGAAAAAGGTAGAAAGTTCAACCGAGGGTATTTTAGTCAAGATGCCCAGAATTGATCGTTTTGGATTTAAGCAATAAAATAAATTCCTCTAAAAGTGTCCCGGGTAGGAATGAGAGAGGCTGATGTGCAGACTAGCCTATGCTTCAATTGCCTTAATGGTAGCCCTGCTCTTGGCCTGATGTGCTCAGAGAGACTTTCTGTACTTTTTCATGCAAACTTGCCCATTTTAGTACATGCTTCATAAAATATCAAGCAAAAAGATTAGGTGGTTAGGTGGCCATTCACAGGTGTCCAGTTGTGGAACTTAAATGCAGTTGTCACCATCCATGTCACATCAAAGTGCTGGTGAACGGTCTTAGTCGCTCCGTGAAGGGCAAACTTCAGACTTGTACCAGGTAAGAGGGCTGATGAAGASGATGGTTGTACAAAGATGCTTCATGGAAGAACTGGAGGAAAGCATTATGGTCACATTTGAAACGCCTGTTCAGGCTGAGGCTTATTTCGCCTAACTGTCTACACTTCCTCTGTGTTRCTTGCGTGGACTCCTCCTTGCACTGTTCTAAAGAGACTCCTTTTGTCCTTAGCTCCAAAGTTCAAATAGTTTCGGGGCCTTTGAGTCTGTTAACCAGAGCTCAAAGAAAAGGCAGCCCTAATCATGTAGGACCCACATCCCTATACCCTCAGTGGGGTCTCTGGTGGGTTGAATGACTGCTTGTTGTTACAGCCTCTCCTCCAGGAAAAATATTTGTTGGTAGCAGAAGGAGGTTTACCAAGTAASCCAACTTATCAAAATAAGTGACTGTTTTGTGTTTGTTTTTGCTTTCCTGTTAGTGGGATATGGCCAGCTTGGCCACCTCAGGTGCAGTTGGTATCATYGGAGGCCCCTGGGACTTGCTGGGTCACGTTTTTTGTTCTTCTCTTGCAGAGTCTCCTCAGGCTCTCCCAGGGTCTGCTGTGGATGTATCTTGTGCTTGGGCATCAGCTGCCCTGTGGGGCCAAATACCTGGATCTCTTGAACGAGGATGGATGACCCGTTGTTTAGAATTCACCCTTTGCTGGACGGAGCATCTTTGCCTGCCAGCACTTTACCATAGAAGTTACTTATTTTGGTGCTATATGAGATGGAATCTGACGAGTCCATCTTGTAGTCCAACATACATTTATTTCAGAGGTTTTTTGCTATGTCCTGTGTGCTTATGGCTTAATACACAGGAAGATTCAGGTCTCACAAGTGACTCTCATACTTCCGTAGGCCAGAAACTTCTCCAGCTGCAAGGCCTTTAGCAGAGTTGGAACAGACACTTGGGTAACATGCTCCTGTTCCTGCTACAAAGCCATATTCTGTATAATGCACAAAACTTGCCAAACTGCAGCATCTCAATGCTTTTTCCTGATTCTCTAGGGCAATGCCTCTTGGTGAGCTCATGTAAGGGTGGAAGTACACGTTGTTAGCTACAATAACGTAACAGACATACTACTACTGTGCTACTACGTACAACACACTACTGGATTCCAGTTTATAAGAGCAGAAAACAGAGGTCATTTAGCTGTAAATGACAGAGGACTTAAGTGGGGAGTGAGACATGACTTGAGCCCTCCATGTGCTCTGTTTGCAGCATGTTCTTATTTCATTGCCGTGTTTGTGCTGGTTAAGCACATAAGAACCCGGGATGAGGTGGACCTGACTTGGGGTTATGCGGGTGGATGGACTTGGGAGGTCCTGGGAGCTGGACCATGCTGGGAAGGGCTGCAGCCAGAGGCATCTTGGTGGGCCTGAAGCCACCTGGAAGAACTGCATCTGGGAGCACGGAGCTAGGGGAGATGYGGTCCCATGATGGAAGGGGCAAACAGGGACCGTCTCGGCCTTCACCACCCTCCCCTTCAGTCCTGTTGCTTTTGTTTCATTCCAAGTCTCGGGCCCTGGCAGGGCCTGGGCCCTGCCAGCAGGAGGCAGTCGCTGCGGCTGGGTTGGTAGGAGACTCTAAGGAAATGCCTGCATCCCCCGAAGTGGGGTGAAATCCATGGATCCGAACACAGCCTAGCCTCCAGCCCTAAAACAGGCCTGAGACTGTTCTGGCACGGATGTGACCTTTGGAGTCTCACGAGGCTTTGGACCAAATTAGGTGACTCATTCCCCTCTCCTCTGAGCTCTGCAATGACAAAGCCACAACTGAGGGCCCTGCACACTCCTTTATTGGCCTCCTCATTCCAGCTAGGTTCTGGTTATACGTATAATTACAGCTGCTTCCCTGAAACAGCTCTTTCCTCACTTCATGTTTTTGTGAGGACTGGAAGCTGTTTGCTTGAACCCTCTGCAGGCTGAGGGGAACAAGCTTCATGTTTCCTCTCTTGGTGGTGTCTCAGTTGGGTTAGTAAGAGCCCCAGTTCTGAGATAAAGTACAAAATGCTTGAAGAGCAAGGGGAAGCAACTGCTCGAAAAGAACAGAGYAGAGGCAGCTGAGGAAGGTGGTTATGGCTGAATAACACCCCGCAGGATCCCAGCGCGGGAGCGTTGCGCCCAGCTGCGAATCAACAACAACCATCAAGAGGTGCTGGCCTGGAGGGGAGCCTCGAGGCAGCATTTCTGGAAGGCTCAAGAGAAAGAACAATCCAAGCTGTGATGCTCACGGCTGCCTACGTGAGTTGGGGCAGAAGGAGAGTTCTCAGACAAGTTGGAAGTCTCTTAAATGAGCTCTGCCCTGAGAGGAATCGACGTGCAGTTACGAATTGCTCAAGTGTTAGGAAGTACCAGTAATGCGTCAAATTTTTAAGAGCTTCTGGAACTGTGTCCAGTTTTGCAGTCAGAATAAACCTGATTTTAAGGAAAGGAATTTTTCACTTAAGTCCTTAATGCATGAAGGTACCCAAGTAACAGGGTGAAGGCCATGGAGGATGGTCCTGCATGCACTTAGGTACTGCTGCGGTAGCCAAAACACGTGGAAGTTGAGCGTGGTGGTGGCGGGGGGCAGTTTGCTCTAAGGGATCTTCATTTTACAGTAGGTTGGGATGTGTGAAGGCATCTGCCTGCAGCTGGATTTGTTTGGAGCRAAAAGCAGGAATGGGATTGGGAGAGGGAGTGCGGCCGACGCCACAGGGCAGCATTGAGTGACAACGCTGCATAGTTCAGCCCCGGCCTTAAATACCACACCACAAACACATAAAAAGAGAGGGTTTTATTGGTTATATACTGTCGCGCTGACAATGTTTGAGTCAGGAAAGACATGCAGGTAAAGTGTTGGATTATGTTTGGCATGCAGACTAAGAGCACTGTGTAAGAGGTGAGCACCATCGGTATCTGCTGGGAGGAGGGACGTGGCTCCCGCCCGCTGCGCATGCTGAGACGGGGGCACTGGCCGAGGGCGGAACGGCGCCAACGGCGCTGCCAGGCACCCCGGGGCTTGAGGAGCATGGGGAATACTGTGACCCTGGAGAAGTCGCTCGACTCCGGGCAAGTCTGTGGATATGAAAAGATTTCTTGCTTTATTGTCTTATAACTAAGCTGTCCCAGCCCAAACATATGTCTGCAAATACAAAAAAATAGATTTCTTATCTTAAAAATACATTCCATGCAGTGTGGGGTACTGCTTCCTCGAGGCAGGAGCCTGCGCAGCACGCTGGGCAGCCTGGCAAGAGCCTCCTTCGGGCCATTACAGTTTACTGACCGCCAGAGGCCTCGGGAAAAATGGCTTCGTGTTTCGTGGTGCGCAGGGCAGCCGCCGGGCTCATCGCAGTGTCGGAACCGCCGCTGCGGAGGGATGCGCCGGGAGGCAGAGACGAGGTCCGCTACTGAGAGGTAACACCAGGGTGGCTATTGGTAACACGAGGGTAACTATTGCTTTGAGTGCCGCTTGGGAGGCGCTCGTGGCGCTGCCGCCCTTCCCTCCGCTTTCTGCCCCGTTCCCTTTTCCCGCAGGAAGGTCTCTGGCTCCTCTGTGCCTGGGGAGCTGCAGCCGGGGAGCGCTCGGGGAGCTGCAGCCGGGGAGCGCTCGGCTGCTTGCAGCGCTGCCGGCGGCGGCGGGAGCAGCGCGGTGAAGCAGCGGGAGCCGCGGGGCTCCGAGGGGCCGGCCGCGCTCCTGCGTCCCGCCATCAAGGGCAGAGCACCGACCCGCTCCTCCGCGTAGCACATGTCACAACTTTGGAATCATCCGAATGCTGGCGCGCAGCTCCTCAGCATCACCAAGTCCACTGAGAAAGCCAAAATATTTATAGGCTAAAATTACAAATATTTCTTCAGTGATGGCAATATTTACACATATACGCTATTTTACAGCTGTTCAAAAAAAGTGTGCAATTTGAGTAAAACACATTGTGTTTCCTGAAGTCGTCACTATAAGTTTAACAATACAATCAGCTCCTATTGCACTCATGATTAGAGGGCATGGTCCCTTTCAACTCTAAAAAGGGTTTCTTCTTTCAGGTTCAAACTTAATCTCCATCGCGGTTAAAAAAAACAAACAAACAAAAAAAAAACACAGTTTACAGTTACTTAATGACATCTCTATTCATTACTTGCAAGCAGGGAGTCCGAGCCCCAGTTCAAGGTCCGTGCCATCGGATGCGGAGTGCAGGGCTCAGGCCGCCGTCAGCCTCAGCGAGGTCCGAGCGGCTGCCGGACACATTCCTGCTGCGAGGCGCTCCTGGGAGCAGGCGCTGCTGCAGCCGAGGCTCCGCCCGCGCAGTGTGCTCAGCGGCAGCGATGCAGCTCGCGCTGCCCCGGGCCTGGCCAAGGCAGAGAGGGGCTGCTCCCACCGACCGAGGGGGAAACCGGCAGCTATTGACACCGGCAGGGGTTCTGGTTTCCGTGTTTTCCCCATTTTCAGGAACGCTTTTTTGGATGAGTTGCGGGGCTGAAATCTGAAGGGTAACTGAAAGAGCTTTGTGAGCGGTTGCAGGGAAGCTTATGCTAACCTGGCATGTGCCAGTGTAAGGATACAGCGCTTTCAGGGCCAGGACTCGCACCAGCTGGAGGGGTTTGGAAGCACTGCCTTCAGCTGGAGCAACACCAGGCACGTGGGAAGACGAGGATGGTGCACTTGGGAACCCCTGTCCTGTTACGGGACAGCGGCCGTCACTGCGAGGGAGGCACCGGAGGAGATGCCGGGGGCCAGGGATGGAAATGCCTCCGTGTGCCCGAGCTCCTCCGAGGAGCCAGCGCYCAAGTCCGGAATGAGCATGGGATGTGCGAGGCATTCAGGTTGCTGCCTACGGACTGAGGATACTGGCATGGCGAGGATTTTCACAGCTACATCTGCCATGAAACAGCCTGAGGTAGCTTTTTTATTTGATTTTTTTTTACAATTTATTTTGTCTTTGAGGAAGGGAAATATCTTCTTGAGAGATACTTTCAAGTAAGGTGAGCCAAAAAAGAGCCAGCGCCYCCACCACACTGGAGTGGAGCGGGCGAGCGAGTGGGCTGCTCTTTCCCAGGCTGCTTTCAAACTGTACTTTACTTTCATGTCGCAAAATAGGCAGTTTGGGGGTTTTTTTTTTGGTTTTTTTTTTTTTCAGCAGGCCCTAGTAAAAAGGGGAGAGGAGTGTGGCAGAGAATTTCAGAAATCTGAATTTAACTGCAMAATTTCACTTTCTGCCATCTGAATTTCGCGTTTAAAAGCTTTTTCTATTGTACTGGGTCTTCACCCCATTCTCTATTAGCACTGCCCTCTCATGAAGGGGCAAGAAATAGTAGCTGATAACGGTTTATTTGAATATACTTTAAGATTATTAGAGCATCTGCACTTAGTACTAATTTAAAAGCATTATCTTTCTCTCTTTTTATGCAACCTGACCCATCTATACGAAACAAAAAGCAATAAAAGGAATGGTTAAAAATATAAATTTTTTTTGGAGGGGGGAAAACTAATATCGCATAGAAAAATCTTTTTTTCTCCAAAAATATTTCTCCTTTTTCCACGTCACCTTTACTAAGACTATCCTAGCACTAGCCCACTTTCCTTTTAGGAAACACTTYATAAGCAGCTGAGAAGGAGCAGCAGAGCTCGCGCGGGGGAAGTTGGCTGGACACGACGTTTGGGGAACAAAAAATGTGTCCTGGTGCAAGGCAGGAGGAGGATTYGCTGTGGTGCAACCTGCTGCTCGTTGGGCTCAGCGTGAGGTCTCAGCCTACAGAGGCTGAGACAGATGGAAAGGAAACTGGTTCTGAAGAGCAATTTCTGCTCCCCTTCCCTTCTCGTGTTGGTGGGTAAAGCAACTACTGGGGATGTACGTTCCTGCCCACAGACCGAGGCTGCTGGAGATGGGTAGCAGTGGTGAGGGCAACTCAGGTGAAGACAGGTGCATCAGAGGAGCGTAAACTCGCTAGGAACTCRCTGCTTTCAGTTGTGGAGATTTGGGCAGCTGTCATGGGCAGCACGGTCACGGGTATCCTGCTGGCATCGTGTCTAAATGAAGTGATTAACGAGGAGTTATCACTTTCCGGGGAGTACCATAGTTCAGCTTGAAAGAGTGCCAGTGCACTCAAGGTTTCCACAGGGAGATCCACTTATCACCCTAYGGAGAAATTTTGGATTGCAGGTACAGAGATGAAAAGTGGGAGTCCCCTGAGCAAAGTCTCTGCAGCTGCCTCTTCAGCAATGAAGGAAAATTCACTGATAAAGCTCCTGGGCCTCGCAAACCTGCTTTCAGGCTCGCTGAAGCCTCTGGAGGGGTCCCAGAGCAGGTGTGACACCGGTGAGCTTGCTCGTATCCTGTTTCTTGCTCCGCTACGCAGAGTGTTCACTTGGTGCAAGGGAATATAATTCATCTCCTAGATGTTGTCCGGCAGGATCGGGAGCTGCCCTATAAGAGAGAAGCCCACAGCATCACAGCCTGAWCAACACCTTTGCCTGCCTTGGGCAGTGTTTTGCTCGGGGACAAGCACTGCCATCCTCCTTGATGGCAAGGCAGGTAGAAGGAAAGGGCTGGAAAGGATTAGCTTGGAAGACACTTATCTCGTTAAGAGCACGGGTTCTATCTGTTAATGGAGTAAACCCAAAGCAGAAATACTCAGCCCTTGCCCTGCAGGCCCTTCCATGAGCTTTTAGTCTGCACCCAGAAGCCCTCTCTAAGCCGGGAGGTGCATCTGCAAACACGAAACCAGCCCCCGAGAGCAAACGTGAGACTGAGCTGCCCTACCAGCAGCCCCTTAGAGAGCCTGTCTCTGTGGGCCATGTGTTCAGGCTGATGCTGACACCTCAGGGCTCAGGAACTCCTATGACCTTCCAGTAATGTGTACGTTATTATGCATGGAAAATAATGCATGAATTGTGCTGAAGGCAGCTTTGAGCTCTTTAGATATTTCTTGCTAGGGTCTACGTGTAAAATGGGAAGACCTCAGTTTAACTCTTGCAACCTGGGGTGTATTTTCAGTGCTGGCAGTCAGAGCCTGCGGGGTTTGCACACTGGATAAGCCCTGAACCAGAGGCAGCAGACATTTAGTGCTGTGAAGCCGCGGACAGAGCTGCTCTGCTGCAGCCAGGTACTCCATAATGCTGCCTTAGGCGCCTAGATTGCTGCAAAATCAAGAGTGATTTTGTGAGCTGAATTAGGACTCACATGGGCAACATGCTGAGCTCTGAGCAGCTACATCAGCAAAGGGGAAATGACAGGAAAAAGAAAGAAAATCACTCTTTCCTTTATATGCACACACACACATATATATATATATGTGTTTTATATATATATATATATTTATATATATATATATATATATATATATATATATATATATGTAAAACATGTCTGAAACACTGCCTGGAAACCTGCTGGAACACACATATCTCGGCCAGCACGTCACCATCACCACAACAGGGGCTTTTTCCCACCCCTGATTATCCTATACAAACTGTGTGGCTGGGGATGCGGGGAATGACTATACCCAATGTCTGTTATTCCCTGGAGAAGATGTCTGGCCACTAAGCCATTTGAACCATGTTAAATTAAGAGCAGGAAAATAAGGTAGCACATTTTTTTTACCAATATGGGAAATCAGTAGAATAAATCACCACGGAGTTATTAAACAAGCTGTGCRCTTGTTTACACAGAGGCTCTCAGAGTGATGCTACCGGGAGGTCAGTGCATTGGCCTCTCGCAAGGCTAATTCTCTTGTGGATGCTCCCTGGACTCCCATACCTGCTCCTCTGCTGCGATTCCCAGCTGCGTGCGGGAACTGGATTCCACGTCGTGGAGGTCCATTCTGGAGGGTGTCCTTTTCCCTGCTGTGTCAACCTGGGAAAGATACTCTGAGGAGCCRTACTGTTTTCTTCTGGAACTAAGCACAAAATCTTTGCTTTCCTCCTGTGTGGAAAAAAATAAAGAGGATTGGAATTCAGGAGCTCTGAATGGGGTCCAGAGCAGAACTGGCTTMCCAGCACATGGATGGCTGTAGTGTTAGGTTCTGCTTTGATTCCCACTGGCTTTGGCTGGAAAACCTTTTATGATAACATTGTTATCCACAAATTTCTAAGGTGTTGTCGCATTAACCTCAGAAGTAAAGCAGAAATTATCACCAGGTTGACCTTACTTATGTTGTTTTTTTTCTTCTAGGGAAATATATGAGCAATAACATAAGCAGTTAGGAGACACACAGAGGATGCACTGACTGCCAGAAGGCTGAGCCAGCCCTGATCGTTTTGGGACTGGCATTGTGTTTGCTGGGACAAGCCGTAGGGCCCCATGAGGGGCCTGTTGGGCGGTAATGGAATAAATGCCGATTCCTTCAGTGATTCTTGCATTTTTTGCAGCAGGTCTGCACCTTTGGACAGCCACTCTGCGGATACAGGGACAGAGCACTGGTGTAGAGGGTAGGAAGTACAATTCAGTGCTATGTGTGTGATTGAAGGAGGAACACCAGAAGGATAATGTCCTCATTAAACCTCAACTCCYACCTTATTTAGAAGCCAGCACACAGAGGCTGGCTGTGAAACCACGTGCTGCCTTCATTTATAAAGAGAAGAGGTTGTGAAACCAACATCACCCTGGAAACAACCAACTAAAACCTCACTGATGGAACAAATCAGAGATAGGTGTGTATGGCCAAACCAACACCTCCAGGGGCTTAGGAAACACGCACTGCGTGAACAAGAGGGCAGACCATAGAGGACACAAGAAGGAGACAAGGCAGCTGAACTAAGAGAGACCAGAGCCCCTGTCTCCAAGGGACACCCCAGCCATGTCAAGACTACACTACAGAGGAAGAAAGGGATGGTGCAAACCCAGGCTAGGAAAGCTGTGTTTCAGGAGGACTGTGTTTTATGGGGAGATCAAAAGGCTTAATTCTGCAATGATTCCCTCACCGACTGGTTGGGAAGTCAGCATAAGGAACTGCAGTGAGGGATCTATGCTGAAAGGGTGAGGTGGCCATCAGTAGCCTTGCAGATCCGCATGGATCTTTCACACACCTGGCTGGAACTGACCATGCCCCTGACCAACTGAGAATGATAGCGGGCCAGGGCATATAGTAAGGGTGGGAATTTTCAACCATGTTGCCAATCATGTTCCCACAACGGTTGGCACAAAACAGGATAAAGGCCCTAGGAAAAGCTCCTGACACCAGGGATTAAACGCAGCGTCTGCCTTAACAGGGACCTTAAGCGGCTGCTTACGGATTCACGTGGAAGCGTCTCCTCCCTTCAGGTTTTAAGGTGAGGTGTGTGGCGTGGCGCCCAGCCATGGCCACCACGGCCTGCGCGCGAGCTCMGGCCCTGCGCGACGGCAGCAGCAAAACACCCTGCAGAGAAACGCTGACCGGGCCAGGGGAAGCACGAAGCCCAGCAGAGCCGGGCTGCGGGCATGGAACCGCTTCGTGAAGGAGCCCACGGCGCCAGGATCCTCACGAGCACGAGACACTAGAGGGAGCTGACGGGCAGGCCGCCCGCTCCGGCCCTCGGTACCGACAGCTTYTCCCGCCCCGTTTCTGCAGCTCCCAAGGAAGCGGCGAGGCCAAGGGCTGCTGCTTCTGCAGCGCAATGGTGCCTGCAGCTGCTGATACCTCAGCAACTTTGCCTGGAAAATTGGCTTACATCAGTGGTGAAGCATTAAGGCTGAAATTACAGCCTGTGCTTGGGCGGCCCTCGCTGCCAAGGCAGGAACGTTGCCTCCTGCAGCTCCCCTGCAAGACTTTCCATGCRTCTGTCCCTTTGGATCTGTCCCAAAGGACAGCTCGAGAGGCAAGACCCGAGCCCCCTGCCATGTTGTACCAGGGTCAGACAAAGCTGAACACTTCAGAGAGGGAAAAGAGCGAGAAAACGAGACATGTTTTTGCCCAAAACARCATGGACTCTGTGCTTTCCGAACAGGACTTTTAAGGCAATTTCTGATTTTGGACAGGGAAGCTAGGGTTAGGAAGAAGGGATGGATGCCTTCTCACAAAAACTGAATGTGCAGAGTTCCTAATGCTGTTTAAGCAAGAGCTCAGTGGAGGACGAGAGGTAGCAACTCCTGCAAGAGAAATAGCTATTTCTCTATCAGAAACATAATTACCAGTGGAAACTGACTGCTTATGGCATGAGGCATATTATCAGGTTGAAGACAGGCTTCAAAAGGAGAAACTTCGTCTTCCCATGTCCCTCTTAATGGCTTTGCATACAGTCCTCAGAAAAACAAGTGACTTACCACAAATAAACCATTTCGAGTAATTTTTTTAAAAAATTTTGGAGACTTTTTTTGAAATTTAATCTCAATATTTGTCGAATTTCTTAAAGGTCTAGTTGCAAAAGTTTTATTACTGTATAAGAATATGAACCTGTGGGTTTGTGGTGGATGCASCTGTATAACCTAGAGAGGACTCAGGACTTTCAGACCCTTTGAACTGCCAGACAAGATTTTTCCAAGGTGAAACGCAATATCCTGAGCTGTCTAAATAGGTGGTAACCTTTCAGGGAAACTTCACGCCTGTCATTTACAAGGTAAAACTAAATATACTTAATTTACAAGCAAGAACGCAGATTTTTGCATAGTAGGTGCCAGGATGAGGTTTGTTTTTAAAGGCGAGATGCAGAGAGGCACATAACTTAGTATTGAAAAGGCCTGTGCGAACCAAGCACTGATTGAGGCGAGTCCTGGAGCACGGTCACCACCCCAGGATGGGTGGCAGGTGGACACAGGAGAAAGCAAAGTGTGACAGTGTCATAATGAAGTTCTGCCTTCCTGGAAGCTGGTCCCCAAGCCAAGAATTCGGACTTCTCTGAGTAAGGGAGCTGGATTTCCAACTTCACAAGCAGGAATCTCATTTCCCTCTACATTCAAAGTAGAGAATAAAGACCGTCTGTAGACCAAGAGTGACTGTGGCCGGGAGAAAGATCTTGGCTTGGACTATCTTGCCCATGGGTAGTGAAGTCCGGCACAGAAGTGAGGCTTCATATTGCCTTCTTCCCACAGTTCCCACTAGCTAACGGAAGCAAGCCCTGTGCCTGTGATTATCCCATTCCCAGGAGTCCCCTCAACACAGGGGACTGCTTTCCTAACTGACTCTGATGAAAGCCGACCCTGATGAAAGCCACTCCTTTCCCAGCTTCCCCACCTGAACTTGCACAGTGCGGTGGATCGAGGGCTGGCTGGATGGCAGAGCTCAGAGGGTGGTGATAAATGGGGCCGAGTCCAGTTGGAGGCCTGTGGCCAGTGGTGTCCCCCARGGGTCAGTRCTGGGCCCAGTGCTGTTCAAYTTGTTYATCAATGACCTGGACGAGGGCACGGARTGCACCCTGAGCAAGTTTGCAGATGACACCAAGCTGGGTGGAGTGGCCGACACTCCGGAGGGCTGTGCTGCCATCCAGAGGGACCTGGACAGGCTGGAGAGTTGGGCAGAGAGGAACCTCATGAGGTTCAATAAGGACAAGGGCAGGGTCCTGCACCTGGGGAGGAATAACCCCAGGCATCAGTACAGATTAGGGGTCGACCTGCTGGAAAGCAGCTCCACGGAGAGGGACCTGGGAGTCCTGGTTGACACTAAGTTAACCATGAGTGAGCAGTGTGCCCTCGTGGCCAAGAAGGCCAATGGGATCCTGGCCTGCATCAGGAGGAGYGTTGCCAGCAGGTCAAGGGAGGTGATTCTGCCCCTCTACTCAGCTCTGGTGAGGCCGCACCTGGAGTACTGGGTGCAGTTCTGGGCACCCCAGTATAGGAAGGACGTGGAGCTTCTGGAGAGGGTCCAGAGAAGGGCAACCAGGATGATTAAAGGAATGGAACATCTCTCGTATGAAGAGAGGCTGAGTGAGCTGGGCCTGTTTTCTCTGGAGAAGAGACGGCTCAGAGGGGATATGATTAATATGTATAAGTTCAGGAAGGGAGAATGCAGGGAGGAAGGGGACAAGCTGTTCTCATTGGTGGCCAGCGATAGGACGAGGGGTAATGGCCACAAGCTGAAGCATAAGAAGTTCCGTCTCCAGGTGAGGAGCAACTTCTTTACTGTTAGGGTGACAGAGCAGTGGAACAGGCTGCCCAGGGAGGTTGTGGAGTCTCCTACTCTGGAGGTCTTCAAAACCCGCCTGGATGCCACCCTGTGCCACATGCTGTAGGTGTGCCTGCTTGAACAGGAAGGTTGGACTAGATGATCTGTAGAGGTCCCTTCCAACCTTAAATATTCTGTGAATCTGTGAACTTTGTTAGTGCCAGAGTCACCTGGGCGTCAATTTGTCTCTTCTACCCACCAGCCATATCRGTTTCTTTCCCCTTCACAAGACGCACAATGGAAGCGAGTGCTCAGTTCAGCTCCAACTAAAGAGTGAAGATGTAGCAGGAGTCAGAATGGAGGTTTACAGTTGTTCAGTGCCTCTGAGCTATTTTAAAATATGCTGGAGTCTGCAACTCTTTCCAAAATGAGAAGCAGATCTTATGGGACAGAATGTCTCCTTGCGTCAGCTGCACATTGAGGGAGTCCTCTCATGATTAACACCCAAAGGAGCTGGGAAGGAGCACACGCGGATTTGCGGCTCTGTTATCCTCTCAGGTGGGGTATTGACAAGAACCAAGACGGAGGGAATAGCTCTTTGTAACCCGCCACCATTCATCTGTGTATAGGAGATGCTCAGGATACTCCAAGTTTGGGATTCTATTTTCACATGGGGAGAGACCATGCAGCAAATATGCAGCCCTTCTTTACGAAATGGAGCTACAGCTGCAGACTGAGGCAGAAGCCTGTGGTAGTCTCCTCATTCCACTCATCTTCCTCTGCTACACCAAGCTAACAGCACAGGCAAAGTTGTTCTGAAAAGCCTACCATGCCCTAAGTAAGCTATGACTATGTCTTCTCTGACCCTGGTAGGGACCAAATGGAAATGGCTATAATATTTCCACACAATATTACAAGATCAGGGCAACAAGAACATCATCACTGGACTTAATTTCAAAAAAAATCTAATTTAGGTGCTTCCCACACAAGAAGCTCCACTGAAGTGAACAGAAGCTGGGAGAGGGCAGCACATAGGGAAATTATAAGAACCAAAGACAAATCAAAAGGACAACAGTACTTAAAATAGGACACTTACAGACGATGCAGTTCTGTGCCAAGGAGAAGCCACTGCAGGATCACTGATGTAGCTCCGCCGTGTTAGAAGCTCCGAGGCACTTAAGTTACTTTTGGTCCTTCGGGAGCCCAGTTCAGAGCCATTCGAAGAATCGACCACGGCACTCACCCGTGCTGAGCTCTGCTGAAGTGAGTTTGTTCTTTCATGGGTCCCTTCAGCTTCACAGAGATCCACAGAGGATTTGCACTTATTTGTACTACTTGAAATCGCATTTTTCTCTGCTTTGGCTTGAGAGTCGTCCAGGGAATGTAAGCCTTGTCTTGTTCTCCAAGAACTTCTCACAGTGACGTGCTTTGTTTCTGATGAACCCGTGTCTACAGAGCCGTGGTTCTTCCAGCTGATAGTCTCTGAGGATGTCTCACTGTTCTTTTCCTGGAGTTCAGAGGGCTTGATTGTAATGCTGCTTCTTGAGACCACTGTTTCTGCTCTGCTTCTCAGAGCTGAATCTCCAGTTCTGTCTGTCTCCGATAATTTCAGAGCAGTTTTGTTGATGCTGCTGGTGGTAGCATGCCTTTCTTTTATTGCTACGTCTACACTAGTCCTGGAGGATGCTGGCTCAGAAGGGAAGATGGTGATACTGCTTGTCATTTTATTTGTCGTGGGTTTGGAAACACTTCTCTGCTTTTCTGACTCTGCCTCACCAAGAGTCTCTCCCATTACTGCTTTCATGTCTTTTTCAACGATCGCAGGTTTAATGATGGCTTTTGACCTCAGGGCTTCTCTTGGGCTGAATGACCGCCTGGATTTAAATCCGCCTGTGCTGGTATCGGATGTTTTAATAGACTTGGTGGATTCTTCATCATTTACAGTATTCTTGTCATTTTCAAAAACAGATGCTCTAAAAATTCCCCTGGAATTGGAGAACTCTTTGGAATTGGCTTTCTTTCTTGTCTCAAAGTCCAACTGAGTGGTTGCTTTTCTGTTTCTTCCTGTTTCTTCTTCTGAATTACTTTTTTCATGACTACTTTGGATGGTTTGTGGATCTGTCTTTAAGACAGTGTTTATAGGATCTGTTCCTGAAGTTGCAGACTGTTCTGTGTCTTCTTTATCAAGACCTGAAAGAATCTGCAGAATGTCTTCTTGACTCCTTGAGCGATGCGAACGCTTTATTAATGTTGAAGGCTTTGAATTTTCAAGGAAAGTGTCTGTGACATCTTTCTCATGGGAGTCTATTGCTTTTTTAGGCCTCCCCTCTGAGGACTGCCGGTGAGATGCAGCAAACATGTTTGTTCCCTCTGCTTTAGAGCTCATGGGATCTGAGGGTGATGTCTGGGAAGGGAGGTGATACCGGTAAGCTGAAGCAGTTCCATTGGAAGAGGGGTGATTACCCTTGGGCATGTCCGCAGAGTCAGCAGCTTCTGCCTGATTCATTTTTAGCTTCTCAGGCACAGAACAGACTAATTCTCCTTTGCTTAGCTTTTCATCTCGTGCATCAGAGTTGTTTGGGCAGTTGCCCCGGAGCATCTGATAGGGCTTCTCGACCTTGGTCTTGAGGCCCGTGTCGTTAAGGGGTTTGGAAGGGGCTTTCCAAGATTTCTGCTCATGCGCAGCCGGAGGGTATCGACTGAGGACAGATGGCTGCTCCTTTGATCTCTTCACCTCATTCGGTGTGGCACAGCCTTCCTTCTGACCAGAGGAAAAAGCGGAAGCTAAACATTTCTCATCTAGTCTTTTTGTATCTGTGACAGTAGCATCTAGGAGGGTAGATGCACTGGATGCTTTTCCTGCTTTCCTGGTCACTAAGCTTGGGCTGGGTACTTGCTTACCCCCGTGGCYGTAGCTGTCATTACTGAAGGAGAAATCTCTGTTGCGCATTCGTTCCCGTCGGTGCTGGGGTGAAAGCTCCCTTGCCTTGTGCTTGGTACCTGCCAGGTCAGCTGTGATACCTCTGTATTTAGGCCTGTCGTGCTTCCCCCTGCTAGAAAAGCTTGTATCTTCATTTTCTACCTCTCCATTTTCCAAATCTTTCTGTTTCTTGATTTGCATTTTTATTTCTTCTAGTTGACCAATCAAGAGTTTGTTTTTATTCTGCTCACTCAAGTAACTGTCCTGCAAGTCATTGTTTTTGGCTCTCATTTTTTTAAGTTCTTCTTCCAAAGATTCAAAATGCTTGATCTGTGTTTTAAGTTTCTCAATTTCCTGGGTCAGATCTTTCACTTTGTTGTCTTCCTGATTTTTATTCTTTTGGTTTTCTGAYTTATTCCTGGTTTCATTTTCTACACGTTTTAGGTAATCCACACTTCCCTTCCTCCTGGTTTCTTTAGAGGACAGTGCTGGCGACAAGTCATCTTCAATTCTCAAATCATTTCTTTCCATGAGATTATTTGACGATCTTTCTAGCAAGTTAGATGCATTTCTAGTTTGATCTACCCTATTTAGTTTATTGTTTTGCTCTAGTTTCTGCGTTAGTTCCTGGATTATTTTTTCATTCTGCTTTTCTCTTTCATTAAAATGTTTTCGTTCACTGATAAAGCTCAGTGCTAAGGATTTCAGTTTTTCTAATTCACCCGTTAAGCTCTGCTCATTTTTATCTAGCCTATCTTCAGATGCTTCAAGCTCTTTCACTTTCACTCTAAGTATTTCTAGCTCCGTAGATATCTTTTTGGTTAAGTTCCTTTCTTCATTAAGGCTAAGACACAGCTGGGTACAGTCATTCTTGCTTCTGCTGAAGGCTTCCTCCAGCTTCTCCAGCTCTGCCATTCTCCTCTGAAGTCGTTCAATCTCTGCCTTCAGTTCTCGGGTGAGGCTTTCTTCCTCTTCAAGCTTTTCTTTCATTAAGCGGCAAAGCTCTTCTGCCTTCTTAATTTCTTCATCCTTGCCTTCAATCTTGAGCACTCTTTTCCGCAGAGCTTCGACATCAGCCAGCATGCTGGAATTGCTGCCCTCTGCCTGGATAACCTTGTCCTGGAGGTCCAGCAGCTCATCCTCTGCTTTCTGCAGATTCTTGGTGGCTTCCTCCAGTTCATCAAGGCGGCGACTAAGACTCTGCAATTTGAATCGTAGGTGGCGATTCGATGTCTCCTTGTAACCTGTGAATTCTGCCATGGTTYTGCTTATTCCTTCTGAGTGAAAACCTTAAACACCTTGTTTTTTTTCCTGGTATTTACAGCTTCTTTGGAGAGAGGTAATCTCACCCTGAAAGAAAAAAAAAATAAAATGAACATAAACAACTCAGAATATAAATATTTGCAGACTATAAATTTAAATTTGCATTTTTACATTAAACATGTTTCTGAGTGCTACCTTAGCATAAGAGAAACAAAACTGTGGAAAAGAGCCATAGTCCATTTACTTGGGTGATGCAGCCTAGTTCCAAAAATATCCCATTCTTGATAGTTGAGGGAAGGAAGTGGTGTCTCATGCTGGTTTGGAGGAAGGCTGCGTGCAGTCTCCAGCATCCCTTCACACTCAGAGGTTGATAGAATCAACGYGCCTGGGTGCAGCTTCTTGCACGGGGGAGGTTCACAGCTGTGCTTGACTCGAGTCCCTGCACGAGATGTCCATGTGGTGGGTACTTCCTTGCGACACATGGCACAAGCCCCTAGGTGACTCTTTACAGACAGAGATTCAGCGGATCGTAAACAAGATGTGGAAAATTAGAGAATGCAAATGCTAAGAAAACTGACACAACCAGTGCAAAGGGAAGAACTTTGTGTATGAAAGTTCTGTGTGTATGAAGTACAAACAGCTTATACTTCCTACACGTGGCAAAACATAGGTTATTAGAGCAGATCGTTTTTCCTATCAAGAAAATTGAAGAAAGAACAAACTGGAAGGTAACAGGAGCTGATGCTGCTGTTCCACTGCGTTTCTGGCACAGGGACTGCCAGAAAGATCTGTCCCACCACGCGATGTTGCGAGGTCTCCTGCACACTCCGAGCCCGGCAAAGCACCAGCTGTGCCCTCCACACGCTGCTCCTGCTCAGCRTTCAATATTGCAGCCCCAAGGAGAGACTGACCATGCCTGGAGGCAGGACTGCGTTTTATTTTTTTAATAGCTGCTCTGTGGTCGGCAGGGAGTAGCCGGGGGAGGAGGTGGCTGGAAGCTGAGCTGATCCAAGACCYGCTTCCAGTTCCCTGAATAGGCATCGTCCTACCCTGGGCCCAGGCTCTCCTGCAGCAACGGGCCGAGGGTGGCAGCAGCTCTGTGGCCCGCAGCCCTGCCCGGCTGCCCGTGTTGCTGCAGGAGGGCTCGGCCCGCAGCGTTTCTGCCAGGGCTCTCTGCAGAGGAAACGCGAGTTTCCTATTTCTCAGCGCCAAGAAGGGAAGAGCAGGATGTGGGGAGGAGACGGGGCTGTCGGAGGAGACTGCAGGGCCCGGCGCGAAGCCTTTGACCCGGGGTGATTTGGTGATTCACTTCCCGGCAGGCAGGGCAGCCGGGGCAGCCAGGAGCCACCTGCAGCGCTCCCYGCCGGGACGGGCCTGCCTCGGCCCAGCCCGCTGGGACGTTGCCTCGTTGAGAAGCGCCCCCAGGTGTCACGGGGAAGCCCAAGCGAGTGGCCACGCAGCACCCGGAGAACGAAGCGCTGTCGCCCGCCTGCCCGCCAGCAGGGTTAATGGTTAACTCGCCCGCAGCCCTGCGAAGCGGCCTCCAAAGGCTGGTGCCCAGAGGGCTCAGGGAGCTGCTCTTCCTGTTAGTCCTTCTTCACCACCTCACGTACCCCTGAAGCATCAGTTGCCACCTGAACGGAGCAGTGTCCCTCCCCTCACGTGCCTGGAGCCTTGAGGAAGCCGCACAGTGCAGGGCAGCAAGGGCTTAAGCCCCGCAGTGAGCAATGTGTGCTGAGGACACGCAGCCTCTGCGCTCAGAAGAAAGCACTTGCTGGTGACTGGGTATGCGCTGCTGGAGTCTCCACCTGGAAAGAGAACAACCGAAGCTGCCCTCACTCCTTTTCCAAGGGAACTGCTTCAGCACAGAGCTATCACAACTCTGCTTTCCCACAGCACATCCTAACCAGAAGCATATGGAAATTAACTGTTTCACCACAGAGCTGCAAGCTGCACTCACTGCAACTGCGCTGATTCTAGGCTTATRGAGGCAGCCCCATTCACTGATTGCTGACAAACAGGGATTCTCAATGCTTGCGAGACCCCCAAATACAATTTCAGATCATGGCAGCATGAAATCTCTGGTCCACAGGGGCCAAAACATTTTTCTCAAAACTTTTTAGGACAAATTATCCATAAAAATAACTATTTCAAGACCCATCAATAGGGAATAGTTGTGAGACCATTACCAAGATAAAGAGACCCTGTGCTGTATCAGAACTCTATCTATCCTGTAGCAAACCCCTCCAGGATCAACAGGACCCTGAAAGTCTTCACCTAGTTCGCTGACAGGCTCACTAGCTCACAGCTTAGCGAGCCGGGGCCTCTGCTCCTTCTCTATCTGGCCCARCCTTTCCTGCAGAAGTGACTCATAACAAACTATTTCAGACGATTCCTCCAAAAAACAAAGCAGTGAGAGAACTGCTTGAGAGCCAGTGGCCCCTTGTCATCTTTTGCTAATGCATCACAAGCCATTTAATGTAGGAACACAGTGAGCAGCTATTCTTCCAGACAGATAAACCCCAAGACAATCAATCAACTCTGTCCTTCAAAGAGAAAAGGTTGGAATTCCTTGGCTCTAACTCACACCATTGTGAGGTTTATATATTGAAGCCTGATTTGGTCATATTCTGCAGACAATGGTACATTCCAAGGAGACTCATTCCATCATCAAAGCAGGATCGAAATTATTTCAGAGAACATGCCCTCCTCTTCTCCATGTCTCCATGTCTCCATGGAAAGGAAACAAATTGCCCAGGCTTAGATAGCTAAAGTGATGGGAAAGGAATTGTAAGTAAAGATTCATTTCTGGATTTAAGGGGACTCTTGATTCATGTAGGCATTCAGTGCACAATTGAGGAGTTTAAGGAGCCAAACTTAGGATATACCTCTTGAATGAGATTAGCATACTTTAAAGTCATAAATTTGCAGAACTTTAGATGAGGAAAACCTGTCTCAGTCSCCCCCACCCCACACATCTTTATGAGAGATCTTCTTGTGCTTTCTCCAGTCTWCTCTTAGCAGTCTCCAATAATGAAGCCTGCATGCCAGCTTTGCATCTCTCTTATCCTCACAACTCCAATATCAGTAAGAGTTTTTAAAATAATTTCCAAATGAACTTAACAGTCAAAATCATAACACGAAAATCTCATTTGCTGTTTAAATATTTTCCTAAATCTGCTTTTTTGCCTGATTTGGTGGGATGACAACCCAAATATGGGCAGTATGCAAAGGATGTGGAGACACCCCAAGGATGTGGCTCTTAATGCTTGAATACCCTGAATACAAATTAAAAATAACTCAGATGTAATTCACCTTGTTTCATTTGAAGTTTGCGAATGAACACTCATTTTGGAGTAAGCAGCTCCTTACTGAATATGAAGATTTTCACATTTACAGTCTAAAAACTTAACTTTTTTTTTTTCTCACGTTAAAGTTGCTTCGTTTGAACGTCTTAAAAGGATACAGCCATAAAACAACCGTGAAAGTCTTTCAGCAATCCGGAAGATGTGAAGAATCACAGAAGGGCTGAGGTTGGAAGGGACCTCTAGGGATCATCCAGTCTCCAGCAGGGACACCCAGAGCATCTGCTCAAACAGTGACACAAGGGCCCAGAGAGCCGGTGGTATCTACATCCTTGGAGACAGCCAGAGCTCCAGCAGAAAAAGGCCCTGAAACCTCCGCACTTCCTCCTCAGCTGGAATGATTAATGGCAAGATGATTTATTGCTCAATATATTTATCTTAATATGGAGAACAGGGAGACATTAACAGGAACGTCCTTTACTAACATAAATGGAGAAGAAAGACTCCACGAGACATCTTCTAGCAGAAGGCCCTTTAACTTCTTGGCACACCCAGAAATAATTCCAGCRCTCAGAAATCAAATCTAATTGAAACTGAGCGTACCAGTATTATAAATAAAGTTTACATTTCTCAGATGGAGAGGAATCAGCCAATATAAAATGCTATCTTTAGACACAGCGAATGTTTTAAGTTGGTGCTGCTTTGAGTGAGGACTTGGATCACAGACCTGAAGGGGTTCTTCCAAACTGAATCACTCCATGACTGCCCATGGCCACTATTTTCAGCCTGTCACTGATACCAAAATTCTGATTCACACCCTGATTCTGTCCACTGACATTAAAGGGAGTATAAACACTGGCTCAGACATAGGTACCTGGATGGCAGTAATCTGTCCTTGGACAGACATGTCCTTATGCATAAAATTAAGATGGTGAAAGTTTGGGAAAAGTTGGGGAACCTTTTGGGAAAGTCCAAGAAATCCATCGCAAGAGTAATAATTTTGCCTTTAAAATCAGAAGAAATCATTGAACTGTCCAGTATTCTCAGCGGAACGAGACAGACAATCCTGCATTTACCTAAGAGCCACAGCAACATCCCCTGAGCTTTGTATTCCTGAGAACATGCCCTTCTGAGAAGCCTGTAGAAAGTCTTGGGCATCTTAAACTCGTTGAATTATTCAAAGCAGATATCATTAGAAAATGAGACTGTGGTGAGGAAATACCTATCTGGAGAGAAGATTTTTGGCTGATCTTAAAAAAAAAAAAAAAAAAAAAAAAAAAAAAAAAAAAAACCCAGACTTCCCGCAGCACCAACGGGAAGCACGTGAAGAAAATGCACCGTGAGACCTGGGCTGCTATAGCAGACCCAAACTCTGAAATAACCAAAAAAAAAAAAAAGGGGGGGGGGGGGTTATTATAGCACATTTAGCCAAACCGTAACTTCACTACAGAAAGCTGACAGAGAATTTTACCTACTTAAAAAGTAACTTACAAGTGAACATCAGAGTAAATCCTGGTGTATAATTTYCTACATAACTCATTCTGATTCTGCCTTTTTCCCCCACAGATTTCTCATTGGGTTTTCTGTTTTTAGGAAGTGCCTGCATTTCCTAACTTAGTTTCTASTTATAATTCTCATTTTCTTCCTGCTTTCTCCTCTTTTGTGTAGCATCTCTGCACAGAAGGACCTGGGGGTCCTGGTRGACAACAAGGTGACAATAGCCCACCAGGGTGGCCTTGTGACAATGGTGTCCCGGCCAGCGGGAACGAGTGTCACCAGCAGGGTAGGTGATGTCCACGTGCCCCTCAGCCTGGTGAGGCCACACCTGGAGTTTTGTGTCCACTTCTGGGTTCTCCAGTACAAGAAGAACACGGGCTACTGGACAGAGTCCAGCAACAGGCTAAGGTGGTTAAGGGCCTGGAGCAGCTCTCACAGGAGAAAAGGCTGCAAGAGCTGCAAGTGTTTAGCAGGGAGAAGACTCACAGGGGATCTTATCAACACGTGTAAATACCTGAAGGGAGGGTATAAAGAAGGCAGATGATAGATGATAGCCCAGCGAAAAGAGGTAACAGGAMTGAACACAGCAAGTTCCATCTGAACAGAAGCATGAAGTTGTTTGCTGCAAGGACCACTGAGCGTGAGGACAAGCTGCCCAGAATGGTCATGATGTTCCACGCCTGGAGCTACTCTACAGCTACCTGGACAGGGTCCTGGGCAGCCTTCTCTGGGTGACCCTGCTTGAACAGCACCGWCTGGATGATCTCAAAGTCCTACATTTCACTTACTTTGCTTTGATTTGTTTGTTGCTACCAGGGTACCTTGAGCACCTATAACTCTTGACTATATGACCCACGTGCTCATATATGATTAAGTGTAGAGTCCCCCTCCACAGAGCTCTGTCACACCAAGATTAAGACACTGCCAGCTCCCATGCACTTCTGTCTAATGCTACAGGACTTTATCTCTCACAAACACATTTTGCACTTAATCATTTATCTTCTTCCTTCTGTCTTTAAATGGATAATGCAGCATCCCTCTCCGTGGCTGCGGAAGTCCCAGCCTTCAGCATTGGCCCTGCCTGTCTTCTATGGTCCCCATCACGAGAAGTGTAAGGGCACATCCAAATGTCAAGCTGCAGGCTTACCAAGAGCTCAGAATGAATGGGAATTATTAAACCCTCGAACTACAGCACATTTCATTTCATTTTTCCTTTTGCTCTTGAAGCTAGGGGGTTGCAGTAGTCTCTGGAGTGCAGCACCCATTACAGGCTACAGARAGTCAACAATTTCCAGAAGGTGCATAACCACGGACAACCACCACAAGTGGTGCTTCTGTAGTTCACGGGGTCCTCTGCGTGTCAGACCCAAACTGACTACAAGCTCTGCACTCTGCAGCTGGCAAGAGGTGCAGTGGCAAGGGGAAGAACAGAGCATTTGGGGTTTTGAGCACGTCCATACCCTTGCAGATAGSAGATACACCTGGAATTCCTTCCTCCTCCCCAGATGCTGCTGGGCTGAGCTTAGACCCTCCCTGCTCTATTTTCTGCTTCGCTATTGCTCCGAATACCCGTGGGAACCATATTCTTGCACGGAGTACAAGGCTGGGAGTGTTTGAGCACACCTGGGCAATGGGAGCCTCCGGCAATACAGGACTCCAGCCTGATCATTCAAGTTGCATTAGAGCCTCGGCAGTCAATTGAGGCCCGAGATGATCCTGGAGACAAAGAGCAGCAGAACTGGAGGCAGTGAGAGCACCCCAGCAGCGACTCGGGTGCYCCCGCTAGAGCCAACACAGGTGTCACTATTGCAGCACACGGGGCTACTGCAGCCAGAGACTTGAGCTCATTGCAGAGAAAAGCGACTTGAGAGAAACCTTCCTTCCTTCCGCCTTTGATGGACTCCTCCTCCTCAGAGCACCCTGTCCTTGATCCCACACAATGTTACACAGTTGCAGGGACCGGAGAAAAACTACTTCATCCAAATGGTATAGAAAGTATTCAGACTAAATACAAGTCTGTCAGAGTCCAAGCGTGGGATGTGTTGTCGGTTCAGCACGCAGGCACCCAACAAGCCTCCCAGTACAGCTGAGGAGGGAGAGAGATGATTTATTTACTTACACAGGGAAGGGAAAGGGCCACCCTGGCCCCACTAAACAGAGCAGAAAAACACCAAGCGGCTTTTAGGGATGTCTGTACTTTTAGGAACCAACTGTCTCAAAAATGTCGGCATCTGGTGGGAGAGGAAATTCTCCAAGTCAGGACAAGCGAAACAATCTGGAAATGGTTTGAATATGGACTAATASAGCGCTAGACCGGAGACGTGAAATAATGAAGCAGGAGCCAAAAATAACCATGGTGGCCACAGCAGTGACAGAGACTGCAACGAAGCCAGCAAGCAGAGCGGGTGTCTCCAGCTACAGAGCTGCAGGAAGATACTCCTATTAACTGTAAGATTATAGTATATACTAATCAAACATAAATTATTATTATTAGGTAAATGATTGCTGATCATTTGACCATTAGGTGMTGGACAGTAAATAATGAATGTACTGATGCACAGGCACCAAAAAGACTCTACAGGTAGCAGGGTCCCTGCATCCTCAACACCGCAGCAAGGAGAAAACTATCCATATGATAGAGTATAACATTCTTGCTCAAAAATAGATCAATTCCCTTCAAAGCCTTTCAGTATGCTGGTCCCATCTGCTAGGCATCCAAAAACGCCTTGCACACACAGCAGTGAACACGTTACTGCTATGGAAAGCTCTACATTTGCTTTATGTTTGGATTTAACAATTTGATCATAGAWTCACAGAATCGTTAAGGTTGGCAGGGACCTCTACGGATCACCCAGTCCAACCCCTGCTCCGCAGGGACATCCAGAGCACAGGGCACCCAGTCACATCCAGGCGAGTTTTGAAGATCTCCAGAGAAGGAGCCTCCACAACCTCTCTTTGGTAACCTCTTCCAGTGCCCCGTCATCCTCATTGTCAAGACGTTTTCCCTTAAGTTCCTGCAGAACTTTTGGTGTTTCAGTTTGGGGCCATTTCCTCTAGTTCTATCTGTGGCCACCACTGAAAAGAGGCCGGTCCCATTCTCCCCATTCCCTCCCTCGAGGTATTTCCACACGTTGATAAATGCTTTCATATATACTGTATATGTCATATATGCTTTTATACGTTTGCTTTCACTTGATTTCATTTGATTTCTTGTTCTCATTCCTGTAACACCTGCTAGCATCTAGGTGCTACCTGGCGTGAGCTCATCTACAGACTACCACAAAAAGCCAAAGGATCAAAAATCCTCAGATACAAACTATATTTTCCCGCCATAAGGCCAACCCATCTGTTGCTTTCTACCTTCTCCCTGGTTGTCACCAGAGTCCATAACATGAGGGCTGACRGGTACCAGCTGGAATGACTGGGGGAGGCTCTGAGCAAGCAGCAAAACCAGGAAACTCACTGCGTAAAGGACAATTATGGAGGCTAAAAATACCTAGAGATTCAGAAAGGGAGGAGAAGAATTCATGGAAGAAAAAACCACAAGAGATTGTTGAATGCAAGACCAGAAAGTCCTGGGGCTCCGGAAGCCCTGGCAGCACAAAGGCCGTGCCGCTGCATCGGCCTCTTCCCAGGTGTGGCCCTCTCCCCACACCAGCACCCTACCACAGAGGCCTCCAACGCTYTCTCTCCTAACCCCTCGTCTGGTCACTACAGATCTCGCTCTTCAAGTACACCTCTATTTCCTCCACCCTCTTCTGTCACATTGGTGCTATAGAATGGGACAATAATATTGGTGTCAGTTCTTACTGGTGCTTCCAACCCTTCCAACCCTTTGATTTTTCCCCCTAATGGCTACCTCACRTTTGTCTCTAGAGAGGCTCGCTTCATTCTGCACTCTGCTTCTCTTCACTGCACATTATCAAGCGGGGCATTCCCTGCCATAGGGTACTGTGGAAGCTCCCAGGTCACACGGGTTCAAAAAGCAAATTCATGTAAGACCCACCCACCAAGGGTCACCCACACAAGGACCCACACGGAACTCAGCAACCTCCAAACCAAGAACTGCCAGAAACTGGGTGGCTACTGGGGGCTGCATCATTAGACACCTGCCCTGCTCTTGCAGCCCTTCCTAGGAATCTGGTTTTAGCCATTTCYGGAGCCAGAAACCCAGATCCACCCTGCAGAAACCAGGGAGCGCTCCTGAGGCCATCCCAGAAGGGAGCTCATGGAGCCACAAGGGAACCGGTTACCTCTACGGCCTTCCTTCTAGAAGGGCTCCATCAAACACAAGTTTAAGTGGTAAAAAGAGAACATTTTAGCTCCTAGCTCTTTAATGAACCTCCCTAACAAGAATCTTCCCCAGGACTGGCACAGCCGCCAGTTCAAAAGGCATTTGGGGAGAAGTAGCAGCAACTCYGTCCCGAGGCGCTGGCTGCCACCATGTGCCCAGGAGCGGCACACGGACCCCATGCCACCATGGGGCACCCCACACTGCACCCTGCTGCCCCTGTGGGACGCTGCTTGCCCTGCAGCAACCTTATTTTGGATGTCCCACTGAAATCAAGCAAAGTCAGTCAATCAATCCTGTGACCTCCCGATGTCAGAGAAGGAAACTAGCACTTCCATTTTTCTGAGGAAGTCTATCCATGGAGTTACCATTTGACAGCATTTGTCAACTGGAACGAAGAGCTCCCTAAGCTCCCTTTCTTTCACCGCTCATTTCTCACAAGGTTTATTTGTTCGAGGTCCATGCTCTGTAAAATATGAGGTTCCCACAAGCACGGAGACTTTGCATTGGCACATTACTAAAGATGTGGCACATTCCCAAAATCACTTGAATATACTCTGATACTCGGGGACATCAAAAGATGTAGCGGAGAGCTACAGATGGAACCTCCAAGTCTACGCAAAGAAATGATGGGTGAAATCAGCACAGAGTAGCACAGAATAATGCACATGGAGCAAAAMATCCCAGCTCTACGTGCAGAATAATCAAGCTCAGACACAGCGGGGAGGAGGTCTTGGGTCTACTGTAAGCAGAGCCATGTAAATACCAGCCTGGTGGAGCACAGCAATCAGAATTCAAATCCATTACTCTAAGTTACTAGGAAAGAAGAGTAGCACCAAAAAGAAAATATAAATACGTCACTATATAAATCCATGGTGCACCAGTATCTCACATTTTGTTTATAGTTCTGATCCCATCTCAGCCTATGTAGCTAGAAAAGATATGCATGAAGGAGGATCAAATGCAAAGGAAACCTGCATTCCTGCAACGGAAAACACTGACAGACCAGATTGTATTTTAGCCTAGAAAAGGAGAGGACTCAGAAGGGAAGTATGAGTGACATCTGTCAAGTCAGGAATAGTCTAGAGGGCCCGGATAAGGGTCCCTGCCTCTGCAAGGTGGCAGCAAGCAGGGGCAGGAGGTGCTGCCTGTGACCTGCAGCTGCCTTGCTGATCTCTGCCCGTTTGCTGTGGATGGTGGAAGTTCACCTGGGCTTGGGACACGCTAGTAAAGCAACCCATGAGACCTCTGCTGAGGGTCAGCAGATCCACAGAAACCACATCCAACACTGTAATAAACCCAACTGGCTTCCTTAATATTCCCTCAGGTGGAGGCCCCTGAGGAGGGAGGAGCACATTCCTTCGCAGAGGGAGTGTTCTGGTCTCGTGTCCTTGCTGAGCGCACAGCTGTCAACAGATTATTTAACAAGCTAATTGGCATCTTTGATTTTTTTTTTTTTAAGAGGATAGTTTTGTGCCAGTCTGGATGAACAAGATTCTGCTTATCTACAAACGCAACATGTAATCCTTCTAACTGGCCTAAATTCCCATAGAAGGGACTATCCTCTGTTTATGCAGGATTTCATCTCTTAAAATCATGCTGTATTTGGTTTACTTYGAAATAGGGGAAGAATATATGAAGCATCAGAAGAGTAATCTTTCCTCCCTAATGCTCTCCTAGCACAATCTCACCATCAACCAGGTCTGTTCAGCCGTTTCATTAGCRACGTGAATGATGGAACAGAGTGGAGACTGAGGCAACGTACAGACTGCACCAAGCTGAGAGGGGTGGCAAGCACAGGACACCGGAGAATCTTAACACAAAGGGGAAGGGGTTAAAAATCCAAACGGGAATTCATCACGGGCCAAGTCCTGCACCACAGGAAAATGAAGCTCCCCAACAGAGAAGGGAGAGGTAAGAGCAGACTGCGATCAAGCTGCAAGGTCAGCCCTTTGTGAACAAGGCAAGCCATGTTCTGCGATGCGGTAAGATTGAAAGGGTATGTGGGCAGGCAAGGTAATTTTTTTGCTTTTCTCAACACTACGGGGCCCAAGACRCAGTCCTGTATTCACGGTTGTCCTCTGCAGAAAGCTCATTGCCACTGCGAGAGACGCAGTTCCATCGGATGCAGAAGACAGCTGGACAAAGGATCTGCAAGCTGGACTGGAGGTGCWATCACAGCACTGGGGCCAGGTTCAGCAGCTGGGCTCTGCTCAAAACAGGCATGCAGTATTAGAGTCCAGACACTATCTAAAGATTAAAATATATATATATATATATATTTTTTTTTAAAAAAACCCACAACAGTAGGCCAGATAACYGTTCATCTCATCCCTGGCTGGTGCCTAAGGCCATTGGGAAGAACTTTGGTTGTAGTGACCATGAGGTGGTTGAGTTCAGGACCATGGCAGGAAGGAGCAGGGCAAAAGGCAAGACTGGTTTGTGGCTGTTGCTTCTCGTCTTATCGCTGGATACCACTGAAGAAAAGTCTGGCCCCCAATAGGGCAGGATGCACAAACTGAAACAGTCAGTTCTACCTGACCAGATGGAAAAACTTGCTCACTGTGAAGGTGCTTAAGCACCGGGATAAGTTGCCCAGAGAGGCTGTGGAACCTTCATCCTTGGAGACACTCAACAGCCGCACGGACGCAGTGCTGGGTCTTCTGCTCTAGGTGATGATGATCTCTAAAGGTCCCTTCCAACCTCAACCGTTCTGTGATTCCYGGAAAAGGACATCTGTAGGAGTTTTTGTGTTTTTAGGGCTTAATAAGGTAGAGAGCTTAGTGAAAGTAGATGATATAGTATAGTACAGGGCATAGAGCTTAGAGCATGGCGCTCGGAAGATCTCGCGATGTCACGGGAGTTAGGAGCATAATTAATTTATGCAGTTTACTGATAACCCCATGCCATACAAGGTGAAAAATTGAAGTTAGTCTCCCGATTGGGCAGTAGGTGAATTTCCACATTCAACTGGAGYATATAGGCAGACTGAACTGYGCAATAATCGCCATTTTGCCGCATCCCCCATATTGGTATCTGTGCTCTGGGGCCCTGGGGTGAGGACAACCCCAGGTCAGTCCAGCTAGCGAACAAGGCTTGCCGACCCCCGTCGGCAACAGACATCCTTCCTTTCAGCCATGCACTAACAAATTAGCTCTGAGCAAACATATAAGGCACCACATGGAACCTCTGACTAATGTCGTGACAGAACAAGAAAACAAACAGAAACTAAGAAAAAAAATTAATTATTTTACAATTAAAGGAATGTTTAATTTCTTTTTTTTTTTCATTAAYCTTTACTGGTAAAGATGTGGTTCACATACTCAGCTGACAGCTACCACTAATTGCTGTGTTAAAATGCAGTAGTCCTGCACGTTTGCACATACACTGAGACACTGAGATAACAGTGTATCTTTATGTAACTCAGTAAGTCCTCAGGTAATGTTCCCAGAACTGCATACAACTAAAGACCAGAATCATTTTTAAAGAAAGCAAGATGGCAAATCTAATATTTAAACTCAAAAATTCAGCAAATTCTTTTAAGGGAAAAAGCACAAAGCCAATTTTAAATGCTGCTTTGGAGGCAAATCCTTAAAAATCACCATTTTTATCTACTCACTGAACAGATCATCCCCACTGCTTGAAAGAAACATGAGCATCCAAGTTCCAAAACAGCAAAAAAATAAACCCCGAGTCCCTGGGAAGCTATTCTTGGCGGAGGGAACCCCCACCAGCGTAGGCGCTGCTTCCACAGGCCTGTCTGCAATAGGCTTCCCTCGGCACGGCTGCCGTCTGAAACACGGCTGCCCCGGCTAGACAGTTGGCGCTTACCCTGCTCAGTTCAGCTGCGGGACGTAGAGCTGCTGGCGGTTTGGGGACGCCACACAGGGACATCTGTGCACAGCACTGCCCGCCGATACTCTGCAAGAGCGTCCAGCCGTTCATCCCACCCCGCGCTCGCAGCAGAAACGCATGAGGCTGAACTGAGGCCCCGGCCAGCAGCGACTCAAACGGGTGGAAGGGGCCCCGAAGAAGCCAGGAGAGATGAATCAGATGTTGCCAGTGACGCCCTCAGAGCAGAGCCAGGCTTAGACTTGGCCAAAATGGAGAACTCCCAAGGTAGGGGCTGTATCTTGAGCCATGATGCGCCGTGTGCACGGGCGCTGAAAGCCGCAGGGGCTGCATAAGCTGCCAGCTGCGCATGAGCCCAGCACAACAGAAAGCTTCGCTTGCTCAGGGCTTCTGGGCGAGCACTGTGGGCAAGGGCAGCCCTTAGCGCAGCCGACTGAGGAACCCCAGAGCGTCACCCAGCTGTGCTGAGACAGCAGGAGGAAGCAGCCAGGCCGAGGGCAGGCCAGGGTACCGCACTGCGGGCTGCTCCGCGCTGACAGCTACGCGGCAGAGCCAGCGCGACCGCCCCTCACGCTGCTGGCTGTGCCAAGGCGGCGTCCACAGCGCCGAGCGCCTGTCAGAGGC
The DNA here is from genome assembly GCF_003342845.1 of Nothoprocta perdicaria. Lineage (NCBI taxonomy): Eukaryota > Metazoa > Chordata > Aves > Tinamiformes > Tinamidae > Nothoprocta > Nothoprocta perdicaria. The sequence continues at coordinate 179,948 of NW_020455616.1, forward strand.
ACCTCCCGCTGCCCAGCCCTGCACCGCCCTGCCAGGGAGGCCGCATCGCCATCCGGAGCGGCAGCGGGCGGGCAAGACCCGGCACGACAGCGCCGGGAAGCGCTGCCGCCGAGCGGAGCAGGAAGGGCAGAGCCGCCCGCACAGGCCTGACGCAGAGCTAGAGCAACGCCCTGCGATCCCTGCAGTCCCTGCCTCGCCTCACGGGAGGCGGCCCTGCCATCCCCGCCTCGCCTCACCAGAGGCGGCAGCACTTCACACGGGCAGTTTCACAACTGGGAGTGCGAGCGAGGGAGGGCCGGCTCGCTAAGACACCGGGAACAACCCGGGACTCCTGCCCCGGCAGCCAACACGAGCTCTCGGGAACTCTGCTCGCCGCGGAGTCACTAACACTGCGACCTTGGACCCCCTTGTGACAACAGAGGGGTTCCCCTTCCCCCTGAGCTCCTACCCTGCCGCTTTGGAATGGCTGTTGTTGTTGTTGGACAAGGTGAAGTCAAATGAAAGGCAGTATTCAGGAGCTTATGTCACTCCTTAAACGTGATACATACAGTGAAGATGGTTAGATATATTGGAAGATTTTAACACAAGCCTTTTGTGTTTAGCTTATTGCTGAATAYGCTCTGGTAACATAAAAAGAAAAGTAAATGACTGCTAGAAACAGATGACACTCTGGATCCTTTAAAGGACACATCACCTTTACAATAGTGCTCTTGTAGCTCTTGTCACTTGCACACATTTACCTTAATTTCCCTCTGAAATTCATCCTGAATGTAGGACTGTGCTTTAGATTCCCTGCTTTTGTCACTGGAAAGACTATATGATGCTTTTAGCTATAATCGTAACACTAGATTCAAAGACCAAGAGTAAGATGCTGTCTGCCCCACACCACAAAGATCCTAAAAGAAAACTCTGGAGAGATGCAGAATCAGTAAAGAGGCTGTCAGTATTTTTCCTGTGGCCATACGAAACAACAGTCTGCTGGGAGGCTGACACCCAATATACTCCCTAAAGTGTTAAAAGATAATGTAGTCACCTGGTGGTCTCTGTCACTCCTTGGAAGAGGCACCTATTGCAGTGAATATCCAGAAATGGAAATTTGGGACGGCTGTCGAAGCTGCTACAGGGCAGACGGCCCATGCGCCCTCCTGTCGCTTGCCAYGGCCAATGATGAATCCAAGAGAAGCTGTTGGGATCACTCGTGAATTTCCCATCCCATCCAAACGCCCTCACCTCCAGGCTGAGCTCCTCAACAGCCCGGTGAGCGTTTTGTACACAGCACATGTAGCACTGCACCAAAAGCTGGGCACGCTGCCAGTGAACGTGACAGGGTCCTGCGCGCTGGCAGGCACTGCCGGACGCGGCCGTCGGGCTCCAGAGCTCGTCATACCGCGCTGAGAAAGCCCAGCGGGCACATTCGAGACTACCCTCGCCTCAGGAGGTCCAAGGTCTGGCAACCAGACTAGGGAGTTAGCAGCTAATGCCGGGAACATTCTTCACATACAAGAGTACGTGGCATCTGACCCCTCCTTCCAGAAAGGGACCTATTTATTTCGCATTAGTCTTGAAAAAGTGCTTCCCTTTACTTCACGGGCACCGACCTGGCACAAAACCAGYCACAGCTTCCCGGGAAGATCTGTCTTAAGAGTTCAGCTGCCTGCTTTACTGTGGAGCTAAGAAGCTGTTTGGAATCAGGGGTTGCAGAAGGAAAGCACTTCTGCCACAGACAGGACTGACCACAGCACTGACTTCAGAGCCTGCCCTGTTCCTCCCGAGAGTCTCTCTTCCACAGGGCTAAAGCTGAAAGGGTTGAAGATGCCCAACCAACTGACTGCCCAGGAAAAAAAGTGTTCCAAATTCTCAGTTTCACTCTGGTTTAAAAAAAAAAWTWAAWTWAAAAAAAAAAGCAATCTTGAAAATCCTGAAATACCTAATTAACAAGAAAGAATTCTACAGYGCAGCCTCCATATGGCTTTATAGTCCACTGGCATCTGATGGACAACAGGTAATGGACAAAAATCCCTTGGCTGCTCTTGAAGTATGCACATTTCTGTGAGCATTACACGCAATGCTGATGAGGAATTTCACACACAGACTCACAGAACAGCTGAGGTTGGAAGGGACCTCTAGAGATCACCTAGTCCATCCCTCCCGCTCCAGCAGGGACACTCAGAGCACATTTGCAGGTTTGATGGCAAGCATCAATCTAACTAAATCTCTCTCTAAATTAAGATCAGTATCAAGAAAGGACACAGGCTTTTCCAGGAGTGTTTAAGAAAGAGAGTGAAAACTCAACCACAAGCAGTAAACAAGAGCAGAGGGTTGCCCTTTACCACTTTTTCAGGGCCAGGCTGGCTAACCTCTCTCCCTGTTCTGTTATTTAYGTGTCCTTTTCCCCTTGGACTGCCTCTAGACTGACGGAAGGAAGGATGTTTCACAGGAAGGAAGGACTGACTTGGCTCTATGAAGACTGGACCACAATGCTTCCCTCACTGAGCTGTTGCTTTCTACAGGAAGAGAAGAAGTGGRAAAACCCGGGTTTTCTGTCCAAATCTTGTTACCAGTGAGCAGATGAAGTCAACCCAAGTATCAGAGAAGCCAGACAAGCCCCCTGCTCCAAGCAGACAAGTACCAAAGCCAGAGCAGGTCACTCAGGTTCTGAAAACCAACAAGGATGGAGATGCCACAAGCTCTGGGGCCCTGTGTTTAGCCAGTCTCACAGTAAAGATCTAGTTTCCTTTACATCYAGTCGGAATTTCCTGCGTTGCCTCTTGCCCTTTCACTGTGCACCTCTGAGAAGCCTTCATCTGTGCTGCAATACCTGCTTAGACAGTGAAGACTGAAATCATATCCCCCCCTCATCGTTTCTTTTCCAGGAAGCCCGGCGCTCACAGCCTCTTGTGCCTCGTGCTCCAGTCTGCAACAGAACTGGTGGCCCCTCCACTGAGTACCTGGGACAGAACAGCCCGTCCACCTTCCACCAGCAGCACCAACCACCTTCCTTGACCTTGGCTGTATTCTTATTCACACAGCCCTTACTCACCCTCGCTCACACGTTGGCAGCTCCTGCTCATCGTGCTGCCCACCGAGCCCTTTCGGGGCCGAGGCCGGCGCTCCCTGTCCCCGATCCGCTCCACGGCAGCTGCCGATAGGGCTGCCCCAGCYGTGGCCTGAGGCAGAGGGCACGGGGCGGCCACAGGAATTTCTGAGGCGGGAAAGCCCTGGCCAGACAGCAGCTCCTCTTTCTCTCACTGGCCGTTGATCCGAACCGCACACGGAGCGTGGCCGCAAGGCAGGGACTGTGCTGAGCGCTCGGAGCCGGGGGAGCTCGGGCAGCACAGAAGTCCCTGGAGATGCCCAAGGTAGACGGGAGCTCTGCACCGCAAACCAGCCCAAAACGCAAGCAGCAAAGGCAAAACTGAACACTGCTGTCTTACAGGTAACAGTTTCAGAGAAGAAGGCTTCTGTCACAAGGCAGCCAGGGGAAACGTGCTGGAGGAATCGCTCTTGCTGCTCTGAGGCGGCGCCAGAAGACRCAAGCCAGTCCTGCATCCATATTTAATACAGGTGTTGGGTGGCTCAGGTTTGCCAGCAATACCCTGGAGAGAGTAGGCACCAACGCGGCCGCCCCGGGGCTGCGGCCCCCAGCACCTCTCCCGCCTTTGCCCTCACCCRGGCGGCTTCGCAGCCGCCCCGCGCCCCCCTCTGCTCTGCTCCCCCCACGGCACCTCTGCCTCCGCTTGTCTCCGCGCTTCAAAGGGAGCCTCTTACTGCCCTGCTCTGCCACTGCAAAAGCTGCTTGAACGCGTCGTGCAGATCATTTAAAAGCATATGCAGTTTGCGACATTTTCCTGCCAAATCTTGCACGCAAACACCAACAACTCCATGCTAGAGTGCACACCTTAACATTAAGGCAACAATCACATTTAACAACATGAAAAAGACAATCCTAAATAGTAGATAAACAGGATGTTATATAAACAACAGGGTGAGACGCTTCACTATGATTTTTTTGTCTGCTGTTAATCTCTCATCATAATGCCGTACTGGCAATTGCTCATTATCACACAGAAATTATTGCTGTCCATTAAAGATAGCCGTATTTCCAAACGATTCACCCTACCTGAAGAATAAGGGTTTCTTTCAGGTCTGCTCCAGATCCTAGGTCAGGAATCTCCGCTCTATTCTGGTAAATTCCATTAAGATATCACATGTAACAACAAGTTCTTGAAGTGGTTTCATCAGATTTTTCCCTTTAAGGTAACCCACTGCACTCCCACGTGAGGCAGAGGCACCTCCAAGACAGCAGGCAGCTGGAAGTGCTGCAGTGAAATCAGATGATCAGCAGTGCCTCTGCAGCCTCCTTCCCACCTCGCGAAGGGCATCTGTGATTTCCGAGCTAACCCAAMGGGGAAGCCACAATTCGCTTGAAATTCCAGGGAGCACATACAAGAGYAATTTAAATAAAAGCAATCGGGAGAAGGGATGTGAGAATCTGAGTCCGGCAGCCCCTGCTGCAACGTGCTAACCAGCGTGCAGCACTGCAGCAAAATCCCCCCACTCTGCTGCATGCAGCACTGCGTGCGGGGCTGCGAGCTGCAGTCAGCACAGGGTTACCTTGCAAAGAGGCTGCTGCCGACGCAGGGGATAACAAAGGACAGCAAACCAAGAAAGAAAGTTTTTGGTGTTTTTGCTACAAAATAATCTTGTTTGCATTCACAAAAAACAAAAATCCATAAAAATCTTTGTAATTTAAAGTTTCAAACCTCAAAAATGGCTAAACTAATGGGCTAATTTGATACTAACTGAGGTTTGATCCTAAGGCTTGGGCTGTATGGGAGGTCAAACGATGACTTAATCGCTGACTTAAAAAACAATTAGCTAAGTAAATTCAGAACCCTAAGCGTTTACATGCAGGGGCTAGTAAGAGCAGCGCAGATCACAATCGTTAACGTCTGCAACTTTCCCCTCCATAACTGGAATGGGCCAAAGTGCCCCAAAGGCCTCCCCAAAGGAGCCAAACGCCCCAAACGCCTCCCCAAAGGGGCCAAGCGGAAGGGAAGGCGAGGCAGCGTCTGCACTCCGAGGGGTAGCAGTGGGAAAGCCTCCAGCTCACGGCAAGGTTTCACTCCCCAGACCCCTTGGATGCCCGCTCGAGGTTGGCCAACCCCATCCCAAGCAAGCTCAGCAGAAGAGGACCCCCCGCAACGGCAAATCTTGGGAGTTGCTTTGCAAATGAAACAACCACGTTTGCTGAAATTGGCACAAGTCTGAGAAATGGGGCCAAGTTCATTCGGAGGTAGCAGGTCCAGGATATTTTTCTCTRAAGTGTCTAAAAGCGAAGCCTGCCCCGCTGCCTGCCAAAGCTGGGGATCACTTTGGGCGAGCAGGAGCTTTGCCGACCCGGCCGTGCCACCTAATGCCACTATGGGGGTTCAGACACGGGACCTCAGGCCACCGGTAGCCTTCCTCATCTGCATCATGCCCTCATCAGCCCCTGACCTGCCCAAGATGTCATACAGAAAAGAARAACTTATCAGCTGATGTTTCCTTAGGCTTAATAGCTGTGTATTTTGGCAACCTTGTTCCTAGGGAATAAATGAGCCGTTTCTTTCCTGGGGCTACCTGCACAGAGCCTAACGGGTTCTGCCGTCCCTGCTCATCCAGCTCTCCCCGCTCCTGCCACACATGCAGCAAGAGCGGGCACAGCAGGCGACTGAGGGGGATAACGGGCACTGATTCCCATCTGCTAATCACCCACTCTCCTTTCAACCCGTTACGATAAGAGCAAATTGCCCTTTGTGGGATTGGGTTTCTGTGAGAACCTCAAACCTTAGGCCGTGGAGCTGCAATATTTGCTGTACGACCGCGGCAAGTAGGCAACGGTAGCATGGCAAAAGGAAAGAGAAGCTGCTTCTTGGCGGCGCGCACTCCTGCGCGGGCTCGCCGTGCTGCACCCAGGCCTCCTGCTCCACCCCGATGAGGGCTAAAGAGCACTGGCCTGAACTGCGTCTTACAAGAGCTTATCTTCCCGGATTACGGCCTTGCAGGGGAACATCACTGACTAAAATCTACGAGGAAAAACRCAGAGATACTGCCATGGTTTGGCGGCAAAAATCCAACCATGTCATTTCTGTTTGCTCACCTCAATAAGCTGAAGCTACACAAACCTCTTTGGCCCTTACRGAAGGGCACGTGCACAGCTCTTTGGAGGATTTATGGCCCCGGTTCTAACGCCAGCCAACAGTGAATGGTTTGTGGGTTTTGCACCTAGCTGAACCCGTCACCATTTAAATTTTAAGCCCCCAAATCTAGAGAGATGCGATAGTCAACAGGGTCTGCAGCGCATGTCTGAATCACCACGCAGAGAACCTGCCTTCATCTGCTAACCTGGGCAAAGAGCAGAGCCTGGCAAGGTGAAACGAACCCCATGCCTGGTGAGCCAGCAGAAAAGAAGGCATCAAACAGAGAATCAGAGCCTCCAAAGATGCCTTTGGATGTCACATCCAAACATTACCCAAGAAAGAAGACAATTTGTAAGGCCGCAATTTAGTGAAAAATACGCCACTGCTTACAATGATCACGCGAATCTTACAAAGCACACGGCTTCTTACCTGCATCAAACCCACCCCTTTTGGTCGCCCGGCTCGGTTACGCCCGTCGCACTATTTGGAAGATGCAAGTGAAACCAGGTGAGGGGCAGGTTTCAGAGGCGACGAGCACGGCCTCCGAGCGCCCGTGCCCAACGTTACGACTCGGTCACGCTCCGAAGGGTACTCCCTACCCCATCACAAACAACAAAATAACTTGGCCTGGGTTACGACTAAAGGCAYGTTAGGCTTTCAGAAGCTACCTCTCTGGTCAGAGATGGCCTTGAGAGTACTCTTTTTGAACAAGAGCTATTTTTGCCTACGCTTGTTAACCCGCATTAAACACGTGCATTCAGTAACGTGCTCTCTATTTGGCCGAATTTTCAGAGCGGAAAGAAAGGCAACGGGGCTGACAGGGAGCCTGCCTTGCCAAAATTTTTCTTGGCTTCCTATAAAGCAGAAGCCAGTCAGACTGCCCAAACCAAGATGAGAAAACGTTGCTATTGACAGGATTATGAGGGAGCTGAGGCCGAAGGGCCAGACAAGAACCCAGGCATTACAGAGTCAGCTAACCTGCCTAGTTTTTTGCATCTTCTCTATCTGTTTTTACCCTGATTTGCTTTGGATTTTACAGCCACGCATCTCAAAAAYGCACCCACCACCTCTTAAAGCCCTCCTGCCCTCTCTGTAGCTGCCCCATCCAGGGCGCCACCAAGCAGGGGRCACAGGCAACACTCCCCATGACCGGGAGCATCCCGGCCTCCTGCTGCCGTTTGGAGCCTCCCTTAGCTCTCGCTTGGCACAGGCCGAGCTCCCGGGGAGAAGGCAGCTCGTTTTCTGCTTCGTGAACAAGCTGAATCAGACCAGCGAGGAAGGGCCGGAGCACCAAGGCGGCCGTCCCCGGGGCCGCGGAGCCACCACAATGGGGGAATTATCCTCCCGCGAGGGGCAGCGCTGCCCGCAGCCCTTAACTCACCAAACTGTGTCCCCGCTGTTGGGTTTGCACCCACATCAGAGCGGAAGGAGCGAGGAAYGCTCTCCTGTCCTTCCCTATCAGCCCCACAAGGAAACACAGGGAAAAGCTTGCAGGCATACGGTGAGTAACTGCATCCTTGGTGAACTCTGGACAGCTGAGACAACTCTAGCATCATAAAAATCCTTCCCCCTTTGACTATCTTCACTCTACGTGCCGTAGCGAAGAGAGGTGCTGCACTGTCTAGACAGCCGCTCTGCTCAAAACTTCCTAAGGAAGAAGATCAGCACCCTTTGCAGTTGCTACCACTATTCCCAGTGATTCCGGTGGGTAATTTTAACAGCATTTACCCACTAATTAAAATCTAATCCTGCCAGGCCTAACTGTAATGTGCTGATCGGTCACTTTAACTTGACTTAATTGGTTTAAGGGCTTCAGATGCAGCATTAGAGGAAAGGGGAAAAAAAAAAAAAAAAAAAAAAGAGAGAGAAGAAAAAGAGTTTGTAATGCAAGTGTGGTCACCATGGACAACCACCAAAGATCTTCTATTCCCCTGGAGAGGCTTCAAGAAGAATTTGCCTCAAATACCAGACATGGGACCGCTGGCAAAGCCAAAGGCAGTATTTTTGTAAGTTTAGTGCCAAGAAAGGAGTTTTTACAGAGTTTTGGTTTTTTTTTTTTAAATCTAATCGTTCCGTCAGGACAAGGGAGCAAAGAGGACTGCAGCGATTAACAAAGGCAGGGCATCAGAAAAGCTCCTGCACAAAAGGGAGAACACGCTTAATTATACAATAAAGGTGGGTGGGCTGGGAAAAGAAAAAAAAAAAAAAAAAAGAGAGAGAATTTAGATAAATAAACAACGACCGGGAAAGGGAGTATGTAGCTGAGCAATTAAAGAAAACGCTGATGCCTTTTCACAGGGATCCCATGCCTTAAGTGCCTGGGAGTCCCAGAAGAGTCAACTAAGCCCCAGCTGTAAGGAGAGCAGSGCCAGGAGGACCCACGAACGCAGCGCCCGGGCTGCCGTGGGTGTCATGGGGCATTTCCTCCTTAACCGGCATTCGGAGCGGAGGGAAAAAACCCAAAAATCTCATTTGGGAAGCAGCTGCGGGTGCTGGCGCGGGCCCCTCGCGGCAGCGCCCGGGAGGCTCCAAGGGGCCGCGCTGCGCGGCGCGTTTCCCACGGCGGCGGGGGCGGCCGGGCCGC